>NC_056499.1:3537226-3538237 GCF_014905685.2 Nematolebias whitei
ATATATATATATATATATATATATGCCCACTTCTCTGTTCTGCACAAGAACAGCTGATCAGCTGCAACAACAAGTTTTTCCTGCAGTGTGGGCTGCACAAAGGTGGAGGAAGAAGCTTTTACTGCAGCTCTAAGCTGCACAAATGTGCAACAGGTGCTGAATATTTTAAAATAACTTATTTTAAATAAAAATTCCATGTCATTTGTGTGTCATGTCCTATCTTATTTTGAAAAACCGCGATAGAGCGAGTCCACGATAATCGAACTGCTAAGTAGCGAGGGACTGCTATCTATCTAATCTTATCTATCTAATATATCTGGATGGGTGTGTGTGTGTGTGTGTGTACTGTATATATACCACCTGATGTGTGCTTGTATTGTAACATGCAAATCAGAGGTGGTTCTATTATGCAAAAAGCATATGCTTAATATTTTGAAATGTATTTCAAACTGAACTAATCATTTTATTGATCTGTATTAATTTTAAATGTGGACACTAAAACAAACAGTGGTTTGCTTGTTGTAGTTCCATCAGTGGAACCATCTGCCTTCAAGGACAACAGTTTAAAAACCAAGGAGACTGACAGATACTCACCTCTGTGTCATTTTATAAATGTCTGCTCATTCAACCTGCCCTTTTATTCCAAAGCTGATTGGATGGGAACTTTTTCAAATACTCAAGCTCCACCTACTGGAGAGGAAGGCTTGAGGCTGGTGGTTGTTTTGCTGGTTGCTGGTAGAAAACTTCAGCTTCATGCTCACTGGTCCCTATTAGTGCTTTAGGTAATTTTGTCAGACTTTGTTCCAATTAATATTAGTTGGGTTTGAGAGTTAGACCGTCCTGTTTTTTATTTATTATTGTTGTTAGATTTAATTTAGGGGTTCATGGATATAGTTGGTTCAAGCTCTGTTGTTTTGGCAAGGCCTCCTAACACCCATTGGTTTTATTTGTGAGTGTTGTTTCAATTATTATTATTATTATTATTATTATTATTATTATTATTATTATTAT
>NC_056499.1:3538247-3540747 GCF_014905685.2 Nematolebias whitei
TATTATTATTATTATTATTATTATTATTATTATTATTATTATTATTAGTGCAAACATCGCAGTCCTCTGGGCTTTTTTAACTATGTGTCGTTTTAGTTTTTCCATGAGCATTATTACACCAACAGTGATAATAATTAATGCTGCTCACCGGAGACAGAAACTTTGTTCTGTATTGATTTTTCATTTAACCATTTGTTTTTTTATTTCTTTTGTGATTAAACGGGATTAATACTTTGAGAGAAATTTTTAAAATCCTCTCTCTCACGTAGCTGTGAGACGTTCTTTTCCACATGAACATTTGATACTGACAAATGCAGCGCAGTAGATTTATTAATTTATTTGCAATATGAATCCAGTTTTCCTCTCCAGCTTGTCGCTCCTGTGTCTCTGGTATTGTTAACATGCATTTGTTTTATTATAGTGTTTGATAGGACTAATAGCCATCCAGCAGATCCTTTTGGTATGTTCAGCATGTTAACATTCAAATGACAATAAATTATTTGGTTTAGCCGCTGCTTCTCCACGTTGAGGAGCCAGTTGAGGTGGCTTGGGCATCTGTCTAGGATGCCTTCTGGACGCCTCCCTGGTGAGGTGTTCCGGACACGTCCCACCGGAAGGAGACCCAGAGGAAGACCCAGGACACGCTGGAGGAACTATGTTTCTCGGCTGGCCTGGGAACGCCTCGGGATTCCCCCGGAAGAGCTGGCTCAAGTGGCTGGGGAGAGAGAAGTCTGGGCCTCCCTACTTAAGCTGCTACCCCCGCGACCCGACCCCGGATAAGCGGAAGCAAATGGATGGATGGATATTTGGTTTAGTTATCCTATAGTACAATACACCAAACTCTACAATAGCATAAAACATCATTTGATAGCTAACATCAGTAGTGTTCTAACCCGTCAGCTGATTCCTGGTTCTTCTAGGATAAATTCAGATCTCATTGATGGGGTCGTACTTCCTGTAATGTTCAAAGATCAATGAACAATGGATGTGCAAGCTTTGAGAAGACTAAAATATTCCATTTATTTACAGTTTTTATTTAAAAAAATTTCATTTAGCTACTATTAGACTTGAAACAGTTTGCCGTACTCTTTACAGTAAATAGCCAAACTATGTTTTTAGCATGTTCCACCAAAAAGATTTGCCAATAACCTCTCAGTGACGAAAAACAAAAAAAACACTTCTTTGTGAGAACGGGAACACCCTTATGAAAGTAAGATCATTAGAATCTCCCCTTTAGACCAGACGTTAACCTCTTGGTGTTTTTTTTTTTATTTTATTTTTTACTATGATCCACTTGACATTTGAGGTCCCATCCCTGATGCTTTAAAAACTCCTACACAGAAAATGCAAAGGCACGACTTAATGAGCTGTTGCCAATAAACCTGAAAGATGCATAAAAATGGGAACTGCCATTGTTGAACACCTGGACTTCAAGGGTCTGGATTTAGTGTTGCAAAAGTCACTTCTACACTCCAATAAAACATCTGCTTGATAGGCCATTTTCTGCTCCCATTTGTTTTGTGTTTGTTGCTTGGGGTGCCGCATTATGCACAATTACTCTGTGTGAAACACTTTGGAGGTAAGGCCAAATAATTTTAGAGCCATTTAGGTAAATTAGAAACTCTGGAAGCAAAAAATATCTTAAAAGCAACCAACCTGTATATGAATGCCACTTTCTAAATTGTTACCCAAATAAACGTCCTTCAGTGCTGTTGGTGAACCACCGCCTCAGACAGCTCCAGTTTTAGTGTGAACCAGGAAAGAAACGGAGCTGAATCCTCTCTTTTCTCTTCACCCTGCTCTCTGACAACAGTCGAAGAAATAAAAATAAGAGATAATCATTGACAGCTGAGTGCTTGCAAACAGTCAAACTGTTGGCATTAATGTACATCTCCTCCTTTATTTGTGGCGATGCACAGCGGTGCAGAGTCAACCCAACATCATGGCAGAGCTTTTAATGAACTGAGCGTTCGTTGTGTTTTTTGGTGTGACAACTCGACTACGGCAAAAAACAGTGTGGATGTGGTGTACTGGGGGGAAATGCAGAAAGTAAGAATGTTCTCACAACTATAATGTATCATGTATTGATAATAATAAGAAAAGAAATAGACAAATCAATCAATCCAATCAAAGCTTTCCATGACCATTCTTTGCCTTTACAACAGTGACAATTATTCCACGTCCACTTACACAGTTTCATTTAAGGAACACTTTAGGTAGGTTTTTCAAAACATCTTGAAGAACAAAGCACAGATCTTTTAGCTCCAACTTTCAGTAATGATGATGGGATCATGGCTATGTTCAGTCCAGATCGTTCCATCCAGAACTTCTTGGTCTTCTTTACGCTTGTTTGGAATCATTGTTGTGCTGCAAAATATGTTTAGAGAGCAATCAAAAACTTTTCTGATGGTACTACTGCCTGCTTATATTTCACAGACTTATGGGCAATATTCCTTCTGACAAAACCTCCAATTTTGTTTACAGAAATGAGGCCCCAAAT
>NC_056499.1:3545747-3559292 GCF_014905685.2 Nematolebias whitei
ATCCTCAGTGTAATTGAATGTGAAGCATCATTTATCTATAGATTTGCACCAGACCTTTTGTTATTGAATTGCTTTTGTGTGCCTGAAGTATAATTTGATAAAGTGACTCAACTTTTTGTGGGGAACATAACAAAAAACCTGGACATTCAAGTCCATGATTTGAAGCTTAACATATTTTCTAATCAAGGGAGTGCTCCACTTAAACCTCTCTTCATTGTGGAGAAGAGAAAAGCTGCATGTTGTCAGGCAGTGCTGCCTGCAGCCCTGGAACAGAATAAGGTGCTAATAAAAAATGTGTGACTCTACTAATGAATACAATTCTGCAGTTCTGCAACTCAAGCACTCAATTATCATAAGACATTTGCTAATGTGCTCATTCAAATGGGCAACACTTTGCTTGGAATAAACTGTATGGCTTAATGACTTGAGAAAAAGAGCCTGATGACATCCAGCTCTCTTATCAACACTTCCCCAAGACTGGCACGAGATGGTGAGTGGATATGATCAAACTGGCCCATAAATGAATCCATTTAATATTCATTGGTGTCTAATAAGTTTACAGAGTCACTGAAATGCACCATTTATCTGTCAACTCTTCATATTTTTATACACTGATCCACATCTGAGTACAGACCAAGAAACCGACGATCTGAATGGAAGTCACTCTTCAGATCTAAGTGAAAGGAAGTGATGTCACTCATCTTTGTTTGAACATCTGCTTGTGAAAGAGGACAAAAAGAATAAAGGCAATAAAGGCAAATTTTTCCAAGCGCCTTTTGCTCTCAGTCTAAAATAGGTCTGCTCTGACAACCAACATCAAAGTAAGTCATTACGGCAGTATATGATCCTTCCATTAGCTACACACTCAACTTCCATGGCGTTAATTGCTCTTTCAGTTTGCGCATGGGCATGCACTCCTTTGTGCACGTGTTTGTGTGCAGATACGCTGCTGTGTATATGAACGGTGCACATGTGTGTGCCCTCATGTACTCAAATAGCAAGTTCAGACAAGTAGAGGTGTAAAATTAAATCCCTCAGTGCAGTGGCATGCAGATGATGTGCTTCAATGGCCTAGCTGCTCTTTGCTCCATTGTAATTGAATAACCTACAGAAAAGTCATCACATTCCCACTCTGCTATTCCCTCTCTGTGTAACATGTAAAAAGTCCTCTTGTAACTACCTGGGAGAGCAACCCATCAACAGCTGTTAGAGCTGACTTGAAGGTTAAATATTAGGAAGGAATCCAATTTCTCTTGTCTATTCAGCTCAGCGGTGTGTTAGATTGCAGCTGGACTGTGCTTACGGAGTGTGGGATATGAAGTGGGCTAATCAATCCCCTCTGCTTCATTCTCAAATTCCTCTCATATCAGGTCCCTGCCCCCCGGGCAGGCCTTCTGCTTTCCGAAAGCCAATTCCACACGAAATAAGAACTGTGACCTGCAGCTAGAGGGTGAAGTTGAGTTTTCCCTTCATGATTAATCTCTTCTTGGGTGGTTTTCAGAAAAAGGAAAGGGGGGAGGATAGAGGGAGAGAGAGAGAGAGAGAGGTGGGTGGGGGGAATAAGAAAACATGCAAGTCGCTGCCTTGTGACCTGCACGTTTTTTTCTTCTGAATGAGCCGAGTGCACTGGAGCCTGCTTATCTCTCAAGAGAAAGACAGAATTCATTTTTTGACAAGGTTTCATGTTGACGTTGAGAAAATAAACGATTAAAGCTCACTTGTTATAATTATCATCTGAACTGTGGTGATAAAGACAAAAATTTTGGGACAACAGAGTTCAGTTATTGATACGACGGTTCCTTTTACTTTTAATAAGATCAATCTTTGTAAAACTCTGCATTTAATTAATCAATTAAAAACATTGAAAGCTAAATATGGGAGAGATGCAGAGCTTACAAAGAAACATACCGTTTTGTCAAACACTATAACCAACTTAATAAACGTATCTTTTACAAAAGGGCTATTTCCTGATACTTTCAAAACAGGACTTATAAGTACAATTTTGAAATCTGGCGACTCCGAGCAAGTTCGTAACTATAGACCAATAAGTATTTACCGCAATATCCAAAGTGATTGAAAAAGCAGTAGCAGAGCAGATTATTAGTTTTTTGTTTGTTTTTAAAAAAAAAGCTTTTTTGTCTAGCCCAGTTTGCGTTTCACTCTGGTTATACTTCAGAATTGGTTACCTCCTACCTTACAGACTACATTAAACAATCTCTAGGTGATGGTGAGGTAGTTGGAGCAGCGTTCCTGGACGTGGGAAAAGCCTTCGATACAGTGAATCACGACATGCTCCTACATGAACTTAGTATAACTTCTCCCATTAGCTATGAATTGGTTTAGCTCATATCTAAAGCATACAGAACAGTGCGTTAATGGAATGAAATCTAGCCTTTGAAAATGTATAATGGGAGTTCCACAGGGTTCCATCTTAGGTCTGTTGCTTTTCTGTTTATACATCAACGACTTACCGGACAGTTTTAAACATGTCAAATGTCAGATGCAGCACATGATGCCATCATATATGTATGTGCAAAGACTCCACAACAGGCAGCAGAGTTACTGGACAGGGGAGTGTCTCAGTGGTTTAAGAATCACTGTTTGACTCTGAACTGCAATAAAACAGTCTCAACGTGTTTCACTGTCCGCCGTAAAGTCTGTAATAACTTTTCAGTTGTGACTGATCAGAGAGAAATCCAAAACGTGGACGAGTTGAAATATCTGGGTGTCATTCTAGATTTCCACCTTAACTTTGAGGCTCACATTAGGAAAGTGTTTACTGTGTTTAAGTGTTAACTTGAATTGTGCCGCTCCAGGTGGCTGCATGTTGGAGCAGCTCTGTTACTTTCATTCTGAGATTTTCCTTTTGGAAACTTTAATTCCTCTTTTTCTGGATTTAAATCATTTGTTGGATGATTGTTTCCTCTGGTATCAGATGCTGAGCAGCTGGAAGGATTTTTACTGAAACATTTTTAGTTTTGGACATTTGTTATGATGCGTAACCATGGTAACAAGGCAGTTTTCTACAACAACAGCTGATTAACATCTCAAAAGCTCAAATAACATCTCAACTACAGCCCCAAATCTCAAACGAGTTGAAAAGGATGTTCTGTGGACGCATTCTCATCTACCTGCCAGCTGTACTCGAGTGCCTGACCACTGAGATCCTGGAACTAGCAGGAAACACGGCTCATGACAGCAGAAGGACAGGATCGTCCCTCAGCACCTACAGTTGGCTGTCCACAGCGACGAGGAGCTTGGCAGACTGCTGGGAGGAGTGGCCATCGCTCTGGGAGGAGTTCTGCTCTGCATTTGGGCGGTCCTACAGGGGAACCGAGAGGCCAGCTGAGTCTAGGTGGACAGATCGGACGGCATCTGCAGCCAGTTTCTTAGGATCCACTGTGGGATGGACCTTTACAAGAGATCCTTCCTGCCTACAGCATCAGCATCTATAACATCTCTTAATGAAATGAGGATAACGAGTTACAACAACAAATAATTTCCCTTTGGGATTAATAAAGTATTTTTGAATTGAATTGAATTGAAAACCATTAAGACAAACATAAATTGTTTTTGTCTTATAAGATCATGTTTATGTGTAAAATCTGCTCAGTTGTACCTGCAGCCGTGATTCTGTCTCATTTCTCAAACTGTGTCACTGTCTGGAGCCAAGCTTCTCACTCTGCTGTTTTCACAAGCACTGAAAGTTTGACCTAAAATCATGGAAGTATAAAATACTGGAGAAATATAATTTATTAAGTTTTGAACATTTAAAAAAATATAATTATCTTGTTTAAAATTGACTTTTAAATGCATTAATGGTCTTGTCCCAGAGCTGGTGAGCAGAATGATTTTAAAAAGCAGTCGCAACAAGAGAGGTGCAGTTGATGGAGGCTGCAAACCTGCAAAATGCAAACCATCATTTGGTCAATGTTCCTTCTCCTTTAAAGGCCCTCGTCTCTGGAACAGTTTGCCATCAGCAATAAAAACTTCAACAGATCGCAGAGTTTTTAATTCCCAGGTGAAAAATGGCTGAAAGAAAAACAAATATGTGAACACTGAGCCCCATGGGGATGGAGGAGCAGGCACGAGTGCGTGTGTGAGGGGACGGTTTAATTCTAATTTAATTTTGATCCTATTTTAGTTATTTAAAAAAAAAAGTCCAACCAAAGACTGGGTTTACAAATTAGCATGTGGCTAGAAAACCTTTGTACAAAACAACGATTGTTTTGTTTTTATCATGTGACATTTTTATTGTGCTGTTCTTGATCAATAAACTTGAATGAATGAGTTCCTCAACAACCTAGCTCCATCTTATATTACAGATCTTATTGTTCCATATTTTCCTAACAGAGCACTTCACTCTCAGACTGCAGGTTTACTTGTTGTTCCTAGAGTTTCCAAAAGCAGAATGGGAGGCAGATCTTCCAGTTCTCAGGCTCCTCTCTTGTGGAACCAACTTCCAGTTTCTGTCCGTGAGGCTGACACATTGTCCAGTTTAAGACTGGGATTAAGACTTTCCTTTTTGATAAATCCTATAGTTAGGGTTGTTCTGCTGCTATAGACTTAGACTACTAGAGGACAAATTGACCTCATTTCCTTAAATGAATTGTTAAAACTGAATAGTTTTCATTTGATACTATTTCTATCTTAACATGTGATTCTTGACCTGCCATTGTGTATCTATTCCTACCAAACCCAGCCGGTCGAAGAAGATGGTCCTCTTGTCCTGATCCTGGTTCTGCTAAAGGTTTCTTCCTCTTGACGGAGTTGTTTCTTTCCACTGTCGCCTTCATGCTTATGTTCAGTGATGGAGTTAAACTCAAAGCTGCTCCTCAGATAAATAATGTTCAATTATTCTTTTATACATGAATGTTTCTGTTCAGTGTCCTGAGACGACTTCTGTTATAACTTGGTGCTATAGAAATAAACTGATTTGAACTGAATAAACTGGAACATTTTTAACCCCCAGCACCGATTTAGAGTAACTGGGTTTATAAAATGTGGTTCAAAAACTATCTTGCTTTCAAAACTAGAAACCTTTAATTTTGTTGTGGAAGGACAATCACATAAAAAATGGATATGAATAAAAGAATTCTTAATAAATGAGCATACTAGCCAACAACGTGCAACATTAAATGAACCACTGCAAATGTTCCTTCCCCTGCATGTAAACAGCCTAAAACTGAGCAGCCCTTTTCATTGAGCAGATGGGGCCGCCATAGTTGGAGGGTAAAATGATATAACCTTAAAGTGCCAGTATCACATTTTTACAGGTTATAATGGCATCTGTCACTAAGAGTGGACTTGTCAGACACTACTTTCTTGCAGTTGAATTGCTCTTAATGGCTGTGTCTCCTGGTTTAGACTCACTTTTAGACGTGGTGTGATGTCTGTCTGAGGAACAGTGGCGTTAAAAGCTTTAAGCTACAAAGAGCTGAACCATCTTGTGAAGCATTTCTTTCTGCCATTGTCCTTTGTTCAAGGAGTTAGCTTATCATCTTTGTTTAGGACAAGCCCCCCCCAGAGGACAAACAGGGGCTTCAGTGTTAAATGGTCAACACTAAAAGCACTGGAGTAGAAGCAACGCTCTCACTCTGGGACTTCAGGAGGCTTCTTGAAATGCTTACATTTTTAATGCTGTAATGATGACACCACATTCGATGAACATGTTGCACTTGCCTAGTAAATTTTTTAGCTGTCTAAAACATTTCCTTTGGAAAACAACAACCTAATTGCCCACGACCACCTACTGAACAAATTGTTGCGAACAACAAAGTTCAATCTATCGCTGCGTATTTATTCTGTTTGTGTGCTTTTTCTTTCCAGCTGTGGCACTTATGACGGCGCTCTTTTGCATCAGAGACGAGGTATGTTAGCCCACTGGGAAGTGTGTGAAAGTGGTTTTTAAAATATGTGGGAGACCAAATTCTTTCAGCTAGAAGTACCTCTGTGTCTGGCTAAACAGTGGGCACAGGCCGCAACACACGCCCTAATGGAAAACTGGAGTAGGTGAAGTGTTGGAGTGAACATTTGGATTGAGGTAAATCCACCTGCTGCTGCTGGACCAAGGGCCTGCACAGTTTTCATTAAAGATGCATCACCTTTCTTCACCCGCTCTTTAAATACCAGCTATTGTGTTTATTTTATTTAAGATAACACTTAGTGTATATCAAAATACTTTTTTCAAAAGATGCAAAAGTCCCATCAGATCAGCTTAAAGGTATTCATTGCAATGTCATAAGATCTGGTCAAAACCCCAAAAAATTATGAAGTGGGAAATAATATCTGCACTATTTTCTTATTTTGGTTAATGTGTCTGCAAACGATCACATGACTGAGTCAACCGTTGTGACGTCCATGAGATCTGACCGTTGTGACGTGTTGGTATTTGTGCTCAGATTTGATGAGTCAACTGTACAGATAAATATACTTTGTTTACACTGAGTGCGTACCTGTATTTCAGAGTTACTGTATATATCAACATATTTGCAAAAGTACCAGAGTAAAAATTTACAAATTCTATCATTGGATATAGTTAAGGCTACGTTTTTACTTTGATTTCATAGTTTGCAGTGAGTACTGTTTTTGTTTTCATTGTATCTGAACTTTAAATGTTATTCTTTAAACCATAAATTAAATACAATGTTCATTTGAAAAAGTGCAAATGTGTACTACAAAGATAAAGTAATATTTGGCCAAGTGCTAAGTTTACAATATTATGAAAATTAAAAAAAACAAAAGAACTGCAAAAATAAATGTGTTTTTTGTAATTATTTTTCCTCCATTTAATTTAAACACTGACATTTGTTAGTTTTGAAAGCAGTTTTAAAACAAGCAAACATTTCATACTTAACATTGAACAGTGTTTTTAACAGACATTTGGATGTTAGGCTTTACAGGAGAGAAGAAGTGTTCCAGTCTAAATACAGTATCTGCATAATTACAAGCAAAATATTTTTCTATTTCAGTTAAAAGTTTTTGTCTTGAATAATAAATTTTTGTTTTTGACTGTTTGATGCTCTCAAGTTTGTAATGAAAACGTTTTCCCCGTGTCTCAGCAGTTAAATAATCTAACTTCTTTATAATCATTAACGCTCATTACAATTTAAAAAGGGCACAAAACAGTTCAGCTTTTAAAGTTTTATAGAAAAACGTGTCATAAAGTGTAAACCAGAACAATTCATCTGTTTGTATTCTTGAATTAATATTTGGAATCATCTGGGGTCAGTGATGACAACATGATGCTGATGTAATACACAAGATGTGAGTTTTAAATGGAACTCATTCTGCTGGCCGACTGAAGATGTGTGGGTTTAGTGGAGTTCATGACCTTTTCCATCATAAGCAGCAGAAAAGTTCAGTCCTGGTCTCGAAAGATGCAAATGACGATGTTGAAGACTGACACTTTGTCAAAGGTTTTTTACCACGAGGGTGCAAAGCGACGGATGCAGCTAAGTTCCCTCTCACCTCATTGTCCTTTTGCAGAAAGAAGGATGGAGTGCTGGGACCCTCCCTTTGCACCGGCTGCAACTGTCATCTCATTCAGACCTCCGCAGCACTTAGCCCCCATTTGCTTTTAAGGTTGTCTGACAGGACAGCAGCCACGTATGATCAAACTTTACTTTCTCTATGCACTTGTGACAGTTCATTGAGAGAGGCTCTAATGTGCTGTCAGTGGCGCTCTCCACTCAGCTGCCTTGATTTACCTTCCCCATCTGTCTCAGTCAAATAGCTTTAAGTCGAGGATGATTGGAAGAAAGTGGCCTCTTAATTCCACATCCTTGAATTTGCCATAAACTCACTTTAGATTACCAAAACTATATTCCTGCTTTGACTCCTCATTTCATCTACAGCACATTTCATTCTGAACTTCCTTCTTCTGTTGGATTATTAAAAAGGTTTATTCCTCTTTGAATAATAATATTAAAAAAAATGTAGGCCCAGATATTGAAAATTTTCTTCCTGTAGTTTTTGTAACACATTTGTAGCATTTGACATATAAAGGCACAAACGTGCCATGTTTATGCCGTACCCACAGATCCAGGTGTTGCATCTGTCTTATTAAACTTGAGGAACAAAAAAAAAAACATTTTTAAATGTGTTGTCACTCATGTAATGTAACAACATGTACACTGTATTGAAATCCTGGTAATAAACAAATAAATAAATAAAAAAGTACACACACCAGGTTTTTTTCATTTAAAATTATTGGAAAAATAGGAACATTTATATTTGTTTAACATTTTTTGTCTTACTGAATATTTATTTTACTTATTTATTTATTTCAAGGTTCTGAGTTTTAGAATTGCGCCGCTCGGGGTGGCTGCAGCTCTCTTACTTTCATTCCGAGTTATTGATTTTAAAACTTTAATTCCACTTTTTTCTGGATGTAAATCGATTTTTCGGACGATTACTTCCTCTGGTATCGGATGCTGTGCAGCTGGAAGGATTTTTACTGAAACCTTTTTACTTTTGGACATTTGTTATGATGCGTAACCATGGCAACAAGGTGTCGTTTAACAACCAGGAGCAGCTGATCAACATCTCAAAAACTCAAAAACCTCGACTACAGCCCCAAATCCCAAACGAGTTGAAAAAGAGGTGCCGTGGATGATTTCCCGTCAACCTGGAGGGGGTTCTCGAGTACCTGACCACCGAGATCCTGGAGCTGACGAGGAACTCGGCTCGTGACAACGGGAGGACCGGGATCATCTCCCGGCACCTTCAGCTGTGTGTCCGTGGTGATGAGAAGCTCTGCAGACTGCTGGGAGCTGCGACCATCGCTCGGGGAGGAATGCTGCCCTGCATTTGGACAGTCCTGCTGCCCCGGAGGACCGAGAGGCCCACCGGATCTGACAGGGAGCTGGATCCAGGTGGACGGATTGGTATCTGTGACCAGATTCTTTGGCTTCACTGCAGGAGATCCTTCCTGCCCACAGCTATCAGCATCTATAACAACTCTTGAATGAAACCAGGACGATGAGCTACGACAACATTTAATTTCCCTTTGGGATTAATAAAATATGTTTAAATTTATTTATTTGTTTGTTTATTTGTTTGTTTGTTTTTATTCAAGCTCCCCGTGTTTGTCTGCATTTCTGGATCCTACCTCATCAGAACCTGACACTGCATTTAATTTGATTCCATCTGTATTGAACTGAATTATAACTGGATTTCACTTGAATAACTTGAATTACATGTAATTACCTGTTTTATGTTTATTTTTTATTTGTGTGTTTAGCCTTCTTAGATGATTGTTTGTTTCCTGTGGGGCATGATGGATATAAAATGAGCCCAACTGATCTAAGTTCAGTTCATTATAACCAGCAATCATCTCTGTCAGAGTTTTCAGTGCGTATTTAGTTATGTATGCATTTAATTTCCCAAATTACTGGTGAGCTAATACAATGAAAGTGTGTTATTTTATCCTACAGCATCATTTCATTTTTTTTGTAAATCTAGTTTAAATGACATCATGTAAAAAAAGTGAATCTATCATCCTCTTCCTCTATTCCAGTTATTCTCGCGTCCAAAGCTAGTCAGTGTAAAACTTTGAAAGTAGCTGTAAGTAGAACCTCCTTTAAACTGTTTTTATCATAATGAAGCACTGTCCTTGATGAACTGAAGCAAAGATAAGTCAAAGAAGGATCAGTCGGTGTTTGAAGGCCTCCAGAATGTTCTGTCACTTTGGCTCGCCGGAGTGCTCATCAAAAGATGTTAATGTGTCTGTTCGTTTAATTCTAAGACCTGCATTCTGCATTTTTATTGCTTCGGCTACATTTTTTGGAAAGTGGCTTCTTTAACAAGCTGTAAAACAAGTATCTTGAAAGCCTTATAAATATGATGCTGAATGAAATTCCTTTTTTTTCTTCCTGTTTCTCTTTCTGCTTTGATCATACAGTCCCATGACATATCCATCGTCAGCTTCTCAACTCCGCCAGGAGTGGGCATAGCCTAATTGGTGCTATGAAGAGGAAATCAAAGCAGAAGACTGTTTGTTTCAGAGCTTACAATGCACCAAAACCTTGTGTTTTCTGCAAGTACCAGTGAGTTTACATGTTGCCTCGTGTAACATTTTTGCAATGCTGCTGCCGCTGATATATATAGTTGTTGGAAGAGCAGTTGTGCTTCAACATTATACAGTGATTCTGTACCTGTGCTGCTCTCCTGCTCCTTATTCTAATCTTATTTAACAGCCTCTGCCTGACACACAATTCAATGCAGGGCCCAGATTGGAGAGTTTCCAAACAATCCTGAGCTCACCCAAGCTTGGAATTGGTTTTCTGTGGAACATCTCCCTCCCCCCTTTGGGCACTTTACCAATTTGACCAAATTTGTTCCATCACTGGTTCTAAGTACCAGAAGTGTTTTTTGCCCACATTGGACTCGTTTCTGCAATTTGCACATTCTTTGCAGAACATTAACAGCTCTGTCAGTGGCTGAGTGTGGCGGCCAAAGTTTCACAAGAAACTCAGTGAAACATTGTCACAAAAGATTAATGACTCATTACTACCTATTTAATACGTGTCCTCGCTTACAGAGCAAGATGTTATTTATTTATTTATTTTATTTTCACAAGAATATTATGGTTCATGGCATTTGACAACTGACTATAATGTCATTATCAGATTTTCATCATTCTTTGTGTCGAGCAGAGCATGAATTGTAGCTGGAAGCATTTGAATTTACACCTAAGTTTGCTTTTGAAGAATACTTGTGGCTAAACAGTGTCAAGTTTAGCACTGTCACAATTAGTATTTCTCCAAATATTGCAGATCGCTTAACACCATGCATGCCATTTAAAAACACTTAGCTTTTAGTTTGGGGCAGAAATATTGTAAAATTCTAACTGGACCTGGACCTGGAGTGCTCCAGCTTGCTGCTTTTGCTATTTGCACTTGCAAATAACTATAAAATTCTATGTAATTTACCTTGCCATGTTAAATTAAAAGCAGTGTTATGGGTTCTAAAATGGCATTTGCATATACCACAATGGAATTTAAAAAACTGAATCTGTTTTGGCAGTGGTCTGCTTTAATATTGGCCATGTAGTTTTGGACTAGCCAGTCCAGTCAGGTCTGAACTCTTTGTGTTACAGTCAAGACAAGGATTGGTCATAACCTTTCCACAGAACACCACAACAGTTGGCTCTAGAGCCCTGTGACCTAAACTTAAATTAATATCTAAAACATATACAGTAGTCCCTCGTTTATCGTTGATGATCCGTACCCTGAAGACCCGCGATAAGTGAAAAACCGCGAAGTAGGAACGACTGATTTCAGCTCCCTGCCTCCTGCAAGTGCTCTTGGCCACGCCCACTTCTCTGCTCTGCATGGTGTACAGCTGATCACGCATGGAGAACAGTTCAGCTGCAGCAGGAAGTTTCTCCTGCACAAAGGTGCAGCAGGTGCTCAATAATGTAAAATAATTTATTTTAAATAAAATGTCATGCCGGTCATGTGGCTCATCCATCAATCAGCCAGTTGTGTGTCATGTCCAATCTTATTTTGAAAAACGGCGATAGAGCAGTAGCGAGGGATTACCTGTCTTACATTGTTGCTTTATCACATGACTACAGTAAACTTGCAGTGATTCATTCCTTAACTCTGGCCGTCACCTTAGTTTAGATGGTGTACAGGTATCTCATCCTCTACACACGGCCCCTTTTTCATTTAACCTTTATTTATATAGTGTAATCCCATTGAGCCTCAGGGACTCATTTACAAGAGAGACCTGATTTTAACAAACACGGTCCTTTAAAATATGAACATTAACCATTGTTGTTATGTGCATGCTTGTATTGTTTGCACCCACAAGTCTGAAGCTTTTTATAATTATGTTTGAGGCATGACATTATAAATCACAGCCATTGGTGCGTTATGTTTAATTCACTTGTTTTACATGAAAAGTACAGGTGTATAGTAATGGCTACGTTTAAGTGTACCATTGACCTTTGATGTTTTTCTCTCTAATGCTAAATGGTAGTACCAGTTAAACAACATCTGTTTTAACACATCTGTCCATTTTGAAATGCAAGTAATAATCTCTGATGGAGTATGAAGCCTGGGTGTCCAGTTTTGACAGTAAGGTTCTCGCTCGTCTTGTATAAAAACTGTTGATGTTGTTGAAAAAGATCCTAACTATTGTAATTAAAAATAAATGTTTATGGTTCTGTAGCCATAAAGCACTAAACCCATTTAATTTATGTGCCTTTGTGTCTTAATTTATTCAAAATACAACGTGCCACCTAGACATTTGTTCTGCTGCTGCAGATTAGAGTTACATTGTTCTGTTAGAAGTTGATTTACTGTAATGGGCTTTGATAGTTGGAATTATAAAACCCTCTCTAAACGCTCCATTGAGATCAGGAGTATTAGGTGATGACCACCGAAATGTACGCCCACTGCTTTTTTAAAGGGATAAGTGTTGGCAGAAATATCATTTAGGCTCGTGATCACAATGGAGGTGTACACACAGATAAAGTGTGTGCTGCTTCATAAAACACAGCTTTGGAGTTAGATGATAAGTACTTGAATTATAAGTCAGCTAATTTAAATGAACGATTCTAAAGTTCTAGGGTATTCAGAGGCACGAGCTGCTTCAGGCTGCAAAAGTAATTAACAAAAACTTTAAATAATTTGAGCTAATTCTTCTCTTGCTATCTGGTAGAAAATGATGCATTACTGTATATTTTGATTATGAGAGGAGAGAACGCCTTTATCTGCAGAGCGGATACCTTATGCTGAGCCGGCTTCTTTAACGAAGCAGCTTCAGGGGATATTTGCCACGTACTTCTTCATTTTCACCCTCTGCTTTCCTCTTGAGTTACACAATTCAAATAAAAACACGCTGTCGTTTCACGCCTTCACCTGCAGGTAACAACACTCTCGTCTCCCCGTGCTTATTAACGGTACTTTGATACAAACAGAATCAACAAAAACAAATAAGAGCTTTCATTGCATTATTTTGCTTATTTAGCATAAGACTGACATTAAATGATATGCATAAATACTAAATAAATAAAATCTAAATGCCAAGTTTTATGTGTCAGTTATTTTTGCTTGTGTTTCCATAAAATAATTCCTCTGTGCTAACACTTTGTTTACTTTTAATTTGAGCAGAGTTTAATGTGTACACAGCATCATATGAGTTTGGTAGCAATTTATTAGTCTAATTCTGCAGGCCGTGTGTGATCTGGGCCTGCTGTACTGTGAGCGCCCCACCTTCTCAGGTCTGCTGCTTCTCTGTGAAAGCAACGAGTGAACAAAGTAAAAGCTGGCCCCATTTAATGTCCTCTGATGGGCTCAGACTGTTCTTTATCTCCCTTTGCATCATATCGCTCTGAGTGGCTGTAATGGGATAATAGACTCATCTGTATTTGTTTTTAGAGCACTGAAGTGAAACCTTGTTGATACACATATTTCAAGCACCGCAGGAAAAGTATGTTTTCTGCTGCTACTCTGGCAAAAAAGATATTTTCTGAGGAAATGTGTTTTATCTATCTATCTATCTATCTATCTATCTATCTATCTATCTATCTAT
>NC_056499.1:3559302-3563371 GCF_014905685.2 Nematolebias whitei
ATCTATCTATCTATCTATCTATCTATCTATCTATCTATCTATCTATCCATCCATCCATCCATCCATCCATCCATCCATCCATCCATCTTTCAGTCTTTTGCATGTATACCAAGTGTGGATTCTAAATAAATTGTAAGAATTAGTTGCATTGAATTTGATTCATAACAATACACATTAACTTGTGTGTGTGTTTAAATATGTTTATATATATGAATTTTTTTTTATTTTTATTTTATCCATCCAGCCATTATTATTTACCCTCAATTAATATATTTTTTCTTCTTCTTTCAGCTGCTTGTTCTTCAGGGACAGTGAACTAATTCTCACGAAGACTTGGTGATTTATTTTTACACCGGAAGTCCTTCCTGACGCAACCACAGACACCGAGCTACCACAGCCTCTGTGTGGAGCAGAGAGCTGCATGTAGGACGCCTGGAAGAGCAGATGGTTGGAGTTGAGGGCTTTGCTCATGGGACCAGAGTGGGGCAAATGAGGGTTGAGGCAGGTGTTTCACCTTTCCCACCCACATTTTGATGTTGTCGGTCCCGGGAGTCGAACCATTGACCTTCAAATCACAGGCCCACCTTCTCTAACCTCTGTGCCACCACTTCCCTCATATATTTATATTCAGTATATATATATATATATATATATATATATATATATATATATATATATATATATATAAATATATATATATATATATATAGAGAGAGAGAGAGAGAGAGAGAGAGAGAGAGAGAGAGAGAGAGAGAGAGAGAGAGAGAGATATAGATATAGATATAGATATAGATAGATAGATAGATAGATAATATTCTGACAAACACAGCATTTTAAAGTAAAAGGCCAGTCTTTCAGTTTGGAATGCTTTTAGATATTTTTGGTTGAATGTTGCCTCTCACGGTGATAGAACATAAATCATAAATTTTCCATTTAATGTACAAGAGCAAACAATTTGCTAAATTGTTTTTTTTCCCTTTAAATATTTGAAAAGAGACGTTTTATGATTTTGTTCAACATTATCCTCAGTTCGCATTGCGTTGCTGCTGCTTTTTGCAGCTATTAAAGGTTCTGTTGCCTCAGAGAAATTATGAGTAACTGATTGATACAAATAAGTACAAATATATAAGTACTGTAATCATCAAACATACTTTGGAAAAAAAAAGTTCAAATTGCATCCCCTATCATTAAAACTTAGTCTATTTCTCTTTATTCTCAACATTACAGATGACTATGGGGTTTTAAATTATCTTTTTTTTTACTTGATTCACTAAAATATATATATATATTTTTAGCAGGATGGCACTGCTTAGAGTAAATTCAACGCACGCAGATAAAGCGGTGTCACCTGTCTTAGTGTGTCTTTAGCCGTAATGGGAATATAATATTTAAGATGCTCAGCAACTTTTACTAAAACTGGAGCAAACGTTGGCCAATGTGTAAAAGTCTTGTTATTTAGGATACTTGGCTGCTCTGTGAAGAGAAACTGAACGCAGGAAAACTGGGGGCCTGGAAAACAACCAGTTTAGACCTCCTCAGTTATACTAATTCAAAGTCCCCCCACCTTTCTTCACAGTCTTAACAAGTTTTAGTGTTTTGTTGCCACTTTCATTGTTTTGTATGAAGGCCAATGTCCTTACTTACAATATTTTTTGGCTCAGTGTGTGCACTCAGAGACTCCGGTTGTGGTGAAGTTGCCATGACTTTCATTAAAGCCGAAGCTGAATGAAATATGGATGTGCAGGGAGTGAATTAGAGTGATAGAACGGGCCAAATATTGCCTTCACAGTGTCTTGAGGGATGCATTCTCAGGCTGGAGGAAAGCAAAATACTTCTCCAAGTTTAGCACATTCATCAGCAGGCCAGAGACGTTTCCCTCCATGCAAGCTTTGGGGCCACCGTAGCTTCAACTGTGTTTGTGCACATGAAAAAAAAAACAAAAAAGGATTTGAATAAATCATCCACAGTTTTACCTGAGTCTAAAACAAGTCTTGGAACTGCTTCATTGTTAGGGAAAATGTAAAACAACTTGTAACATAAAATACTTTGACACGTTTTAGTTTAGAAGAATCATTATGTTTGCAGTGTTGCTGTTGGCTTTCAGAAATAATTAAATGGACCAAAACATACTTTAGAAGGAGAAAAGACCGTTTAAAAAAGACAATAAAACAAAATAATAATAATCTATGGAACGCATCCAATAAAAAATCCAACGTTAAAGACAAGTACAAGCTGCATCACAGTCTACAGATGAAACACAATCCATCCAACCTGAAAGAACATGTTTTTTGCAAATACCCAACAGATGGAAGCTCTACGTACCATTTCAGCGCACTGAGTAATTGGCTATTGACACCAAGTTTTCATGACACCAAGTTGGATCCGCTCTAGCCCAGCTTGTTGTTATGCTGCATAAGTGAAATGCAGCAGAGTCAACAATATGAATGCAGTTCATGCAGTTTAATATAATCCTCAGTAGGTCTTCGTGGGGAATATTTTGGAATGTGACGCAAGAACACTTCTTGAGTTTATTTAGCAGCTCCAGCAGATGGCTGCTTCTCCAAGTATTATTAAAAAAAACATATAAATGAGAACCCTGCTACCCCTGGCGGGGATTTATTATGATTAGCCACTAAATCTAATTTGGGTCACAGACAAACTGATGGAAAGAGATGTTGAGGGATCCAAGGTTATTCTGGTAGAAACAGCAAAACTCTGACAGCCGCCCAACTTCTGCAGGTCCAAAAAGCAGATTCTTATTGAAGTGGAGACGTGGGGAGGGTGCACTGCAGTGGGAAAAGAAAGCTTAATTGAACAAACTAATGAGTAGTTTTTATTTCCGTTGGGGCTGTGCCAGTGAGATTGTTTGACAGTTTATCTGTGATAAATAAATTCTTCAGGAGCTAATTAGCTTATGGGCCCACAGGGGAGGGGAGTGTTGAGTGTCCGAGCGTGTGCACAAGTAAAAGTGTGTTTCTGCGATTTGCCGTATCTTGGAGTCAACACTGGTCCACTCTCCGTTGTGACTCGGTCCACCCCCTCGCACGCAAACTCCTTCCGCCACATCCTCGTAGTTAGAGCAGCGACTGTGAAATGAATAAACAAACTTAAATTAAAATGAAAATAAAAAATGATAATTAGTCTTTTCTATGTGTGAAAGTCAATTTGGAAGATAATGAACAGCAATCATTTTCTTGAACAGATGAATGTTATCAAAAACTGACTAAAAATGTAACTTCTTTCTCCAAATTAAACCCTTAAATTATGTTGATTTGCACGGTCATCATTTTCAGTTGGTTGGGGCAGATCATTATGCTTTAATGTTCAAAATATATACAGAATAAAGACATTATCTTTATATACTGCATTTTGTCATAATACAACATTTGCTAGTTTCCACACTTGTTCAGTTTCTGTCTCTTTAAGACGACTCTAAAGGATCCAGTCTGCTCTGATTGACCAACTGGCTCTCATAACATGATGAATATGAAATGCAATCCTTGTATAATTTAATTCAATTCAATGCATTTAATTTATAAAGCGTCAAGTTATAACAGAAGTCGTCTCAGGGACTGAACAGAAACATTCATATATAAAATAATAATTTAACATTATTTATCTGAGGAGCAGCTTTGAGTTTAACTCCATCACAGAACTCTCATCTTGAACAAGCATGAAGGCGACAGTGGAAAGAAAAACTCCCTCATGAGGAAGAAACCACTGAGGGAACACTGCAGGTAATGATGTCCTGAGAGCACACGCTGTAGCTGCACTCACACAGAGACATGTAGGAGGAGATGTATGAAGGCAGCAGACCAAGAAGTGATTTGAAGATGAAGATGTACCAGTGAGAGAGTCTGTGTGAAGTTAATGGTGACCAGTTAACCAGTGAATACTGGGTGCAGTGGTGGGTACGGTAGTTACAGCCAGTTATGAATCTTAGTGCACCGTGATAGACAGCATCCAACATCTGCAGCATCCAACATCTGCAGCATCCAACATCTGCATCATCCAACATCTGCAGCATCCAACATCTGCAGGGTTCTTGTAGGAGCGTTCATGTAAATAA
>NC_056499.1:3563771-3565087 GCF_014905685.2 Nematolebias whitei
TATATATATATATATATATATATACATACATATACACACATATATATTATTTATATATTTATTAATTTGAGAGTGAATTATTGTAGCATCTAGAGGGACATTTTCACACTTGTTTAATTATATGTTGTATGAGAAAAAGAAGTAAAGCCTCACTGTTGTTGCAACATTCAGAGCATTCAGGTGTTTGAAGAGAAAAGCTCTCCTTACTTTGAAGAAATGGCCACAGTGCTATAATTTAGAAAACTCAACTTGCTTTAGGTTTGATAAGATTTGTACGACTCATTTGTGTGAGCTAGACTATAAATTTCAAGTAACTGCAAGCTACTGATTAGCATAATGTTTTGTAACAAAAAGGTATATGTAGTCCTGCTGGGGAGAAATATTAAAAAATGAGCTTACCATAGCTTTTAAATAATGATATTGCTTTTATTTAAAACTAGCAACACGGTGTGTGGTTGCAAGATCTGAAAACTGATGTAACATACAAAATGAGACGTACATAAATAAATGTCTAATAATTTTGAACAGTTATTTGTTCACAGGGACAGTTGTTCTAACCCAATTAATATGTCTCCTCCCAGAGGCAATCGGCACGGTTCTTCAGTGGGTTGTGCACAACAGCCACCTTTGCTAAGAGTTTGAACTCTCAGACTGTTTGAGGTTTCTTGTTCATGTCTGTGTTTGACTGTTGGAAGATGTGTGCTGTTCTGATAAGAGCACATCTGCCACAGGGAGCACATCGAGGAGAGGTTGGCTCTATCTGTGGCTCCGGGCAAGATCTGCATCTGGGCATCAGGGTCCGGGGTCTCCGTGGCATCGCAGTCTTTGAGGCAAGATTGGGTCGTCGCTTACCGACCTTCTTAAATCCCTTTTCAGGCAACGCACGAACTGGGTCCTTTAATTATCAAAGTGGTTTTATTCTGACACAGAAAATAGGGCTTTTAAAAAAAAACGATTAATATGTGACAAAATTGTTCCTTTAAAATAACTGAAAACGTAAACTGTAGGTTTTACTCATAGACATTGCCCTTCACTGCAGGGGGACAATCATGTAACTGTACATCTATAACTGAGTGACCTTTAACAGATTCAAGATGGCCACCACAGCTAATCAGTCTCAGCAAACACAAATAGATTTACCTCAGTCCAGTCACCAGATGTTAGGATAACATCTGGTGTAGTCATGAAGAGACAACCTCAGTACACATTCTGAGCTCTAATGCACTGAAAACATTCATCCATCCATCTATCATCTGTCCATCCATCCATCTATCATCTGTCCATCCATCCATCTATCATCTGTCCATCCATCCATC
>NC_056499.1:3565187-3565926 GCF_014905685.2 Nematolebias whitei
ATCATCTGTCCATCCATCCATCCATCATCTGTCCATCCATCCATCTATCATCTGTCCATCCATCCATCTATCATCTGTCCATCCATCCATCTATCATCTGTCCATCCATCCATCATCCATCTGTCTGTCCATCCATCCATCTATCATCTGTCCATCCATCCATCTATCATCTGTCCATCCATCCATCCGTCATCCATCTGTCTGTCCATCCATCCATCCATCCATCATCTGTCCATCCATCCATCCATCATCCATCCATCATCCATCCATCATCCATCCATCATCCATCCATCCATCCATCATCTGTCCATCCATCCATCATTCATCCATCCATCCATCATCCATCTATCATCTGTCTGTCCATCCATCCATCCATCCATCATCCATCTATCATCTGTCCAGCCATAATCCAACCATCATCCACCCATTCATCTATCCATCATCCATCCATTCATCTGTCCATCTATCATCTGTCTGTCCATCCATCCATCCATCCATCCATCATCCATCTAGCATCTGTCCAGCCATCATCCAACCATCATCCACCCATTCATCTATCCATCATCCATCCATTCATCTGTCCATCTATCATCTGTCTGTCCATCCATCCATCCATCCATCCATCATCTGTCCGTCCATCTATCCATCTGTCCATCATCCATCTATCATTTGTCCAGCCATCATCCAACCATCATCCATCATCCATCCATCCATCCATCCATCTATCATCTGTCCATCC
>NC_056499.1:3566026-3577314 GCF_014905685.2 Nematolebias whitei
CATCCATCCATCCATCCATCCATCCATCCATCCATCCATCCATCATATATATATCATCTGTCTGTCCATTCATCATCATCCATCCATTATTTGTCCATCCATTATCCATCCATCCATCCATCTATCCAGCCATCCATCGTCCGTCCGTCTGTCCATTTGTATGTCCATTCGTTCGTTCGTTCGTTCACAGGGCAAGTCCAGCTACCTTGTGGAGAAAACTAATTTTGACCGCTTGTATCTTCAGTTTGCTTCTTTCAGTCACTCCCCAGAGTTCATGACCACAGATGAGAGTAGGAACGTAGAGTACAACGTCAGTAATGAATGGATGTACAATAATTCTGAGAACAGTCCATAAAATCTTTGTTGAAAACTTTGTCATGCAATAGTTGGGATTCTGCAGTCCTGCAATGAATGCTACTATTTGGTTCATATAATTTGATACAGTATAAAAAGTTAGAGCATAAAGCAAAAGTAAAAGTAATGTTCACTCGTCACACAACCTTTTATGGATTTTAGTTTTTTACAGAATCACGGCTGAATAAAACAAATTGTAAAAAAAAAAATAATAATTTCCAAAAATTAGTGAATAGCAAAGCAAAAGAAAAAAAAATACAGAGAAAGTTTCTGGAAAAACTCCCAACAGTTATACAAAAACCTAAAACTTTTTAGTTACAGTTCAAGGCATTCAATATATTGTCAAGAAATCAGCTTTTGTTCTATAAAGCAAATGTTTCTCTCTGTGACACACACACACACACACACACACACATATGTGTGTGCGTGCACCATGGTCAAATATTGAAGAGGGTGGCGATGAATTTCTGCACACTGAGCTTGCTGAGGTGAGAATGTGAAGAAAAGAAGGTGGAACACAATATGCACCTGGAGAAAAGAGTGAACACGATAATTGTGTTAAATTATAAAGTGTTGCTGACATCTGTCACCCCAAAATTTCTTTGAACAAATGGGGAGAAATAAACACAGAACATTCTTCTGTTCCAAAGGAATGTAATCCTCTTGCCTCCCCCTGCTTTTTTCTTTTCAAGTGACAATGATAATTATAGTTTTTGTTGGACGGCTTTCAAGGATTTATCTCCTCCTTGTATTAATGGCTTTCTAAAGCTTTTAAATCCAAAAAGTTTAATTCGTTGCTTCTGTGTGGCTATTGTGACTTTTCAATTTTTCATATTTTTTGTATGAAATACCTTTAAGTTGTGAGGTGACATTCTTCTTGTGTTCTGTAGGAACATGCTTTTTTCACTCATCAGCCACCCCCTGAAATATGTGGACACAATGTTTGAATATATATTTTTTAATTTAATGTGGAGCACACTTCAGGTTTGTCCTGAGGTCTGTCCATTTGTACAATTAACCAGGTTCCATTTAAAACCCACTCACGCTCAACATTTGTCAAATTCATTGTTTGTAATTGCTTTCCAAAATTATAAGAGATTTCTGAATGGTCCTCCCATCAGGAGAATAACAGAATTCATCAGTGCCCTTTAAACAATATTCTGATTTGACACTAACAATGTTGACGTTCGACCAAGTAAAAGCAAAAAAAAAAAACACACTGAAGAGAAATGACGCAGCAGTTGTCACATTTTTTTTGTACTCTTAACTCCAATGAGGAAATTAAGTCTCTGCATTTTTCCCATTGCACATGTGAGTGCACATGTGAAGCAATGAGCTGCTATCTGAGGTGCCCGGGGAGCAGCTGGGGTTGTTAAGGGCCTTGCTCATGGGCCCAGAGTGGACCAATGAAGGTGGAGGCAGGTGTGGGTGCTTCACCTTTTCCATCCACATTTTGATGTCGGTCCGTGGAGTTGAACTGGCAACCGCAGTAAACATACCATGATCTGTAAGTTGTTTCCCACAACATTGCTAATTAACAAACATTATTTTTAACCTATGGGAACACTGATGGTCCCGGCACAGCTGGTAGAGCTGTTGCCTCTCAGCGTGAAGGTCGTCGGATCGAATCCCATACAGGGGCCTTTCTGGGTGGAGTTTGCATGTTCTCTCCGTGCATGCGTGGGTTTTCTCCAGGTACGCCAGTTTCCTCCCACAGACCAAAAACATGCATGTTAGACCGACTGGTAACTCTAGGTGAGAGAGAGAGTGGTTGTCTCATTTGTCTCAGTGTCCCTGTGATGGTAAATGGACTGCACTTATACAGCTCCTTTCTATCTTATCAAGACACTCAAAGCTCTTTACAACAATCTGTGCCTCATTTACCCATTCATACAGCTCTATACTAGACCTCTACAAAGCTAACTGAACACATCATTCTAAAGAGTCTAATCAGAGCTTTATCGCATTCATACACCGATCAGACACACATCGGAGGCTATGAGGGGTTCAGTGTCTTGCCCAGGGACACTTCGGCATGTGACTGTTGGTAGAATTGAACCTCCAACTCTTGCATTGGAGGACGACTGCTCTAACCACTCAGCCGCCCCGTGATGGACTGGAGACCTGTCCAGGATGTCCCCTGTCTCTCAGACAGTGAAATGTGGATATGGGCACCAGTGACCCCCTCGACCTGAAAAGGAAGAAGCAGGTAAAGATGATGGATGGATGGATGGATGGATGGATGGATGGATGGATGGAGGGATGGATGGATGCTAAAATGTGTATTTGTTGCAGACACAATCCCACCAGCTGTTCTAGCTCTTTTACAGGTGAAACAACGTTTCATTCCAAACCGCTGTTAAACTAAGTATGAATCATAAGTAAACCACACAAGACGTTCAGGTAAAAACCCATCTGGGTTGAAATCAAAAGTCCATGCCATGAAACACTTTGTCAGGGCCAGCTTTTCTAAATGTCTTCCATGTTGTAATTTTGGGACAATGACTTACGGACCGCAGAGCGCACCCCCTCATTCAAAGCCCATTCCTTACAACCGAGCTGAGTTTTAATCTGACTGCACCACCTGTGAGGCTCGTCAGAACTCGGGCCCACGGGGGCAGAGCTGGGCTTCATTACTGTGTCGCTGGTTCTGGCCCAGTTCTCCCCTCACTCTATCTCTCTGCCTCTCTTTTCTTCGGTACCTTGCAGGCATGCCACCGAAATGAGAGCCGGCTGCTCGGTCCTCCACATCGTTCCATGGCTGCAATTTGTCATTTTTCACATGAGATGAAGCCTTTTATGAAATGAAATGAGTTTCCCTAAAATGAAGCGCCACAAAAGCTCCGTGATTAATTTGCTTGTTAGGCTATTGCAGCTGTCACCTGTGGAAGACATCTGGACAGCAGATTGACTAATGCCAGCAGTGGGGCTGAAACATGGCTCTCTCTCTCATAACCTACCCCACAGTCAGCCTTTCAGTCGGCTTTTAAAGGCACTTCTCACTGTTTGATATAGCCACTTTCTGAGGGGCAATTAATAAGCATTACTTGTGATTGACATGGTAATTAGTTGCATTAATGTGGCCATAAGAGGCTTTGTACTGTATGTTGGTGGGGTGGGGGGTGAACTGATGTTAGGAAACTGGGAATGAGCTCTGCGACCTCACTTAAAAAGTAATTGTCCATTTGATAACCATTGCTTTTTTCGACAGTAATTTTGTCAAAAATGGCATGGCCACATAAGAAAGTGCAATTTTAGCTTTCAGATTATGGACTTACTAATCACATGGATGATTTATGGTTAATACAATTTGGATTTGGGTTGTGATGCCTTATAAAAATGCACATTTAAAACACTGCTAATGTACTATTGTAATGTGTGTCAGAGCACATTTGGGACGAGACTTTAGGTTCCCATATGGTGGACTAATTGTGAAAAACGCACTTTGGCTTTAGAATGTGGGGCAAAAAAATCAAGTTTGAACTTAGTTACAATTTGAAAGTCCCTCAAAGCGGTGAGACGCAACCATGAAGACAGCACAAACACAAGGTGCATATTTGGATGTCAGTTTGATTACATTTTGGACTCAGCTACTTTGGTGGCTTTTATTAAACAGATATTTGCCCTCAGTTTGAAAAGTAAAAATGTATTTAAAAAAACAGAAAGTTCCAGAAAAATGTCAAATATCCATTCTAGTCAATGAATTGCAATGAAAATAATCTTGGACCCTTTAAAAAAGAAAGAGTCTGGAACATGGTTAAAGGTTTCCTAAATGTATTACTGCTTGATTTACTTTTAACATAGTTTTCATTTAGTAAATAACATTTCATTATGTGCATAAAGGCTGTCAGGACAAACCTTTCCAACTGTATAAAAACATTTGTGAATTTGTCTAAGTTTTTTTTGGTATATTCTCAAAAAGAAGTGGCAATCGATGTTCCCAAGATCTCAGCTGAAAAAGCACCTCGGACACGTGTGTGAGGGACTGAGTTTGTTGTGGCTCCTGGGACTGATGAAACCGTTCGGATGAAAGACGAAACGTTTCAACACAAAGAAAACACACAGAGGACCGGACTTGACTGTGTTGGATAGGTTTTAACCTGGAGCCTGAACTTTGACACATCGAACACTGTTTTTTCTAACAGTTTATAAGCCTGAATATAATATAATAATAAACCTCTAAGATGATGTCCTGTCATGACACCATGTAGGAACTGAGAGAGGCAGACTGGTTGATAATCTCTGTCAACAAAGGAGGGCGTCTGTGGCTGAGTGGTTAGAGCAGTCATCCTCCAATGCAAGAGGTGGGGGTTCGAATCTACCAGCAGTCACGTGCCGAAGTGTCCCTGGGCAAGACACTGAACCCCTCACAGCCTCCCATGTGTGTCCCATCGGTGTATGAATGTGATGAAGCTCTGATTAGTCTCTTTAGAATGGTTTGTTCAATTATCTTTGTAAAGATCTAGTAGAGAGCTGTATGAATGGGTACATGAGGCACAGATTGTTGTAAAGAGCTTTGAGTGTTTTTATACGATGCTATATAATTACAGTCCATTTACCATTTACCATTTTTCTGCCATAAAATTGTCTTCTCTTTTGTTACTGGATTCTAACGGACCATTTTCAGTCCATCCAGTTGTTGAATAGAACACTTCGTCTTCTTCTTCGTCTTTCAACTGCTCCTTCTTCAGGGGTCACCACAGCAAATTAACTCGTACAAAGACTTGGCGATTGTTTTTACACCGGATATCCTTCCTGATGCAACCACAGACCACCGAGCTACCACAGCTCTCTGCGTGGAGCAGAGAGCTGCCGTCTAGGGCGCCCGGAGACAGATGGTGGGGGTTAAGGGCCTTGCTCAAGGGCCCTTACTGGGTTGAATCAGGATTAAGACAGTTGTGGGTGCTTCATCATTCCCACCCACATGTAAACAACTTTTATCAAAATTTGTTAAATTGCTGCCTGCAGTGCTAAATCATTGTCTTGTTCCATTGATCCGGACCGGCTGCATTTGTTTGTACATTTAAATTAATGTAGCTCAAATTTCTGGGGCGTGGTGGCGCAGAGGTTAGAGAAGGTGGGCCTGCGATCGGAAGGTCGCCGCCGGTTCGACGCCCCGGACCGACAACATCAAAATGTGTGTGGGAAAGGTGAAACATCCACACCTCCACCTTTATTTGCCCCACTCTGGGCCCTTGAGCAAGGCCCTTAACCAGCCCAGACAGCAGCTCTCTGCTCCACTCAGAGGGCTGTGGTAGCTCGTGGTCTGTGGTTGCGTCAGGAAGGGTGGTAGCTCGTGGTCTGTGGTTGCGTCAGGAAGGGTGGTAGCTCGTGGTCTGTGGTTGCGTCAGGAAGGGTGGTAGCTCGTGGTCTGTGGTTGCGTCAGGAAGGACATCCGGCGTAAAAACAATTGCCAAGTCTTCGTGCGAGTTAGTTCGCTGTGGTGACCCTGAAGAACGGAGCAGACGAAAGAAGAAGAAGCTCAAATTAAAAACTAAAACTGCGATTATAGAAAACAGTACTTAGGTATATTTTGCATTTTTTAAAATAAAATATGTAGTTGATAAAAACAAAAAATATTCACCTTTAAGTACAGTATTTCCCATTCCACACTTCTTGTGAGCTCTTAGACGTTCTGGATCCTCCTGCAGAACATCGAGTCATGTCATGGTGAGCAGAGGCTTATTTTTTAATTATCGTGGAATTAGAGAGTAGCACTGGTTTATTTGTGTATCCTGTGTGATAAGAAAACATTTCGTAGAAATGAGGCTTTGTTGGCATAACTGGTGTTTGGTGGATGTAAAAACACCACATGATACGCTGAGATTCCTGGGACTTGATCACTCTATTTATGGCACAGGAAGGATCTTATTTCCGTGGCTAATTCCTTTTTTCACGTACCTTTAAAATTCCTGAAACAGGACAAAAAGGGTCTTGACACGGTGATAATAAACACTGCAAAAAACTGTACAACATCACCAAATGTCCCAAGGGAACACTGAACACACAAAACCACCTAAAGTTGAAACTGTAGACACATTTGTCCTCACTGGACACTTTGATGCAATGTCTTGCAGGATGCACTAAATGTTCCTGACCAAAATATTAATGTTACCAGTATTTAATTTCCTGTTACATCTGACAACATTCAGTTGCTTGTTTCCAGTTCAGTTCAAGTTTTGGTCAGTAAAATTCCACCAACTCTAATTTGCACCATTTAGTAAAGGAAACAGATTTCAAATCCTCATCATAGGCAGGAATGGTGCTGCACTGACAAAAACAAAATGCAGCAGTTAATATGTTAATACAAAACAGAACGTAAAGCCACAAGAGCTACTCTTCTAAATCATTTGAGCCTGTTTAAGGTTCGAGTGAACTTGTTTTAATGGTTTCGTCTCGTTGTACTGTCTTCCTGTCCTCGGCTTTAAGGCTCCTCACTGGAAACTGAGAGCCACCAGCTGTTTGTGGCACTCAACTCCCAATATTTGCATCACAATAGTGGATGCACACATACATTCATTTGCACTTTCATTTTAGATTCTCAAAGTCTCTCAAATCCCTACTAAATGTGGATGGGTACCTGGCTCTGGCTTTTTTTAATCACAGATTTTGTCCTAGTTTAGTAGAGTTGTATCCAAACGTTTACTTAATAATATATTTTTTTAAATGTCTTAAGTAGTATTGAAGCAGCAGTTTATTAGCAGTCATATAAACACACACACACACACATATATATATGTGCACCTGTGGGCTGCACACAGGTGCAAGATCATTTTAATTTATTTTTTAAATAAACAACCGGCTCATCCATCAATCAGACAATTGTGTCATGTCCAATCTTACTTTGAAAAAGCGCGATATATTGAATCCATGAAAAATGAACCGCAAAGTAACAAGGGACTACTGTACATGGATGCAGTTAGAGAGGACATGGAGGTAGTTGGAGTGAGGACAGAGGATGCAGAGGACAGGGTGAGACGGAGGAGGAGGACTCGCTGTGGAGACTTCTGAAGAGGGAAAAGCTGAAAGAAGAAGAAGAACTGTTTGTAAGATTTTTGTGTGTGTATGTTTGTGTGTTTGTGCCTCTTGAGATGTTTTAACCAATTATAAAGACATGCTCTTTAGTCATCTACATCTTACCACGACAGTCCTCACAAATACCAGACCACAAGGGAAGTGAAGGTCAGCGTTCACTCTAAATGCACTTAACTCCTTGGTCAAAACTCTGCTGTCTCCCTGCAGCTGCAGCCTCAAAGTCATTTTAGACAGAACTGACAGACTAATCTCGCCCCTCCCAGGCACTCAGTGAAATGATGCCTCCTTCTTAGACCTCAGATCTCGTCCATACTTCCTCTCCATCCTATTATCTCTCCTCTCATAGAGTTACAGCACAACCAGAAACACAAGCAGGCCAACATACACATGCATGTAGGGACACACAACCTCACAGGTACACACAGACTGCACTACAATGGCTGTCACAGGGCCATTTCAATAATCCCCAGCATGTATGTTTAATAGTCGGGGCCCAACAGGAAATGATCGGCAAATGAAATGAAGCAGCGGGTTATTACGTACCACTCTGGTGTCAGCCTCGGCCTCCTCACCATTAATTTTATCGTAACTCATTTCTGCAGCCAGAGTGAAGCAAGATTTAATGTTTCCATTCTCCGCTCCTGTTCTGCATGACAAATTGTTTTAATAAACATATACTGGGTCATAATAAAGTAATAATAATCCAACCAGTCACCTTATATCACTTGAGTTAAATTTTCTCATAAGCCAGCACTGGTTACAGTGACAATTACATGGTGGCCAATCCTCAGCAAAGCAAACACAATGGGCAGATTTAATATAGTTTGTAAATATGATTAGTGTGCTGTTGTGTTACTGGACTCTAGTATTTACATTTCTCTTCTCTGTACAGTAGGGGATCAGCATTAAATAAAGCTCTAGCTGTTCTTGCTTCCTGTTCTCTTTCGTTCACCAGAACGTCTCCCTGTGCTCGCCTTCACAACTTAATGAAAAACATGGTTGATTGTTAATATTCCATGGATCAATCACCATTTTTAATTTTGTGGATAAATGTGCCATTGTGAAACCCCCCAAAGCATCCTCCCATTGTGTACGTCTGCGTGCATTTGAATTTGTGTGTGTGTCCTTGGCAGGGTGTGCGTTAGCGAGTGTTCGTGCACGCGTGTTGTTTTTGTGTCTGTCAGATGATTTTCTTTGTGAAAGGGAGAGAATGTGTTCACATAACGGCTCACGGTTGTTTGAAGGAACAATTTTCATGCTACATTTCAATTACTGCCTAAATGTGTGTGTTTTTTTTAACTAAGCTCATGAAATCGTACAAGACAGATAAATTCACTCTAGAATTAGATGGGAATGTTTTGTGTGTGTGTGATTTTAAATACAGGAGGCTCATGGCAACTATGTGAACTTGTACAAACGATGGAAATAAATTCAGATCTTTCAGGTCCTGTGCTTCTGACAGACAGATTTGAATAAATTGATTCTTCTAAGAAAAAGCATTTTGATTGACTAATTCAAACAGCGCCTGCTTTTTAGTTTTAAATACCAGTGGGCACCATGAAGCTAAAAGTATTTAAATTTCATACAGTGGTTTGATCTTTTTTTATACATGTTTCGTGAGTCATGTCTGTGCTCCGTGTTAACAGCATGTTACAGCTCAACGACGACATACAGAGCACGTTTCATGCAAACTTTGGTCAAATAGTTTCATCCCAAGCTATTGCAATTAAAGATTAACAATTAAAGGAATAGTTGAAGATAAAATTATAATAAAATGTACATAGTTCATGATTTTTTTAGTCCTTTTAATACAAGAGTTAGACATTAATAATAATAATAACAACAACCTGTTTTTGTTCATAAAAGTAAACATCAACAACAAAATGGAAATATTTTAAAATAATTACTTGGTGGCTTCAAACTTGAGAAAACTTGTTTTAAGTGAATGCTTCATTTTAACGTACCCTTCAAAAATAAAGATTAATATTTGTCTTTTTTAGGGTAAAGGACAAGAAGCCTAATGAAAGACAAATTAAATCATTACATGTGTATGTAAAGATACATAACACAATAAAGCTGGACTGTTATGGAACTCCAAATATTATCTGTTCTGTGCACACCACCTAATCAGTAATATTATCTTTAGAACAAGAAACTGAGATAAATCATTTGGTGATTGTACGATATTATCGACATGTATCGGTATCAGCCAATATTAGCGATACAGTTAAATATCGGACATCAGCCATTCCATCAAAATAACTCACCGATATAAAAGGCACTGTTTTATATATATATATATATATATATATATATTATATATATATATTTATATAGTGTTACATCCTTTTCAGCTACCTTTTTGGCATCTGCATTTGGTAGCAGGTCAAATTGACAAAGTCCATGCAGAATAATGTAGTATTTTAATTCCACAGCAGAGAAAGCTAAGTAGTCTCTGTAAGAAGTTTTAGGGAAAATAATATTGATATTGGGTATCGGGTATTGGGTATTGGACATTGGGCATCGGGTATCGGATACCGGGTATCGGGTACCGGATATCGGATATCGGATATTGGCTATTAGTCAAATAAGTTTTAACACATCGACATATCGGCCAAAAATCCAATATTGTGCATCCCTACTTAACTCTCATATTGCCAAAGTTTTCAAATTGCCATTTTACAACAACAGCATAAACCATTTGTTGAATTTCTGTAATAACGTTTGGTTTTGGTTTGCCACCCCAAGATTTTCAGTGGACTGACTCGAGCCCTTAGTGTCAAATGTAGATGTACACAAGGTTTAGCAAGTTTGAAATATTGTTTACATGATCAATTCAAACATATGAAAAATAACAGTTGTTTACAGAAAACAACATATTATAAATACAACATCAAAACTGAAGTTATTAATGTAGAATTTTTATAATAAATCAATAAATGAAATCATAGTATTGGGATTTTTCAGAAAATGTTTAAACACAAAAACAGCTAGCATTCCTTACATTGAAATGTGTATTTTTTATTTTACTTTTTATTATTTTTTTAGCATCTACAGATGCAGTTAGCATTAAGATGCAAACAATGTTTGATTGAGAAAATAGTGACAAAGTAAACAACTCTCTCATCAAACGGTGATTAGGGACAGAAAATCGTTTTCTGTTGTTCGCTTCAATCAGCACAAATACTGTTAAGACAACTACAATATAAAATTATATTTTCAATCCAGACAAACAAACTAATCCTCTGCATCTAATAACTATCCAGTGTGCCGTGCTAATATACATTTCATCTGTTTCTTTACATAAACGTGCACCCACATTCAGTGAAACTACAATATTTTGTTTCAGGGCAGCTCAGTGGGTCAGTTGGTAGAAGTGCTGCCTCTCGGCAAGAAGGTTATCGGTTCAAATCCCGGCCCGGGATCTTTCTGGGTGGAGTTTGCATGTTCTCTCCGTGCACGTGTGGGTTTTCTCCGGGTACTCCAGTTTCCTCCCACAGACCAAAAACATGATTGGTAACTCTAAATTGTCCTTAGATGAGAGAGAGAGAGTGACTGGTTTTTTTTGTCTCATTTGTCTCTGTGTCCCAGCGATGGACTGAAGACCTGTCCAGGCGCCCCAGTGATGGACTGAAGACCTGTCCAGGTGCCCCAGTGATGGACTGAAGACCTGTCCAGGGTGCCCCAGCGATGGATTGAAGACCTGTCCAGGGTGCCCCAGCGATGGATTGAAGACCTGTCCAGGTGTCCCCAGTGATGGACTGAAGACCTGTCCAGGTGTCCCCAGTGATGGACTGAAGACCTGTCCAGGTGCCCCAGTGATGGATTGAAGACCTGTCCATGTGTCCCAGCGATGGACTGAAGACCTGTCCAGGGTGCCCCAGTGATGGACTGAAGAC
>NC_056499.1:3577324-3595997 GCF_014905685.2 Nematolebias whitei
TGATGGACTGAAGACCTGTCCAGGTGCCCCAGTGATGGACTGAAGACCTGTCCAGGGTGCCCCAGTGATGGACTGAAGACCTGTCCAGGGTGGCCCAGTGATGGACTGAAGACCTGTCCAGGTGCCCCAGTAACTGAGCTGTCCTAAATCTGTTGTGGCCCTTTTAATCCAGCTTCATGTCATGGCAGGACCCTTCCAGAAGGAGAAGCAGTGTTCTTTTACAAGTTGCATTCAGACAGGTAGTCACATGTTTCTGTTGTATCCAGTAACTACGTCCACTTTGCTCCTAAGTGGACGTGTAATGTTAGGTAATATATATTACTTTGTGTTTTGAAGCTTTTAAATCTTTTGTTATCACTGGCTAAAAGCCTCCGGCCTGGTGACCTCACCTTGATCTGCTATTCAATGTCTGTTGATGCTTTTAGTAATATATGTGTTTATTTATATAATTTACTGTTTTATTAATTATGTTTGTTATTAAAATAGTTCAGTAAAGAGTTACATAAGTGATGGCAAGTCATAAAAATGCTGACTGATTAAAATGGCTCAGTTTATGTGGCAAAACTTAATCATGAACCTTGTCACTAACTGTGGAAGTACACAGAACTGCTCTCATTAGCATGTCATGGACACTTCATGTTGTCGGCAAACAACTTCTATAGTTTTATCTGCAAATACTTTACTTAAAGCCCACACGTCCTTCTCAACAGAACTCTTCAGCTCAGGGAACCCAAGGTGTTCTAAAGACATAGAGGATATTAATTTTTTCCAGAAAGGTTTTGGACATTTCACAAGATGCCTTTTCAGAAGAACAAATCTAAAGCATCTCTTAAAGGAGACAACTTGGAAATATTCTCATCAGATGCCTGAACCACCTCAGATGACTCTTGTCAATGTGAAGGAGCAGCGGCTCAACTCCATGTTCCTCCTGACTGGTCAAGCTTCTCATCCTATTTTTAGGGCTGAGCCTAGTCACCCCACAGGTACTGAGTTCACCTGGTTGTATCTGGGATTTTGTTCTTTTAGTTATTATCTTCAATCCTAACCAGTGGTGAGGGTTAAAACCTAAATGGATTAAATGAGAAGTTCAGCCTTCTGGTTCAGATTTTTCTACACCATGACAAACTAGATCAAAACCCTCGTTACTGCAGACATTTCAGTTCTGATTTATTCACCCATTGCTCTGTCCATCATGTTTAAACTGCTGTGCTCAAGCAAACACTCATTCTTGACTCAGATGGAGCATTCCTCTTTTCTGGTCGTGAACCATAGGAGCTAGCTCTTGTCTCTATTGCTTCATGCCAAACTGGGAGTCTCCCCAGTGTGTTCTAAAGTCATGGCAACAGCTTCTCCTCTCCACCGTTGTACTTTGAGCTTTTATCCATGAACACCACAAACAGGATTGAAGACAAGGGGCAGGACTGGTTGAACCCTTGAAGAACAATTTTGTATATCTTTTGTCAAAACACATGTGCACTGAACAATCAAACTCCTTTGAAATAAACAGAACTAATAAATAGTGTTAGATTAAATTTCTATAGCATGGATAATGATTGAGTTGTCTTTCTGTAGCTTTACAGTACAGCTCAGTGGTAAGGTATGCTTCTATATGCATGAGCATGCTTATTCTGTACATGTCACTATTTTAGTACTTCTTGTTGAATGCATGTTTTTGATCTAAAATGAGTAGTGCCTTGCAGTGTCAGTATATTGTCTGCAGTTGTGATGGAGCTGATGTATGTTTGTGGAGGTCATATCCCCTGGAGAGTTGAGGGCCAGAGTCTACATTTGAGTTGTAGAGGTTCTAGCTTGTCACAGCTCAAAGCATCGTCACTAATTGTTGTCAAACATCATTCCAATTTTGAGGCAGTTCAGGACAGAAAAAAATAATTATTTTCAAATCTTTGCCCCGATCATTCAAATGGTATTTCTTTCACTGCGGTAGCCGTTCGTAGCCTCAATGTATCATCACGTAAACACGTAACCCATCCACAAACCAGACTGACATGAAAGGGCTCGCTTCCACCACATCCATAACATTGACAGTTGAATGAAATATTTATTTATGAAATCTAAAAACATGTATTCACCCTTGACTCAAAATTCTGGGAACACTGACTTCAGAAGCACCTCACCACCACCAGAGCCTGGCCCTCCAGTGAGTCAATTATGATGGCTTAAAGGAACGTCTGACTCTCTTCAAGTATCTACTTGGCCCTAATTTTTTATCTCGGACTCGTTTCATCTGATTCTTTCATGGTAACATAAAAACGGTTCAGACCAACTCTTTCTAACCTGCACATAAAAATGAAGTCAAGATTTAAATATAAGGACGTTTTATGAAATTTGTTCAGGGCTAAATTCTTACTCTTCTGGGCATATGAGCCATCACAAGTGACTATTCATCTTATCCAGACACTAAATTTATTCTTCTTTTTGGAAAGTTTTGATTGTGTTAAACTTTTAAAAACTGTTTTATTTTTCTATCTGTAATGTTTATCTTTTTTTTAGCACATGTGGGTTTGTGTTTCCAGAGTTTTTGGTTCTCATCACTGAGAACAGGAACTCAACCTTTAAATATTATTTTTAATGACATTTTACGATATTCCAGATTAACTTTTTTTAATTTCAATTTCCTGTTTTGTAAAAACAACAATAATTAGAAAAATAAAATGAACATTTGAAACAATTTCTCAACAGTTAGCTTTGTCACATTAAGTAAAAATCCAGAGGCAGGCTACGTTATTTTAGACTTGAGGGAGCACATGTCAGGAACTTGAAATGTGCTTTGGTTTATTATCTGGGTGTCCAAATACGTCTTTAAAACGTCTTCAGTTGATCCAAAATGCTGCTGCCAGAGTATTAACTGGAGTTACTGGGAGAGATCATGTCTCTCCAGTTTTAGCTTCTCTCTATTGGCTCCCTGTCAAATCCAGAATAGAATTCAAATCTTACTTCTAACCTACAAAGCCCTCAACAACCTAGCTCCATCTTATATTACAGATCTTATTGTTCCATATTTTACTAACAGAGCACTTCGCTCTCAGACTGCAGGTTTACTTGTGGTTCCTAGAGTTTACAAAAACAGAATGGGAGGCAGATATTTCAGTTATCAGGCTCCTCTCTTGTGGAAACAACTTTCAATCTCTGTCCGTGAGGCTGACACATTGTCCAGTTTGAAGACTGGGATTAAGACTTTCCTTTTTGCTAAATCCTATAGTTAGGGTCGGCTTGGGTTTCCTGAGCTGTCCCTTAGTTATGCTGCTATAGGCTTAGACTGCTGGAGGACAAACTGACCACAATTTTCACTTTTCTGCTGTCTTTACTTACTCTGCTCAACCTGTTTTGTATTTGTAATTATTTTTTCTATCCTTAACATGTGGGTTTGTCTTTCAGATACACCTGGACGTATACCTGGACCTGGACCTATATCTGTCTCTCCTTCCTGTCCTCTCAACCAGCCGGTCAAAGCAGATGGTCTCTTGTCCTGAGCCTGGTTCTGCTGGAGGTTTCTTCCTGTTAAAGGGAGTTTTTCTTTCCACTGTCTCCACTGTGCTTGCTCAGGATGGGAGACTGCAACGAAGCCAAGATTCAACTTGTCTGCTGGATTCCTTAGATAGAGAACTTTACTAACTGGCTTTTATGTGAATGTTCCTGTAAAGTGCACTGAGACAATTTTGTTGTGATTTGACGCTATAGAAATAAACTGAACTGAATTGAATTGAATTGAATTGATTTGATGCAAGATATTGGTTCTATGGCTGAAACTAATGCTCGGTTTGGTGAATTTGTGGAAATGAGAGGGCCTGTTAATATTTATTCACCAAAAAAATATATAGAAAATCATAAAAAAGCTATCACAGAATGATATTTTTAATTTTCACTTTTGTTTCTTTCAAAACGTCTTTCTAAATGGATGAAAGAACGTAGTAACGTCCAGGAATTTGATCTTCAGAGGGAAACGCAGCAGCATCACTCATTTCCAGATCAACAGAATATGTTCTTCACTATTATTTATTACAAACAGCTCATATAACTGGTACAATGAGTAATTTTCTCTGACTTTACTTCTGTTTAATTTTAACATACAGTGTGCTGTTTACTTGCAGTTGCAAACTAGAATTTCCTGTTTCTGTGTGAAACACTGAACAGGTGACAAGTTTGTTTCGATCCAAAAAGCTTGAACCAAACCTTCATGCTCAAAGCACAACATAGTAGCAAAAGCTCCACTTTGCATCTAAGTCCTTTATCGCTAAGCACGGGATGGACGTCTTTCTTATGGACATGTCATGTTGTCTTGTCTGTAAAATCAGGTAACACCTTGTATAATATTCAAGTAATTGTTTTAAATATTTGTATATGTCATCTGTTTTGTCCTTTTGTCAAAACTACCCATACATTTTCTTTCTGTACCCTCACAATTCTAGTCACAATCGCAAGTAGTTGCATAATTCCAGTAGTTATTGGGCAACTAGTGGGATACGCCATGGACAGATCACCAGTCCATCACTGGGATACAATTATACACAATACAGACAGCTGCACATACTTCACAGAGGTTTTAAGATCAATATTTAACCTAACAAAAATGATTTTAGACAGTGGGAAGAAACTAGAGTACCCCGTAGAAAACCCAAGAGCGCAATGGAACAACGTACAACCTCCACTCAACAGGGCCCCGATGAGATTCGAACCCAGAACCTTCTTGCTGTGAAGCAGCATGGCTGTGCTGAAACAATATAAAGCAATGAATATTACACCAGAACTAGAATTCCACAGATAAAATGTCCAAGTGAAGTTGGTTAGGTCCGTTATGTTCTTGTGATCACTTCTTTAAAAAGTCAAGCATTTGTTAGAAAGTCCTGCATAATTGAAACTGTTGTCCACAATAAGAGATGGTCCAGTTCAACAAGTTTAAAATATGTTGTGCTTAGGCTTGTTTCTGGGATTAGTAATGGACTTCATAAATGTTGCTTACCACCATGAGAAGGGGGTCTTTTCCCTTGTTGCATACAACCACCCATTATATTTACCCACTTCTTCCTTTTCGAATCATGGGGATCACTGGTGCTCATGTCCAGCCATCACTGCGCGAGAGGCGGGGGACACCCTGGACAGGTCTCCAGTCCATCACGAGTACACATAGAGACAAATGAGACAAACAACCATTCACTCTCTTGTTGCCTTGAACCACTTTGGCTGTGGCTGCCTGCCTGGGAGGAGTCGACGAGGGACAGGACGGCCCCCAGAATCCACCTTAGCTCCCGCAAACTGGTTGGTCCGCTTAAGGAGTGTACTGCTTGGTGGGGAAATAGTTTACTAGAACTCCTCTGACTGATGAAGCCCTCCGGATTGAGGGCGAAACGTCTGTATAAAAAATAAACTGTCCAGATGACCCGACTGAGAATTATTGGATTTGGTACCTGGATGATTGAGCATGAACTTTGTTAACCATTAACTCTCTTTCTCTCTCACCTAGGGACAATTTAGAGTTACCAATCAGTCTAACGTGCATGTTTTTAGTCTGTGGGAGGAAACGGGAGTACCCGGAAAAAAACACGCATGCACTGAGAGAACATGCAAACTCCACCCAGAAAGGCCTCCGGACCGGGATTTGAACCGGGGCAACCTGCTCGCTGAGAGGCAGCAGCTCTACCAACTGATCCACCGTGCCACCCCTGCCTTGGTACAGTTAATCAAAATACTGATACAAACTGATTTTGCTGCAAGAAAGCTAGATCTGATCACTTGTCAGATCAGATTAACAGTTGTGACACGGTGAAAGCTCTTCACCGATTTCACGATCCCTGCACTCTCTGCAGTAATTTAAAAAAAAAAAAGTTGAAATCAGTTGCACATTTCGAGTGATAGCAGCAAATAAAAAGGCTCTTTTCTGGAAAAGTTGGAAAGTGTTGTGACACTGAGATCCTCTGCATGAAATTACCCAGTTCTTTCATTAGAGGCAGAATAAACTCAACACTTCCCATTTAATCTAGCAGACTTTAAACTCAGCATCTTGACATTCATGAAAAGAAGCGGAGGAGAGAGGCTTTAGAGACCTCCCTGAAGGGCAGGCATAAAGAGAGGCAACCAGAGATGGTAATGTAGCAGTGTGTGTCTGTGTGTGTGAGTGGTGGTGGGGTGGGGGCGGTGGTACTTGAGGCAGTTGAGAACTCATTTCAGACCCAATCCTAACCCTCTCAGTCATCTCTCCTTACAACTCAATACTAAGGACCTGTGTGTCTCTCCGTCTGACACTCTGTGTAACTCTTCATTATCCTCCAGCCAAATTCAAAACAGCCCCCCTCCCTCACCTCGCAGCGGTGCAGCAAGTAAGGGCCTTCTTTGTCAGTGCAGACTCACACAAGCTGCCCCCCACCCTCCTCTTTCCAACATGGCTGGAATGTTTTCCTGTTAGTTTAAGTCTCATCTCAACTAATTAATATTTTTGCTTATAGCTGCTGTAGTTCCCATGAGAGGCCCCTTAATTAATCATTTATAAATCTACACAGCCTTCTAGTTTATTAGTCCCTGCCTTTGGCATTGGTTGACTGCATGGGGAAACCGCAAATGATTAGTTACAGGAATGAAAGCTGTTTTTTTTTATTTTCCTCCCCTTCTCTCTCCCTTGTTTGTAACTGATTAAGGCCTCACGTGGAGCCGTTCCTGCAGCTCTGTGCTTTAATTCATCCAGAGCGCCTGACACATCTCCCACCTCTCAGCTCCTCTGCCTATTGTTTGACGCGGTGTTTTTCTGCCGCTGCACTGAAGCATGACAATCAGTTCAGGTTGACTCTCGACCCGGTCAAAGCCACAGCACCAAACATGGAAGAAAAGAATTACGACACTGAACAAGACCACTTAGGCGTGAGGTGAGCTCGAGCTGAGTCGTCATTATCGCCGAGGCATTTCTGCTCATCTTTTCAGGATGTGGTTTGGACAAAGTGACAGAAATAAAATTCATTTACTGTGAAATCCTTGAGGCCTTCATGTCATGTCACTTGGCTGAAGCTGTAAGTCATTTATTGGAAATGAGGCAATATTTCCATCAGTTTAACAGAAATTTAAATTAATTGATTCAACTGAAACCAGCGTGGGAGGTTTTTATAATGTCCTTGCACTCTGAAGGGAAAAAAGTCTTATAAAACCGGCTCCTTCATCCAATTAGACCTCCGCTGGCTGGCTCACACCAGCTCCTCTTTGCTCAACATTCCACCTTATCGCTGCCTTTTTATCCCTTTTATCATCAAAGTGACTGCACTTTACTTTGGCATATAGGTAAATCTAGCAAAACCCTCCTAGAGAGATGGACTAATTATGTTATAAGAGTCACACTGTGCAGTCGTGAATAGCCTGCTGCACATACACAAGCTTTTGAAACGAGGTGAACTTCAATGTTCGGTCTTAAGCTATACTGCTAAAATGTGAAAAAATATATATTTTTTAAAACAAACTAAAATATATGCAACATTTTTCAGTCAGGTCATCTGGACAGTTTCTTTTTTTGTGCTGAAACGTTTTGCCTTCGATCCAGAAGGCTTCATCAGTCCAGGAAACACACAACAAAACTGATTCTTCCCCCAACAGCTTACTCCAAAGTGAAACAAACCAGTTCTGCTTGTGATAAGATGGTCTCTTTGGTACGCCCCCTCCTTCATTGCCGGCCCTCTTCCTTGTTGACAGTCTTGTCAAACTGGTTGAAAACAACAAATAATAAATATATAATCAACCAATAATAAAAATATACGATGGTGAAATTTCCTCACTGGCTGATTTTTCTGTTTCCAAGAATCCTCAGTCCTATGTTGCATATTAATATTTAGCTGGACATACGTGGACACTGTGAGAATTATCAGAGCCAGTTTTTAATCAGTACAGCAGCACACGCTTTTTATTATAACAGGCAGAAAAACATCATGTTCTATATTGCGAGCGCGAGACAGGAAGCTCTGCAAAGCAAAGTAATTACATTCACATTCATATACATAGTGACAGAAAATGTGCTGCTTTTTTCAATTCATAAGGACCAATTACTTTTATTGAAATGTGTTACAATTTCCCTTTTTGAGAGTGGTGATGAGTTTATTACCAGTGCTTTGCAGACTAACACAATCTAAAGAGATCACAGCAGACAGTACTTCTCTATCTCTACTGTCTTTGAATAGAGAGATGCTCTACGGTGCTCTTATTGCTTCTCTTGGTCTCATTATTACACGTAGACTCATTAGAGGGAAGGAGGAATGAATCTGTGATAAAACAACAAAAAACTGAATTATGAAACTAAGATCCACCACTCACAGTCAGAACAAGAAAAAGGAAATCATCTGACTCAAAAGTTACAAAGATAAAATATATGATGTGGCAACGCATACCGGCACATTACTGATGTTAAGAAAAGGCACCGGTTTTAGAGCTTTTTTAATAAACTAGTGGGCGCCACTGCCGTTCTGACAAAGTTTATTTGGGGAAAGACGTTGCTTATTTCACGAAGACGAGGCCAAACCACAGAACCAAATCAGAACCCACAGGTCTCCTCATGTGAAGCTTAAACACTCGGACCGAGGGTCTTTCCGGGGAGTTTGCGTGTTCTCGTGCATGCGAGGCTCTTTTCTTGTAGTCCAGTTTCCTCCCACTGTCAACAAACATGGATGTTAGATTTATTGTTTGTTTGAGATGAACCCTTGAAATGAGAGACTGCGTGCATGAAATGCGGCGTTGTGTGTATGCACTGGCCCTGCGAGGCACTGGTGACTTGTTCCCTGCTTCTTATCCACTGACTGGAAGAAACTGTCCACTTTAACTATGAAGGGTAAAAGAAGTAGAACTCAGAAGGCTGGATTTGAAAGAGCTGGATCTTGTGTTCTCATCGATGCTAATTAACACCGATCTTTGAGATTTTCAGTTTTGGTGTCCACAAACACAATCCACAGGGATCTCACCGACATGCACATGCTCATATTCATACTTTTCTTTATCCAGCAGCTCATCATTCAGTTCACAATGGTAGAAACATGATGGTTACTTACATATGTATTCAAATGACTAACACAAAACAAGTGTGTATGATTTCTCTACAGTATTTTTTTCTTTCGGCTGCTCCCTTCGTCAGGGGTCACCACAGCGCTCGCACGAAGACTTGGCGATTATTTTTACGCCGGATGTCCTTCCTGACACAACCACCGAGCTGCCACAGCCCTCTGTGTGGAGCGGAGAGCTGCTTGGGCGCCCGGGGGAGCAGATGATGGTTACCCAGAGTGGAGCAAATGAGGGTGGAGGCAGGTGTGGGTGCTTCACCTATCCCACCCACATTTTTGATGTTGTCGGTACCGGGAGTTGAACCTGATCACAGGCTGACCTTCTCTAACCTCTGCGCCACCACTCCCTCATTTCTCACCAGTAATCTGATGAGGTTTTTGTGTATTTGGTCTTCAAGCGTTAAATTTCCAGATGTGGATAACAGCTGATCACCTTTCACTGTGTTTTCGTGATCAGCGTCCTTGGTCATTGCTCCGTGCTCTTAGTTTGTCTCGTGATCTTCTTGGTTTGTTGTTGGTGCCAACTTTTTAGAGGGAGTTTCATCATCATACATGCACGATGTGTAAACGATCATAAAAGGCTGAACACACTTCTTCACTGAGGGAACAAGTGTGCCCCAGGGGACATGTAAAGCTGACAAAATGTCTGTTGCACAAGATATGTGGTTGTTCATACTATACAGTGGACATGGGATCATGAACTTAGTTTTAAATCCTTCATTCTTAACTCACTAAAATTATTTAGCACTCTAGATTTTCTGTCAGAAATATGAACTGTTTCCATTCATCTCCAAACTGCATCACTGAACAGTTTTTGTACAGCGACTGGGGGCTACTTTAGATACAGGGCATTCGTCTGCAGCCTTGAACAATTGTCTAAAAATCAAACCCATTATATTGTGGAGGGAACTTGGCTTTAGTGAGAGGCATACCAGTAATAAACTGGCATGCCATCAAAAAATGGAACGTGTGATATTGGAGGCCAGAAAGTGTTGAGCTGCTGAAATTCTTTATCAAGAAATAATGAATAAACATTTCAATTTTAGTATCACAGCAACTTTCCCTTCATGTCTTAAAAGGCAACCCCTGTTGGCAACAGAGTGGTGTACAGTGTAGTACTTGTTCTACCTGCTGGCATCAAGTCAAAGAGTATATTTCTAAAAGAACATTTGTTTGTTGGTTTTGTTATGTTTCCACTAAAATATGCTGCATTTAGTTTTTCTGTAGGTCTGTTCCAACTAGTTTGGAAAAACGGTTATTTGTCTGGCTCCAGTGTAAGGGTTGATCGCACAGAGTTGTGAGGTCATTTTTAGCATTTTTAACTGAAAAAAGCATCTTTTCTATTCAGTTCAGTTTATTTCTAAAGCACCAAATCACAACAAAGTTGACTCAGGGACTTTACAGGAACATTCACATAAAATTAGTAAAGTTCTCTATCTAAGGAATCCAGCAGACAAGATGAATCTTGGCTTTGTTGCAGTCTCCCATCCTGAGCAAGCACAGTGGAGACAGTGGAAAGAAAAACTCCCTTTTAACAGGAAGAAACCTCCAGCAGAACCAGCTCAGGACAAGAGACCATCTGCTTTGTGGATGAAGTGTCTTAAAGCCAAAAACTATGCAAGCTGTAAAACTCCTGCTGAACTTATTCACACTCATTTTTCTTTCCATATTCTCATTTTACCAAGAAAATTAAATAAAAGATGAACATTTTAGAATCCTACCAGGTTGAGACAATGTTATAGTTTGCATGTTGCCAGTGAAAGGTTTTAGTCAAAGGATTGAGGGTTGTTGCAGGTTTGTACCAAAGCGGAAGTGGCCAGAATCACATTTGGAAAAAAACAGAATTACTTTAATCAAAATCAAAAGTGGTGGGGTTTGTTTTTAGTGTATTAAAAAAAAAACTTTATTAAGCTATTTATTTTGCAGCAATAAGAAGGATGTGAGATGGAAGAAGAAGGGTGACACTTTCTCCACTCCCCTTCACTTTATTTGTTTTATTTATTTATCGCTCGTTAAAGTGGAGCACCAGCTGATCAGTTTACTGACCAACAACAACTTCATTAATATTTTCACCCTTTAATGATCAGAATCAGTCACTGAAGTAGAATCTGTTCATTACAGGGAGTGTTACACCAGAACACATGAATATTCATCTAAATGAAGAGACCAAAGTTGTCTTTGAAGTTTTATTACAAAAATAAACTAAAAAACAACAACAATAATAAACAAACGATAATAATGAATCAATCAAGGCTTAATTCTCTTATCTGAGGCTAAATTGACTCTTTGAGCAGGAATTATTTCAGTTTTATACGCGCATGAATTTAGACAAAGTTTGACTATTTTAATAAATAGTTTACTTTGGATTTTTTGTTGAAAGAAGTTATTTAATGTGATCAGATGAAGTCATTTATCGTCACTGCAAGCAGGAAATGATTTACCAAGTTGCATCAGTTTAAAATAACAGACCCAGACCAAGAGTTGCATCATGTCACCAGGTTCTGCTCCTTACCAGGTCAGTGTTGATGGCACCACTCGTCTTTCTGGGGTTCTCTGGTGGATCAGACCAGAGACACCATGAGGACTCGCCAGGAACTGCCCAAGGTATCTGACCATCACTGTGACAGCTTCAGGGGTCTGTGAGGGAACAGCTGATGAGAAGGTGCACCGTCCATCGGCACCTTCAGCCGAGAACGTGAGTCTTGCAGTGAGAAGAGGCTTCATCTTCTGCAGTTATCTAAACTTCTAACAACTGTAATTTGAGCGACATGTTTATCTGCTCAGGAGTTGAACGAGTGGACCATGGCACGACCTCGAGGATCGGGTCCACAGACGAACCGTGTTCCGGTTCGGGGCCGGAGACGAACTGCTCAGTTCGAGGGTCCAAAAAACAAAGAGACTTTGTGCAAAACATGAGCTCTGAGAAGTTGGTTTGATGGACATGGGAACATTGTGGCTTCCCCTCTGAAGAAAACAGCTTCCAGCTCAAAGAACTTTTTCACAGGTGTCTCTGAAGGAACAATCACTTTCTGAAAAACAGAGAAATGTGTTGTTCACATTGTGATATCTGACATGATTTCATTATAATGATTGAAAACAACAATCAAAATTATTCATGTTCTCACTTGTTAATCAAATAAAACAAACTTCATTAATGATTTGATTTTCTTTCTTAGAAACAGGAAGATATAAGATTAACATTAGTCAGACTGCAGCTGAGTCTGTGTCCAAGGACAGGACATGTGGACAAACATCAATTATTGAAGTCAAATGTGACTTTAAGGAACACGACTCATGGTGAGTCTGAACGATGAATAAGGGTCAGGGGTCATAATTAGAGCAGTGCAGCTTCATGCTACAATTTATTACGTTTATTTATTACATTTTTTTTATGTAATTTTGTATTTCTTAAATGTAATTCTGTTTTTTCAAATGTTGTTCATTCACTCCTCACGGCCACCGTAGGTTTGTATGTCATGTATTACTTTATTGGCAGCTGGAACAAACAGGTGTGGAGGGCATCTTTGTACCTTGTTCTTTTATGCATCAATGTTCAAAACTTGTTAAATGAGAGTAAAGTACTCACCTGCTCTCCGCTGTGCACTTCTTTTACAAAACATAATAAATAGTTAATTTTTGCAACAACACCAGCAGATCCTCTCAGAATGCCATCAATTAAACTCCCGTGCTCACTCTTCATTAAGTCTATGTGTTTTGTGTCTACTAAACACAGAACAATGAGTGAAAAGAGAACAGGCACAAAAGAAAAAACACTCAAATGTTAAATTTGGATGTTTTTGTCCTTGTACATCAGATGATTATGCACTTAACTGCTGTTTGTAGGTCCAAGGCCATGGCTCAATAGTTAAGTGAAGCGCACAGCAGATGTTGTTGTGGAAGTTGATTTGGGTGTTATGTGAGGCTCTGGGAGTCAAAAGCAGCAACACGCTTGTGCAATATTTTGCACTTTGGCTCAACAACACTTGAAATTTTTTTAAATGATTATAGAGTTTAATTGCTGCTTCTCTTTGACACAATGTCGACAAAAGCTTCACATTCACTGGAGCTTTTTGTATCCACTACAACACAGATTTGGATGCATTGTGTCCAAATCTGTGTTTATACATAGTTCCACTCTTCGTTCGGTACATTACCAGAATAATTAAAGTTGATATATTAGTCAACACATACCACAAGCGCTCATTGATAATGTCTTTGTTCAAAAATTTAGCATCAACTATTGCAGCCAACACTGATGCAAAGTATGTCATGAAACACCAGACAAATTTCTTTAAAACTTTCATAAAGTAATCTTTTGATGCCAATCAAATATATATGTATATCAGCTGCCACCACAGCTGATGGGCCTAAGCCAACATGAACACAAGTATAACTCAGCCAAGTGTCCCTAGCTAAAATGTGATGTGTTAGTAACTGAACTCACACACAACACACACGCTGGGCTTGACATCTCACAATATTGCATGAGATCAAGGTTTGACCAAAGTGCATATGCAAAGTGTAACAAGCTATAATGCTGTGCAGCACGGTGGATCAGTTGGTAGAGCTGCTGCCTCTCAGAAAACAAATTGCCGGTTCAAATCCCGGCTGAGGACCTTTCTGGGTGGAGTTTGCATGTTCTCCCCGTGCTGCGTGGGTTTTCTCCAGGTACTCCGGTTTCCTCCCACAGACCAAAAACATGCATGTTAGACTGATGGTAACTCTAAACTGTTCCTAGGTGAGAGAGAGAGAGTGAATGGTTGTTTGTCTCGTTTGTCTCTATGTGTCCCTGTGATGGACTGGAGACATGTCCAGGTGTCCCCCACCTCTCACACAGTGACTGCTGGATATGGACAACAGTGACCCCCATGACCAGAAAGGAAGAAGTGGGTAAAGATAATGGATGGATGGATAGATGGATGGATGGATGGATGGATGAATGGATGGATGGATGGATGGATCATTGCTATAACACTGTCGTTTCTTGCCATAATATGATTTCAATTTAAAACGCTGGTGTGAAAGGTGGTGGGTAAAATGCATTTTTTCCACAAACAAACATCACAAACAACGATGAGTCCACCTACATGCAGGAGGTGGAACACCTGGAGAGCTGGTGCAGGTAGAACAACCTTCACATCAATGTGAAGAAGACAAAGGAGAGCCCCATCCCCCTGAACATAAGAGGATCTGTGGTGGAAGTGGTCTCCAGCTACAAGTACTTGGGTGTACACATGAACAACAACCTCAGCTGGAGCAACAACACCACCAGCCTGATGAAGAAAGATCATCAGAGACTCTACTTCCTCAGACGGCTGAGGCGAGCTGGTCTGGAAGCTCAGTCCTCACCTCCTTCTACAGGTGTGCAGTGGAGAGCATCCTGTGCTCCAACATCAACGTGTGGCATGGAGGCTGCACAGCTGCAGAAAGAAAAGCTTTGCAGAGAGTGGTGAAGGCTGCACAGAAGATGTTGGAGTCAGTCTCCCCACCATCACAGACATCTACACCTCTAGATGCAGGAAGAGGACCACCTGCATCATGAAGGACCACACTCACCCAGCACACACACTTTTTGCTCCACTCCCCTCAGGCAGGAGGTTGAGGAGCATTAAGTGTTTTTGTTCCACCTCATGTACCATATGTGATGCGAATGACAATAAAGAACCTTGACTTTGATTTTTTTCAAGGACACGCCAGACCCGGGTTATTCAACAAAACTGTTCAGAGAGCCACTGAGAGCAGCAGCTCAGGGGCCGGACATCCAGTCATTATGTAAATAAACCAAGTATTTCAATGATCTGTTACCGTTTAAATTTGTTTATTTTGTTGCACTGAATCATAAATGCAATGAACAGAACCCAAAACAAACCCCAACACCCAAAAAAACCCCAATCTTTTTATTATTTATTTATTATTTTTGAATGAACTCATTGATGGGCCGGACAGAAGCCACCTGCGTGCCGGAAGTGGCCCGCGGGCCACCAGTTGAACAGACTGTGCTAGGCATTTAATTGTTTTTATATCTTGGAAACTGTTAAAATGCATATTTATTAATTTAGTGTTGACCGGTGGTTAATTTCAATACATTTATTTTTTCTGGAGCATATGTAGCATTAGGGTGGGTCTTCTGTTCATGCACTGCTGTTGTGATTAGGTTTTACTTTTCAAAACTGCAGAAATACTGAGCTCAGACTTTGGTACACGAGCTACTAAAAGTAATATCCTTTTGAAATGCTGCTTTCATTGTGCACCTAAACCCACCGTCTCCATTATTTCTTGCTCAGTCTTCCATTGCTACTTTGCTTTGTTGAACACCTAAATTAAAGCAGGTGAAATATTGAAATCTGTTTTATGAATGATGCTGCTTGTTGCCTCTGATTTGTTCGTGCAATAATGAAACTCTTATCGTTCCTGTGAGCTATTTGGTTGTGAAATTGCTGCGCCACAAGCCTGACACATTAGAAGCCATGATGTGTTTTGGAGCAGATATATTGTCGTATGTGCAGCGGTGTTGTCAAATTGAGACTGTCTCTGACTGATAGTAATAGACCTGGGGCGTGTTTCATGAGGTGAGTTCATCACTGTCAGATGACAAGGCTAAAAGGTAATTGCCGTGATGGTTAAGTGGGTTAATGCCAGCTTTCTCATCCAATCATATGCAGCATCGACAAAGCAAAGAGAGCGTGTGCAAAATGAGGTAGGATGATAGCACTGACTTAAAGCAAAGATAAAGTTTAAAACAACATTTTTCACCCCGATGAAAGGTATAGAATATAAATATTTTAAACTTGTAATAAACCACAAAACAGCTGAAATAATTCAAAATGATTAAATGGGATGCCTTTTGTAAATTATTTCATTGAAGGCCATTTTTCATCGTCTTGTCTCGTTGTTGCGGAAGGTGACAACCGTTAGGTGTTAGACAATAAACAGACAAGGTTTTATTTGTGAACAAAAAAAATAAATATTTAAACTTGTTAGATCAGAATTATTCTTAAAGCTTCTCATTTCTTACTTCCTCTGAGTAATATTCTTTTAATAATCAATTATTATTGGGATCAACTGCAGACAGAAATGTCCGATGTGGTTTTAAGGAGTTTTTTATTTAAAGAGCTGCTTCTGCTGAAGGACTTTGAAGAAAATTGTCACAATAATAATAAAAATATAGACAAAGGTCATTCTTTATTAGGAAACAGTTCCTTTAAGAGACTCGAGAAATAAGAAAAATCTTTAAAGCCTTAATTATAGTGAGGCGGTGGATTTAACAGATTTAATACAGATAAAGTGCAGAGGAACAGTTTGTGTTCGATCTCATTATGTAGAGACTTTAAGTTTGTAGAAATTCAATTTGTTGTTTTAATCTGAAATTATTAAAAAAATAAGTATCCAAACACTAAAACGTTCTGCTGCTGGTGAATGTAACAGTGCATCAGTAGTGCAGTTGGTCCAAAGTCGTTTTAACAAGCTTGTAAAAACTTTACATTTAATTTATTTAAAAACTTTTTTCAGAGTTACATTTGTTTTGTTTTGCTTTTCAAGTTAGTTTTTTTTTTCCTTGTATTTGCTTGTTTTATTTTGTGTTACATTTGGTGTTTTTTTTTTTTTCAAATTGTATTTTCACTTTTTTTTTGTTATATTTTATATATTTTTTCGTGTTAGATTTTTATTTATTTATTTATTTATTTATGCGTTGTGCTTTTTTGCAAGTTATGTTTTGTTTTGTGTTACATTTTGTGTATTTTTTGTGTTACTTTTTTTCAAGTTGCATTTTCACTTTTACATATTTGATTTTATTTTCTTTACATTCTGGATGTGGTTTTTTTTACTTTTTTGTGTAAGTTTTTTCTTGTTTAGTTTTTTTGCGTGCTACATTTTATTATATTTGTGTTACGTTTTGTGGGGAGGATTTTTGCGTTTCCTTTTTATTAACGTTGTATTTTCACTTTTTTTGAGTTACGTATTAACATTTTAAGTGTTTTCGAGTTGCATTTTTTTCTAAGCTCATTCCCGATACCAGCCCTTATTAGAAAATGTCTAGCAGAATAAAAGACTTAGTTTGGGGAAAAGGGTGATAAACCCAATCATCCAGGTAGAAAACAATAAAAAAGTTGTTGTTGTTATCTACCTGGATGATTCAACCATTTTTCTGAACCACTTTGACCTTGGTTGTCCTCGGGCTGTTTCTGTGAGTAGCAAGTCGGCCACCTGGTCTAAAACTTTTGATTGTTGTACATGATGAATGATTGTTTTGCACGTGTTAAAATCCTACTTTTGAGATTCCAACAGGAGGCTGTGTTGAACCAGCAATGAAGGCTACTTATGGGACAGATCTGGTTGGCAGGCCGTAGACTGAAGAAGTCCTCTGGATGGGGGACGAAATGTTTCTCACTTAAAGAAACTGGTCCAGGTGACACCATTGAACCTGTTTCGTTGTTAGTCTGGGGAACTTTACCAATGATTTTAAACTGATCTCAGCTCAGTCAAAGGTATTGCACATACATCAAAATGCATGAACCGGTAGTTTAAATATTCTCTGACATAACTGCTGTCAAATGCATTTTAAACACATCGACATACAGTATTTCCTACATTATCTCTGCCTAAAATAATGTTGCAAATAGCCAAAGTATAATTAAATTTCTGATGCACGGTTTATTCCAGCTGTTGTTGTACATGCACCATTTAGAGTTTGTGTTTGCTGCGATGTAAATCCAAAAGAAGAGCTGACTTTTTGACTTTTAATATTACAAAACCAAAACTATCGTGAAACGTGTGTTCAGCATCCTCTGACAGTTCCAGCCACCCTGATGATCACTGGGTTTATTCAACTCTGTGGTTTTACCTTTGAATGCTCGTTCATTAAGAAGTTCACAATCAGTCAGGAGTTTGGTCTAAAACACTCACCTGAGGCAACAGAAAGCAACTCGACTAAACCAACTCATCTTCTGCAGATGCAGGAGTTGTTTATGCTTGATCCTTCCTTCTTTTGTTTTCTGCTTTTTCAATGTACTCATGATTTTAAGCACATGCGCAGTAAAACCAGTTCATTGTCAGGAACAAGAACTGGACAGAAAATGAGTGAAAAATAGAAAAAGACAAAAGATAATCTTTGGCAGACCAGAAAGACCACTGTAAAAGATTGCAGAAAACAATTTTAAAATATGCTTTAAAATAAAAAAATAAAAAAAAATTAAATCCCAGGTATTAAAATGCAGAAAGAATGGTCTTATTAACTGTAAAATAAAACATAAAAATGAAAGTAAAGCAACATCTGAGTGTCTGTGGAGTCCGTCTTCAGGGCTGATGGTTACAAAGAAACTGTAAAGCTTGGGATTTGTGACATGATGTCCAGCCTGGTGGTCCTAATCTGCTCCAACAGAATCCTGATTTCTTTCACTTAGACATGAGAGTCGCTGTTATTCAGTCGTGCTCAGGCATCGACTGGACATTCAGCAGCCGTGACAAAACAGATAAATAACCTTTGTGAAATATCCAGGTGAAGACACAATAAAATTTAGTTTTCTTTTAAAACTTTGTAGAGTTGAGAGTGGTCAAAGGTTATTTATATATATAGACACAGATACAGAAAGGAGACCCGATGCCTGAGCACGACTGAATAACAGCGACTCTCATGTCTA
>NC_056499.1:3596397-3599372 GCF_014905685.2 Nematolebias whitei
TGTATATTTACATATATATATATGTATATATAGATATATATATACATCTATATACCTATATATACATATATACTTTGTGTATATATATATATATATATATATATATACGTACACTATATAGACTGTAAATATGTAACTGTCCAATGTTTTTGACCTGCAGTCTAATCAGAATTTCTAAAAGGTTTCATCTTGTAAAATGAAAAGAAAGATCGTATCAACCACTACATTAGTTGGTTGTTGAACGTTGTAGCCACAAACATCCCTTTGTCTTATACATATCCATACTTCTTTCACTACAGTACACCAGGATGAGAGATGAATCAATATTTGAGACGGACACTAAATTATGCATTTAAAAAGATGGTGAGCCATTTTGCTCTGAGAGCTTCTACGTGTAAAACAGGGACCCCTTTCACAGGAGCTTTAATGCTTTTGTGGTGTCATCGTGAACCATTACACTGAAATCAGACCAATTTGATAATGGACTTCTATTAGTGACCCTGGATGAAAGAATCGCACATAATCTACATCTAAACTAATGTATTTCGTCCTTGCAAGGACAAAGGATTTTGGCTTAAAAATGAGCAGCTCGCCCAAATGGATGCATTCACTCATCGATGAAGTTCGCGAGCAAATGTGCGTTTCCACGTAAACAACGTTGTGTCGGGGACTAGTATGAGGAGAGTAGAAGGGGGGCAGCAAATCACCCAGTGACACCGGAAGACGAGAAAGAGGCTGGTAACCTTGTAAAAGACAATTGCCAGGACCAAATTGAATGAAACGGCTAATAAAATTACTGAGCATACAGCCCTGGTAATAAGAAACAGGCATGTCCCAGTTCTGATCTTGTTTACCCACCTGACTAAAGTATAACACTGATTTGGCACCTATGTCCAGATTGAACTGGAAAATGACTTGCTAATCTGTTTAGGTATTTGGAGTAATTGGGTCTGGTGCCAGTGAGGGGGATTTCCTTGACTGTCGAAAGTCGCTGCTAGTAGTCCATTCCCAGTTCCTTGGTATAATTACTCTGACAGAGCTGTGGCCACAGGGCTTGTGAGCAGGGCTGCTTTTTAAACTGTAAATTATGAAGGATTAGCATTTATGAATTTTAAATCAGGACTGTGGTAGGAGACACTAAAGCTGCTTAGTGATTGCAAACGGCAGCGTCTAAGCAGGCAGCTCTGCACCCCTCACTCTGCGAACCGTTCACTTCGTGCGTGTGGCTGTTTATTCAAATGCGGCTCTGCATAAACACAAAATGTTCACGCTGGACTCCCACTATTCGCTCAAAGCGAAGAAGGATCTGACATCTTAACATCATCCCATCCCAGTCTACACTGCTGGTGTGCGTGTGAGTTGATGTGGGTGTGAAGGAAAGCGTGCATGTGTTTGCCAACTCATGCGGGGGGTGCATTTCCCCCTGTCACTCCTTCTCGGGCCGGGCGCTGCTTCTTGCCACTGCGTGTGACACTATGCGGAATATCCAATGGGTGATTATGTTAATGTGGGATTTGATCCATGTTAAATTATGCGTAATGGATTGATGTGCTGCAAAGTCATCAATTAGACGGATATCATCACTAAAACGTGTGACGCAGCATAATATACTTTTTCAGCTGTTGTTTTTCAGAGAGGCTGTAAATGATAGCTTTAATGCCTCACACACAGCTTGTTTACTTACCCAGTTCAGCTGGGTATTTCCATCTGCCTGTGGTAGAGCTGACCTTGCTTTGTGTCAGAGTTGTGCTCTTCTCTTGAGGTGCGAGTCCATGAGTGTCATGCAGTGATATTCAGCAGACACCACCGGAGGCCTCATAGCACACCTCGAGGAGCTGTCTGCATCAGGGTCAGTCAGCCATGACCTCAAGCCTGCCATGTTAACTGGTTTAGCCAGGTGGCAATGTGAGGGGGGAGGAGGATTTGGAGGGTTGAACATTAAAAATCCCTCGTGGGCTGATGGACCCCAGACTACAACACTTTCTCCTGACTCTCCTTTCTGTACTGGCCTGCAACTCTGTGGTATCTTCAATTTTACCAGGTGCACACGTTTCTTAAGTTGTTTTTTGTTGCCCCCATGACTTGACTCTAGTCCTAAACAGCACAGCAGAGCCTCCTCATGGTTTTCATCAAAAAGAAAATGTCTTTGTGCTGACTTAAATTAAATTCTTAAAAAGCTTGACTTTTGGTACCAAAGGTTGAAAAAAATTAATATAACTGCTGTGCGTTGTGTTAGGCCACATCAGTCTTTAACTATTTTTAGATTTGCAACAGTAAGTTTATGATCACAAGGAAACGTTTTTTAAGGTTTTCATGCAGGTATGTCTATAAATATGGAAACAAAGAGAATCTCCTGTAAAGTTAATCTAAAAAAAAAAATCCACCCAAATACATAAATCTGAAATTAACACAAAAGAAGCAAAAACTTGAAAACCCATCCATCCATCCATCCATTTTCTTTACCAGCTTATTCCATTTTGGGTCACGGGGGTCGCTGGTGCCCATGTCCAGCAATCACTGTGCGAGGGGCGGGGGACACCCTGGACGGGTCTCCAGTCCATCACAGGGACACATAGAGACAAACGAGACAAACAAACATTCACTCTCTCATTCACACCTAGGGACAATTTAGAGTTACCAATCAGCCTAACATGCATGTTTTTGGTCTGTGGGAGGAAACCGGAGTACCCGGAGAAAACCCACGCATGCACGGAGAGAACATGCAAACTCCACCCAGAAAGGCCCCTGGACCGGGGTTTGAACCAAGGACCTGCTCGCTGAGAGGCAGCAGCTCTACCAGTTGTGCCACCACTTGAAAACCCACTAAACTAAAATAATAATTAAACATGGTTTATTTATCAGATCTCTTCACTCAATTTATTGGCAGCACGACGGCTCAGTGGTTAAAGAGTCAGGGTGGCTTCTGGGTAATACCAGATGGCTAGGCCTCAGACTGACGAAGCCTCTTGGATGAG
>NC_056499.1:3599382-3600255 GCF_014905685.2 Nematolebias whitei
GAAGCCTCTTGGATGAGGGGCGAAACGTTTCTTTTTAACAAAAAAACAAAGTCCAGATGACATGATTCAACCTTTTTTGTTCATCTTCCATAAAACTTTAGTCTTTAGTTTTGGCTCAGTACATTTTTAGTTTTTTTCTTTTTGTTGTTGTTAATTTTCATATAGTATCATCGTCAGCTTTAGTATTTCACGAATACATACATATATATATATATACCAAACTCACCATGAATCATCCATCCAAACATCATGGATGGGTGGATGGGTGGATGAGTGAAAAGATACTTCAATAGTTTCCAAGATGGCCGTTCTCAGCCATGAACTCAATCTTTTTTTGTTCCTGTTGTTTTTGTTTTAACTTTTTTTCTGCTCCTACAATGAACATCCACAGTACGGGTTTGACCGCGACACACTTGTGAAGTTTTCTGTGTCGTTGTCTTGCCATCGTGCCATCATCAGGTCTCAGGTCATCAGGGCATCAGGGCATCAGGTCATCGTCAGGTCTCTCTTGTAAATGAGTCCTCGAGGCTCAATGGGATTTACCTGTAGAAATAAAGGTTGAATGAATGAATCATGGTTCAGTCCTTCCAGCCTCGGGCTCAGGCCTGTCATGGCGGCTGTCTCCATGATCCTCCATCTGCCTGCACGGATCAAACTCTACAGACCCGTTCGGTTCCGTGGGGAAACTCTGGATGTTCTCCGTCTGCCGAACCCGGTTCTGGAGGGCAGTCTGGCAGGCAGCTGCTGCGATCATTGTTACCATCAAGCTGCTGATGGGACCTGCTAACTAGACCACACCGCTAACCAAACCACGCAGCTAAAAATTTCAAGCTGCTAACTGGACCATGTTGCTAAAAGAAACCTCATTGCTAA
>NC_056499.1:3600265-3613950 GCF_014905685.2 Nematolebias whitei
TAAAAGTATCAAGCTGCTAACTGGACCATGTTGCTAAAAGAAACCTCGTTGCTAAAAGTATCATGCTGCTAACTGGACCATGTTGCTAAGATATCTTTACTGTCATCAGAACCACTCTGCCAGTAGGACCATGCTGATTTAGATGTATTTATTTTTCACTTTTGGCGCCTTGTTTATGCATTTTTGTTGCATGCTTTGAATAAATCCTAGTTTATGTTAGTTCAGTTTATGTTAATGCTCGCATTAAGCATGTAAATTATAGCCGAACTGAACCTATGAGAATCGTGCTGCTGTTGTTTGGTGTATTGTTTTGCACTGTTAGTGACTGGCATATCTCTTGGATCTTTTAGAGCACCGCTGGGCGTTTGTTTAGCCTATATCTTAGTTTATATCTCAGATCTTTATTTACAGTTCCTTTTTACACTTGATATTTTTTTGCAATTGTTGGATGTAACTGAGACCCTGTGTACACAATGTTGTTGCACTAAACGTATCAAATGTGATGTGAATGACAATAAAGAACCTTGAATCCTTGAATACTATTGTTTTGAATAATGTGAATAATGTCTGATGTTTTCACACATTAACTTTCCTTGGACTCAGTCAGTTACAGTTTGACTAATGTTCATTATTTTCTTCTATGCTTTTAAGAAAGGAAAAAACAAAATCATGAATGAAATTTGTTTTATTTGATTACCGCATTTTCCGCTGTACACGTTGCACCGCCCTATAAGTCGCATCAGTCCAAATATGTCTAATAAAGTGGTAAAAAACAAATACGTAGCTTCACCTTATACGTCACAACTATTATGCGCCACCCCTGACAACCCGGAAATGTGGGCCGTGTTGTGCCAAAAATCGATTGGCTGCCAAATGGTGGCCACAGGAAGGTGCACATGAGGACTTTAACAAGACTTTAACAAGATTAACACTTAAAAACAATTATTTGTTTGCTCGAAATTATAGTAAAGGTGTGTCTCAGTCTAAAATTTGTTTAATAAATGCATTTGACGGTTAAATCAGCTGCATTTCAAAATCCAATACGCGGAAGCCTGAGTGCGCAAAGGGACGAGTCGCTGTGCATTTCTTTGAAATTTAACAAGATAAGCACCTAAAACAATTATTTGTTTGCTCGACATTATAGCAAAGGTGTGTCTCTGTTGAACTTTTATTTAATAAATGCACTTTACTGATCAAATTAGCTGCATTTCACCGGGGCGGCGCAGAGAAATGAAGCTGATTTGACGGTTGTTCCAGGCATGATCCCAGAGCTGGGTGAAAGTGTCAGGTATGGCAAGTTGACTGTGTCATTAATAGACACTTTTACCTATTACATGACACAATGGCATGCCATACAGCTCGACTGCCATCTAGCGGCTGAAAATGGTAGTGTTCAACATTTTCTGTCAGAATGAATGAAAATGGTCATATCTCAGCCAAAAATTGGTTTATAAATATGGGGAAAAAACATAAATAAATCGTTTTAGTGTATAAGTTGCAGGGCATGTAAATTATGCAAAAAAAAAAAAAACCCTGCCACTTATAGACCATAAAATATGGTATAAGAGGTGTGAACATGAATAATGTTGATTATTTGGTGGTGGATGGGTTAAATGCAGAGACTAATTTTGCCATTGTATGGAAACATACAGTGCTGACATTGTGATGACATTATTATTATTATTATTTCATCAAAGTTCATGCTCAATAATCCAGGTAAAAAAAATCCAACAAAGTTAAGTCAGTTCCTCTGGATGGTTTGTTTGTGTTGAAATGTTTCATCTTTCATCCAAGAGACTTCTTCAGTTCAAGGAGCCACAACAAAACCCATTCTTTTAAACAGCACCTTCACATAGTGGATCAACCAGGTTGATGGTGATAAAATGGTTTCTACCTCCATTGGTTTTCTCACTTGTTTTCAGCTTTAAGTGTACGCCAGCTGAAGGTTGCTGATCACCCGTACACCTTCTCATCAGCTGTCGTCCTCACGACCCCTGAAGCTGTCAGTGACTTTCGGCTACCTTAGGCAGTGCCTGGCCAGTCCTCTCCTCGTTGTGTACCTGATCCACCAGTAAAAGATTAGATGAAAAGATGGCTACTTATCCTTTTTTTAATCAATCTTTTACTTTAAATCACAATACCTCCCATTGAATCAGACACTGAAAACAGTAGAGTTGAAGTGTTAGTGGTTCTGAACAGCTGTGAATTGCATACGTGCCCATTTCATCCTCTTAAAAGGAAATATTTCACTCAAGGTTGCCCTTGTTCTCTGACTTTCAACCTCTAATTGTTCTTAATGTCTAATTTTCTCATGGATTCTTTATATGATGGCTCCTGAGGGTCATGTAAAGGTATTATTTTTAGACTGTGTGATCTGAATAGTCCTTGGTTACCAGAAAATCTTGTAATTTTTTTTACTGAAGGAAACTACACTTGTGTGTGTGCGGTTTCAGTTTGCCCTCTCTCTCCAGTCCTGAATTGTTCTGAGAAGCTAATCTAAAGATCCTTCCAAGTCTTAAGTTAAACATTTAATGAAAATGACTATTTGGAGAAAAAAAAAATACAATCTTTCAAAAAGTACATTTTATTTTTTCAGCTTTGCCCTAGCAAAGGATCTTCTCCTAGACTTTGAGGCATAAGTGGACACATCTTATTGATTTTCTTTCAAGCCGGATTGCATTGATTGCCGCGAATATGGCAGACAAATCCATCTGGTTGTGTGTCCGCTGGGACAGTGAGCCGAGGCAGACAGGGAGCTGCGGCTGGGCGTCTAACAGCAGGGGGGCAAGCTTCATTACACCAAATAAGAGCCCACTAGCCTAACACAGCCCCCAGCGACCCCCTCACCACACTCTCCATCCTCTACTTACACCCAAATTAAACTGAGAGCTTTTTAATTATTTATCAATACCATGCACTCATCGCGGATCAATCAGTGTGAATGGTTTTTAAACATAATGAAGGAGCCTGCTCCAATAGACCTGTGAAAATTGATTGTGATCTTTGCCATTATACCTTAAGTAAAGATGAGACGTGGTGACAGCAGTGTTGGTAATTTGAGGTTTGGACACAGATGAAGTGGAGCCTCTCCCCTGCCTGAGTACAAGTGTGCTTCAGCAAAAGCAAACAGTGTCTGTGCTTGGAGGCCATCTCATGCTCCACCATTAATCAAGCTCTTAAACAGGACATCTCATCTTATCGTCACATCGCACCGTCCTCACAGAAGAGACCTCTGCTCCTCGGGCCAGAGGCACTGCACACCTCCTCAGAGATCACTTCTCATCACAAATTACACAGGTCCTCACCACGCTCAAGGTTTAGCAAAGCTTGATTCACTGTACTTCTTAGGTCTTCGAATGAACCTAAGCAACGTTAACTTTCCCTGTCTGCCTCCATATTTCTCTCAGGGTGCATCATGTCAAGCAGAGTGAGGAGATATTCCATCTGGGATTATTAGCCAGAGACACACAATGCAATCTAATTTCATACCACCACATTCAATCACTGTAAATTCAGTTTTACAGGGGCAGTAAAAAAGACATGGGCTGCAGGTATTTCAAAATGAATTAATGCTTATAGATGAATCTCCGTAGCTGAATTTTATGAAATTTGAGAAAGAGAAAAAAATATATACACATATATATCACCTGTCGTTCACTTACCGATCTGTCTGTACAAGAGCTGTAAATAAAAACGCTGATATTAAATTCAGAAGATAGTTTGTGAGAAAACAAGCCAACAGAAAGCAGGACAACATAATGAGATTCTCATTTTATCCTTTTTTTTTATTTTGGTGGGGGTGGAATTGGATTATAGAGGACTTATTTGTATGAGATATTGAGCACTGCAAAATAAATTCACACCTATTCAAATTGAAATCAGTCCTAGGTGCATCAGATAATCCTTTTTAAGATAGTATGAACTGACAGCCCAATCCCACACACTGGGAAGAAATAATCTACCCCTAACAAAACCGATATATAGCCTACCTTGCCAAAAGCATTCCAATTTTTTAACTAATATTTAACAGTCAAGTATGTGCTTGATTTTTCTTTCTCCCAAAGGCATAAACAGTTGCATCCATATTCATAGGGAATTTGAGCCTGTCTTCCACCCCTCATGTCACAAAGAGTCTTAGTAAAAGCGCTTTCGCAACAGCTCAGTTTGTCGTTGGATGAGGAAACCTGATTTTGTTTTGAATCCCAGCCTTTTGAGACGTCAGGCTGCATCAGCAAGGAAGCCTGTGATGGCTGCAGTTCTGCAGCATGGCGGCTCCAGCTGCTCATGACTTCGTTTTGAAACGGCTTATTTCTGAGGGAGTGTTGAGACATAAGCCTGAAAGAAGGACAAGGTTTAGTGTGGAGATGAGCAGTGGGTTGCTGCTGCAGGGATGTGATGTGCTGCTGGTGGTGTCAGTGGTTGTGGCGAGACTGTGAGAGGCTCTAATGTGAGAAGGGATGAAGCAGAGAAAGACGGGGAGGTGTCGGCGGTGGGTGGGTGTAATGCAACCTCAACGTGAACCCAAGCTAGATGTGAGCTTCAGGCGCATTTCTCCCGATGCTGCCGGCATTCATATGAGCAGCTTAGTGATTCATCTCCCTGCCTGCTAGACTCACACAGGCCTGCATGATGTCCACTCTGTGACTATGTGCACGAAAAGTCTTTTGTTCAGGTGGTGGTTTTGAATGTTCATGTCTGCTGCACCGATCTGACCTAATCAAGAGTTATTCAAACACAGCTCCAACAGTAGGCTCCTTGAGTTGGGGGTGTATTCCACCTCACTGGAATATATGGACCATAAATACAAAAGGTTGGTCCCATTTTACCTCTTGCCCCAAGCCCTATATGGACTGTACTTATACAGCGCCTTTCTATCTCATCAAGATACTCAAAGCTCTTTACAACAATATGTGCCTCATGTACCCATTCATACAACTCTACTAGATCTCTACAAAGCTAACTGAACAAATCTTCTAAAGAGACTAAACAGAGCTTTATCACATTCAGACACTGATGGGACACACATCAGAGGCTATGAGGGGTTCAGTGTCTTGCCCAGGGACACTTTGACTGCTGGTGGATTTGAACCCCCAACTGTTGCAATGGAGGACGACTGCTCTATGTAAGAGTACCACTGCCTGCAGCTCCTCGTCCAAGATGGCCGCTGATTGACAACAGCTGACGGCCATCAACCTGATGGTGATCATCTACTACTTAAGGCTGCAGTCCAGTGTTACTCTTCGCTGGAGCATTGTCCGTCAGTGGTATTTGTGCCTCTGGCCTGTACATTTACTATTAGTAAATCTACTTACCAGCTTTTCTTGTCCTCAGCGATCCTGTCTCCTCGGTCTTGGTTCCCTTGGTCCTGTCCTGGTTCTCCTCGTGCCTTGTCTGCCACCAGTTCCCAGCCTCCCCTGTCCTGCAGGACTCTTGGTCTTCTCACCCTCTGGAGTTCTTCCATGGATTTGGAGTTGGACCCAAATACATCTTCAAACCTGTAAGAGAGAAACTTCATCTGTTCATCCTGCTGACCTCCTCTGACCATCTCCTTCCTCTTCCCAGGAGCTCCAGAGAAACTGTCATATTATCCACTGTAAATCATAAACACTGTCGCTTGTGTACTTCCCTGTGTCTGCCTCGTTTCAGGTCTCAAACAACTCTGGGTTCCCCGAGTCACAACACTCGAACCACTCAGCCACAGCCGCCCTATAACCTGCTGTTTTACATGTCCACACCAACTGCTAGAAGTTTCCACCAAGCTTTTGTGATGTTGAAATAAGTGTAAAGTAAGAACAGACATGGTGTAAGACGCCTTAGACTGGCTAAGAAACCCCAAAAGGTGGATTTTGTTTTTCTTAAAATAATTTATAGCTACTTCGGCCATTGTTAATGTCTGGTTTGAGATGACTCAGACACGATGGTGAATCTTCCTTAACATGAATAAAAACAGTGTTTACTCTGATGCTAATGGGGGAGTGGTGGTGCAGCGGTCAGAGAGGGTGGGACTGTGTCGCCGGTTCAACTCCACAGACCGACAACATCAAAAATGTGGGTGAAAAAGGTGAAGCACCTGCCTCCACCCTGGGCTCCTGAGCAAGGTGCTTAACTCCCTCCACACACACACACACGTGTGTGTGTATTTATTTACTTAAGGCACAAACATGGAGATAATATTTATTACATAAATACAACATCTAGCACATTCCAATTGCAAATCAGCTTCAAAGGAAGCTAAGTGGACAGTAGTGCTGGAAAGTTTTTATTTAAATTTACTGACTTTGTGAGGCACATACTCGTCGTCTGACCTCTTAACTGTTCATAAATGTAATTGTTATTTAGATTCCTTAACCTGGTGGTATGTTCCAAATAGACATCTTCATTGAGCCAAGGCTGGAAACTTCTGGCCATGTAAGACTCAAGTTTAGCATCTTGACCTTTCGGCTGTTTTCATTTCATATTAAGCTGAGCAGCTGCATTGTTTGTTTTAGAGCCCACGTCCTCTTGCTGCTGTGCGAGAAGGGTCCAAAGTGTTGAATATTTTTAGAGCAGTAATCAACTCTCATTTGTCCACAAAGATGAGCAGGTCTCAATTTATGTAGAAAACTGAAGTTCAAACATCACAACCTTCACCCTGATTATTATTTCTGTCTCCTATCAGCTCTTAGTCTTTCAGAATTCTCTTTAAGTTTCTTTGTTCACCCACTTTCCTTGTACATTTTTCTGTACGCATGTACATTTATGAACAAACAAAAAACTTTTCTTACAGCAAACATGAATTAGCAGCTTCTCTAGAAACACTTGTATATTTTTAATATCATGTTTCATGTTAGAAATGTTTCTTACGTAAGCAGAATCTTTGAATTTTATGCCTAATAACGCTTATTAGAGCAGCAACGTTTTAGTTTTGGTCACGTTAGAATAAAAGAAAAATGGTAGTTTTAGTAACGGGTATTTTTCTACTCTTCAGATAATTTGTGCTTGTTTATTTCTAACAATATCAAAAGAATAAAGTTCTTATTTGTGGTTAAATGAGAATTTAGAGCTTTCAGATGTTTGCATATGATCTAAATTAAAAGGGGAAGTCTGACTCTGTGAAAATCTCCTATAGCTTCTCAAAAATGCAATCATTTGTTGAAATGTGCATTCAGTGACAGCAGGAAAAGATGCAGTTACACGACATTAACTCTGAGGATTTTTTTATTTTTATCATTTTGTTGTTTGTTTCAATGCTTCTGGGACAATTCTTTTAACCTTTAAACTCAAAACAAATCTTTTAACGTCCTAAAAACATTAAGTAAACGTTGTACGATCTGCAGCTTTAAATTTAAAACCACTTAATGTTAAATTTTTACTAAACTCTGTATAAAAGCAAAAATGTATGTTTAAAAAAAACAATCTGTTAAAGGTGAAAAAACACGTGAACCAAAGATCCAGTCTTCACCACAGTTTTGTAAAATGTGTTTTTAGCTTTCTCTGTGTCAAAACATGTTTTTTGTGAGTCTGCATGTCTGCAGACTTTCTTGAGAGATTCTTTCAGTCTGTTCTATCGACCACCAAATATACACACATTAAACTTGGAGAAAATCAATTGGAAAATAAATTGATCTTCAGTAACAACAAGAGGAAACTTCATATCAAATTATGATCTTGAATAGTGGTGATCAAGATCACGCTTCACAATAACTTGTTCTAAGTACAGTTCGTGCAGAATAAGACTAAATTAACCTCGTTCATAGTTTACTAGTTAAAATTTCAGAACTGAACCAACACTCCTAGTTCAAACTATCCATCCACTGTCTTCATCCACTTCTTCCTTATGGGATGGCTCGTTCTTATGTCCAGCAGTCACCGTGACAGAGGCCTGGACAGGGTACCAGTCCGTCACAGAGCTGCACAGAGACAAAACCATCACAGACAATTTACAGTCACCGATCAGCCTAACATGCATGTTTTGTGCTGTGGGAGGAAATACACGCAGCACGGAGAGATCATGCAAACTACACACGGAAAGTGTGTTCCTGTTTTTAAAATTAATGAATTTAAGAATGAATTTAAGAAAAATGTTCCTGTTTTTAGTTTTCAACATTCGCCTTATAGTCTAGCTGTTTTTGCTACTTTTTTGGCCATCTTATTTTAATTTGTAAAAAATAAAAAATAAAAAATTCTGTATGCCTCTTTTATAACTGTCTATTGTTGTCGCTGTTGTCCATTGTTGTCATCGTTCTTTGTTGAAATCAGGTCTCTCTTGGAACTGAGTCCTCGAGGCTCAATGGGACTAACCTGTCTAAATAAAGGTTGAATGGAAAAAATAGTTCCCTGATAAGAATTTGACCCAGCAACCTTGTTGCTGAGAGGCAGCAGCTCTGCCCACTGTTCCACTGTGTAGCACAAACTAGTTTGCATTAGTTTATCTCTGTTTCCCACCCAGTCAGTCTTTGAAGTACAGTACTTACTCGTTTATCACAGAGGATGCGTACCCTGAAGACCTGCGAAAAGTGAAAAACAGTGAAGTAGGAATAGTAGTACAAGTAGTAAGTAGCTGTTTAAGTATATATATATATATATATATAAAGGCATTTTAAATCCTTCCCACACTTGCAATATTCTAAACAATGTTTCTAAACTCTGAATGCTCTAAAAGACACAGAATGTCGTGACTTCAGCTCCTGCCTCCGCTGCTCTCAGCCGTCGGCAAGTGCTCTTGGCCACGCCCACTTCTCCGCTCTGCACGGAGAACAGCTGATCAGCTGCAGCAGAAAGTTTCTCCTGCAGTGTGGGCTGCACAAAGGTGCAGCAGGTGCTAAATAATTTTAAATAATTTATTTTACATAAAAATTCCATGCTGATCGTTCGGCTCATCCATCAATCAGCCATTATGTGTAGGTTCCAATCTTATTTTCAAAAATCGCGATAAAGCGAGTTCATAATAAACAAACAGCGAAGTACTTAGGGACTACTGTGCAGAGGTTCATGCTGAGTCCGGCGTGCAGGCACCACTCTCAGTTCTGATGGTTAATGCCGGGGCTTTGAGCTGGCATATTTACTTTTACTTTTTCAGCAGCAAGTCTCCACAGAGGTACAAGTACACAGCTGTGTGTTAGAACCTGATCGTGAGAAGCACATGCAGTAAGCAACAACCTGCACTCACAAGAAAATACTACAATTTTCATCTGAATGAAGTAGTAAAGATTTGTCTGATAATCCTTCAGATTACAGCAACTTTTCACTCCCAAAAAGATTGTTGCTTATCGCCTCCTTTGTTAGCTGTGCAATGTTCAACTTCTGGTCTTTGTTCAAAGCTCACTGAAAATATTGATGCTACTCATGAGCACCTGAACACGTTTGTGCACAGCGCTGCTAGTGAACTTTATCAGCCCAGTTTTACAAATCTAAAGAAGCAGTGATACAAAATGTTTTAACAAAAGCAGGATCGACACTTAAATGTCCAGTTTTCTCACCAGAGCCTGACTGAGCTGTTCGCTCTTTAACAGGACACGTGCCTGACAGTGTGTGGGCGAATAAGAAGATAAATATCTGTGATTTAGTTTAACATCAAATTGCAATGTGAGGGATAATACCTGTCTGTCATGGATATAAAATGACAATATTTTACTGTCTTGTCCAGGTTGCACGCACAGGAGGTTCAGCGGCGATGTCAGGTTGAGTGTGTGAATGTGTCTGTGAGCAGGCCGAAGAACGAGGCTGAAATTGGGCCAAAGAGAACAAGTTCATCTCATCAGATAGAGGGCATATCTGTAACACTCTGGAGCCTTTTTTATTCTTGCACCCTCTACCAGTATAAAGTATCCAGAAAACACTGACAGAGAAAAAAGTTATTTAGGTTTTAATGAGTGACCTTTCTATGAAGCAGCAAACATGCATTTTTATGCCAGGGCATAAATAGCTGAGCTACATAACAATTAAGGTAACCTTTCTGTCGGAATAAGAGGCAATTGCTCAGAGAACTGAAATAACATGAATGATAAATTATTTTTGTAACCCAGTGCACAGACGGTGAAGAATAACGAACAATGAAGTGGGGGAGGGAGAAGTAGTGCCTTGTCTCAATTGTAAATCCCCGTTATAATGCCTCGTTAAAAAGATTTGGGAAGGCGAAACAGAAGCAGACACTCTCTCTCTTTCTTAAAGGTAGACAGGTCTCAGTGGGATTCATTAATGTGTGTCCCGGTGGTAGTCTTCCTCTTACAGCACAATCGCCTGGGTTAGCACCAATGCTGAAATTACACCTAATTGGACAATTACTCAAACTCAGAAACCTTGTGCAATAAGCCAACAAGGCTCCTAATAAACACCTTGTCATCTAATAAAAACAAGGAAGTCATTTGCGTCACCCAAGAGGCCCAATTTTTTTTTTATCTGTGCTAAATTTATTTTTAAAATAATTGCATGTGCTATGAATGAGAATATTAAAAAGGTGGTTGAGAGAGGAGAAGGAAAATAAGTGTGAGGAGGAGAGAACGAAAGGCAGCAATGCAAGCCCACCTCAGGCTGAGTGTTCCAGTCTGCTCTCCTGGGGGAGAGCTCATTTGTTCCACAGATAAGCACACTGCACACAGCACAACTTTAATATTACTGCTGTCATGCCATGCTATAATGAAATAATTACTGTTTTGTCTTTCTTTCAACCAACCGAACCCACCTTCTCTTTCTTTTGACCCCTCCCCCGTCTGCATCGTCCAAAGACTTATTTCCTCAACACGTGAAACATTAATTTAAAAAATGACAGTCGTAACACATTTCTGTCAGCCTCGTCTCTTTTATGTTGCTCTTAGCAGCTGCTGGACCGTCATGCCTCTACAAACTGTGCTACGCTCTGAAAAATATTAGCGTATTTGTTTTCTTGAATGAAGAAGTGAAAGACGACTGACGTCACGTTGGATAAACACAGCAAGCAGCTTTTTTATATGGAGTGTTCATGGGATTTTAAACGATGTAGCTAGCTGATCTTTAAAGTTCAGTCTGTGAGAATGTACCTGGCTGCCCTCCTGCTAAAACAGATTTCCACCTAGTCTTGCCTGCAGTAAGATACAGTAGCTTTGATCAAACGTAGGGACGACTTGACTGCGGCAGCCGCCACCACACGTTCTGGTCTGCGCTGACTCGTGGAGCTGCATCCAGGAGAGTTTTGATTGTCAACCTGGTGTCAAAAGTTTCAAATAACAAACTTTATGAATGTACCTTGTTGTGATACTGAACTCACTCAGAGCTTAGCTCGCTGTTTGTTACAAGTTAACGTCGGTCTGGAAGTGAAGTTCTGTGATGAGAGAAAAAACCGGAAGCACAAGAATTTTGATTTTAAAATGAGCATCATCATTCACAGTGTGAGGACCATGCTTGGTGGCCGGTAAAGAGGACTCAGTTTGAATAAATCTCTCATTTAACGTCTCGTTACGACTCACTGGAGACGTTTAGAAGAAACTTTTGTTTTTTTTATTCCTTCTTCTTTCGGCTGCTCCTTTCTTCAGGGGTTGCCACAGCGAACTAGCTCACACGGACGCCCTTCCTGACACAACCACCGAGCTACCACAGCCCTCTGTGTGGAGCAGAGAGCTGCCATAGTGCACCTGGGGGAGCAGAGGGTGGGGTTAAGGGCCTTGCTCAAAGCCTTAGAGTAAGGTGAATGAGGGTGGAGACAGGTGTGGGTGCTTCACCTATCCCACCATAGATGCCGCAGCCATTATATGTGAAGGGGACATGTCCCCCCCTCCCCCACCCACAAATTAAAAAAACTTTCATTTGGACCCCCCCCACTTTTACTATGAAACATAAGTTCTGTCGGCTCTTTGTCTTTGTGAACAAATCCATTCCACTTGATTAATAGGAGAATACTCAAACCACTAAAAATCCACTCCAGGTTTTCCTGGTTACCTCCAGGTCTCTTTCTGTGTGTTTCCACCTGCCTCGGCAGAAAACGCTCACAGGTGGAGGAGATGGAGACACCTCTGTGTTGATCGTTCACCAGTTTAGAGAGCTTAGCGCGGGCAGTTGTTGATGTGTGTGTGTGTGTGGGGGGGGGGTTGTTGATCATAAACATATATACATGGTTAGGAGGAGAGAAGTGGAGCGCTACGTCTGCAGCATCTTAGCTTAACGGCAACTGTGAGGCTGTGAGACGCTGCAGGTGCAAGAGACGCAGAAGTTGAAATGGTTTAAACCCCCACACCTTATTGTCCTCAAGCTTCGTGAGAAACATCCTTTAGATGAGTAGAGTTGAGCACAAGTAAAAAAGTCCAGTGGTGATGGTTTTTATTTCTCTATAAACACAAATGGTGCCGTACGTTTTTGTTTTTAACACACGTGTGTTAAAGTGCATTAAAGTTGAAAAGTCTTTAAAACCCACAGCTGAATTTACACAAACTTAGTGAGAAGAGAAGCATGCTCTAAAAGGAATTAAAGTAAGGAAATCTAAATGAAATGATGCTTTTTTTGTACACTGGTGCACGCACACACACGCGTGTGCACACACACTATAGTGTCCCCCCCACATTACAGATGCTTCTGACGCCCATGTATCCCACCACATGTTGGTTCAGGGAGTCGAACCAGCGACCTTCTGATCACAGGCTCGCCTTCTCTAACCTCTGAACCACTCCCTTGCAAACATCCTAATGTCCAAAAATACTAAAATAATGACACAGTAGTAAAATCTAGAAGAAACAATTCATTAAATAATCTCCTGCATCTGAAACCAAGGAACCAGCCTCGTGATAAAGTTCCTTCGTTTTCAGAGGTGCAGCGTTGTCAGGTGTTACACTGTACAGAGTCACGTTTTAACACTGTGAGCAAAACAATCATTATGAGCAGGTGGGGACAGCAGACTTCACACAATTAATGTAGCCCAGCAATAAGTCAGATCCTCAGACGTTCACGAGTCTTGCATTGAAGACAATTTGTGTGACAGAAAACGACTCGTGTGAATTTGTGAAGCCACAAAATATTCAGACGTCTCCTGAAGAAACAAACGCCTGCTACTTGGTGATGAAGCTGTATCTGTGACAGACTCCATCCACTTTACAACTGTAATGAAGTTCTGAAAACACGAGGAGTCCTCTCCTTCTTCTCCGCTGTTGATTCTGAACCATCTGTCCCCAGTCTGACCTTTTCATGGTGTGTACCACTCTGGGAGGTTAGCAACCATTTTCACATTTTTCTGCGAACATTAGACAAATAGACAGATGAATAAATAATCACAGCTGACCTCACACAACTGAGGACAACAGTCTAACCCCGTCACTGGTGAGGGTTCAACAAAATGCCATTCTCCACCATGGCAGAAGAGGAGAAAAATGAGGAGGAAAAAGACATCAGGAAGCAGGAATGAGAATCCACAAGAGGTGGACAGTGACAAATGGTGTGGAAAAAAACAGCACAGGCAGCCATCTGAAAGGAAGACAAGAGTAATACTCACAAATAATTAACTGGGTAAATATTGGATAGCAGACTGACTAATTACTTCACACGTCTCACTGCGCTCCCATTATTGTTGCTGTCGCAGTTAACCCTTTCCTGCAAGATGAGGCTGTGCAGAGGCCGAAACGAACAGAAAATAAAGAAATATTGTATTCTCAGTAGTACATACATACATACATACATACATACATGTATATACAACATACATGTATATACATACATACATACATACATACATACATACATACATACAT
>NC_056499.1:3614350-3651990 GCF_014905685.2 Nematolebias whitei
ATATATACACAGTAGTCGCTCGTTTATTGCAAGAGATCCTTATTATGAAGATTTACAATAACTGAAAAACCACAAAGTAGGAATAGTAGTACAAGTAGTAAGTAGCTGTTTATTTTATTATTATTTTATATACAAAAGGTGTTTTAAACACTTCCCACACCCTTGCAATATTCTACACAATGTTTCTAAACACTAAATGCTCTAACAAAGTACAGAATGTCATGATTTCAACTCCCTGCCTCCTCTGCTGTTTGCCATCTGTAAGCACTCTTGGCCACGCCCACTTCTCCGCTCTGCACGCTGAACAGTTGATCAGCTGCAGCAGGAAGTTTATCCTGCAACATGGGCTGCACAAATGTGCAGCAGGTGCTAAATAAATTAAAAATAATTTATTTTACTACTACTAAATAAATTAAAAATAATTTATTTTAAATAAAAATCCCATGCCGATCATGCAGCTCATTCATCAGTCAGCCAGTTGTGTGTCATGTCCAGTCTTATTTTGAAAAACCACGATCGAGCGAGTCCGAAGTAGTGAGGGACTACTGTATATATATATATATATATATATATATATATATATATATATATATATATATATATATATATATATACATATATAAAGCAATCCACGTTTACTTAGTATGTTTTGTGTATTTATACTTATCAGAAACGTCTATATGAAGCTGATGTAGTATTAGAATTTACCTCTATGAAATTTAGATTTTGATCAAACTTCTTGCACAGGCCACTTTTCATTTAGAAAAGTATAGACGTAGAGCTAATTGACATAAAAATTTGTTTCCAAAAATAATGTAATCTGTGATTCACTGTTATTGTATTTATAATACAGGACTTTAGAGCAGAGTTGGTGTATTATATTAAAATAAAACTATGTACTGAACAAAAAAACGGCAGTGAGGCAATCTTCAAACTGATTGCTTTATATTAGATAGTGGTAAGTTTATGATAAAAGTTTAATGGATTTAATTGTATTGTTCCGCTTTGGTTTATTTTCTCTCATTTTTTGGCTCAGATATTAATTAAAAGCTTTTTCTGCTGTGGAATATTATTTTTTAAAGGAAATTGACTGTTTGAGCAGTGGGCTTTTGTGTCTTTAAGCCATAACATGTTGAGAAAATTATAAAGCAACATCTATGATTAATCATGAGGACTTTAATGTGCACGAGTGGAAAAGGGCTTTACATGAAGAAACAAATGAAAACCATTTCATGAAAACGCTTTGAAGTGAAGCGTTTCAACAGACTTTTAGTCGTTAATTACATAAAATCAGGCAGACCGTCTTTATGAATTCATGTCGTTCAACGCGACACCGTGTTGCTGGTTCTTCACAGTCCTGAGGACATGGATGACATCTGAAGCTGAAATGTCTGATGTTGTGTTTCCTTTAAGACCAGAGGTCTGTTTGCTCTTCACTGTGGGTTCATCGTGCACTGAAGTTCCTGCTGACAGATCTGAGGTAAACTGGTGAGGCTCCACACACAAGGACGTTTGTCCAATAATCTGCAAGGCAGTGGTTAATGACAGCAGCTGTGAAGCAGGCATGCACCACTTCCAAGCTGATTTAAGTTTAACGAGCCACTCCAGAGTGCTATTGATTCAAATCTATCTTTGACAGGATACACTGTGAGCTTATATTAAAAGGATAAGAACGCCTCTTGGACATTCAGAGAGCTGTGCCAAATGGACGAGAACACATCAGCAAAAAGAGGGAATCTTTTGTTGCCAGATAACATAGTCTCAGGTTATATATGCATACAACTCAGGTCCAGGAGGTTAAACTCAGACATCCTTTGTCCTGACACTCTCCAGCGCCTTCTGAGGGAGGGGGGTGTCCCAAGGCCAAACAGAGTACATAATCCCTCCAAGTTCTGAGTCTGTCCTGGGGTCTCTTCACAGCCCAGAAGGGAGGCCACCAAGAGGCAAGAGGCCTCCTGATCAGATGTCCAAACCACCTCAACTGATTTCTTTTGATGTAAAGGAGCAGCGGCTCTACTCTGAACTCCCCCCAGAAGATGGAGCTCCTCACCCCATCTCTAAGGCTGAGCTTGGCCACCCTATGACAGAAGCTCACTTCAGATGCTTTTATACGACCTGTTGTTCTTGTGGTCACGATCCATACCTTATGATCATGTTAGGGTTGGAACATAGTCAGAACAATAAACTGAGAGCTTTGGATTTAGAATCAACTCTCATTACTGCGAATGAGGCCCAGATCCACGTACCCCTCCATCGTTCCATTACTTATGAACATATACTCATTCAAGACCAGGAAGGAACAGTTCACTTGTTTCTGGTAGGAATTTTAAAACACTGATTATGTTAAAAACATGGTGAAAACTGTATTCCAACATTATGTTGCACAGCTCACCTATCTTTGACATCGCCTGTTTTGAATAAGTCTAACACTTCTTTTTGGAACGCGTGTCAACGGGAAGTAACGGAGTTAAATTTGGGGGCAATCAGCAGCTTCTATCAGTCCTCGGGTGCTGGGACGACGCTGTGCAAATCACAAAGACATTTTATACACACATTAGCTTCTCTTTATGTTGATTGCACAGCAATAAAAGTTACTGAAAAAAAGTGAATATCTGGACCTAAAATCTTTGTTTGCAGTTGGAAATGCAGCACGTCTGAAAGAAAATGGAGACGTTCTGTTGGTTTTGGTGCTTTAAACTTCTGAACATGGTCCCAGTGCTCTCAACTTTCCTTACTGCCTGTGTGGTGGATCCAAAGAAGCTCTACAGGACTTTGACATCTAATAATGATGTTCAAAACTAACTCGTTAAATAAAATAAACCCCATCCTCAACTCATTGTTCCATTCTTTTACGCAGCAAGTTGTTGGACGAACAAACACCGTTTGGGCAACTGGATGTTTGAACTTTGTGACGACTTAAAGCAAAAAAATCTAAAGATTCTAAACAAAAAAGTACTTTCCTTCAGAATTCAAGGACTGAGTAACACTTTAAATGTACTTTTACCAGCGACCAACAACCAGCAAGATCAATAACTAAGAATTAATGAACAATGTATTTTGTTTCTTCTATCATGGTTACATCAACCTTGTGAAATATAAACCATCCCAAAACCCTATAGACATTATGCGTTTTTGCTTTAAATGGTAAAGTAGAAGCCCGAGTGATTCTTCTGGCATTCTGTGCACACCAGTACAAATGATCTAAAGCTCGTCTTAATGTCACGTGAAAGACAGGTGGCGAGCAGATAAACAGGGCTGGAGTGGACTGGTTGTTGGTGCGGCGGAGAAAGGAGGCCAATTTAAGGAAACTAATTACGTGTACCAAGAGTTACTGCCTCACTAATAGACACAGCAATCTGCTGGAGAGTGAGTGGTGAGCTGGGCTGGCTTTACTGTAGGGATGAGCTGATGAAGAACAGGTGTTCATGGGGGTTGGGACATCGGATGTAGGAGTGTGATGCCGGCATCTTACCCACTCAGAGACAAAATGAGAACCTTTAAAAACAGAACAGAAATAAGAAAGGAACCTGAGAACACAAAATACACCAAACAGTAAGAAACCAACAACAGTGATGCACCTTCAGGGAGAGTCTGGCTTTCTGAAAAATTAACCACCTTCAGACTTTTATCAATTTTTTGTTTTACAGCTATTGAAAACCTTGAAAGGAAAGGCAAAGTTTATCTTTATTTCAGATTAGAGCACCAGTTCAAATGGATTTTTACTTTTCATTTTATCTGCTTTTATATGATTGTCTTTCGTTGTCTGCTCCTCATCTTTGTTTAAAACTGGTCTCTCTTGCAAACGAGTCCTCGAGACTCAGTAATGAGACTAACCTGTATAAATAAAGGTTGAATGCATGAATGAAAAAACTGCTTCTTAGCCACACTTGTGACATAAATAAACATCTTATAAACATTGTAGTAAGTTGGTATTAAGGAGACTGAAAAAAATTAAAGCAACACTTGCTCTTGTCTAGGGCGGACGTCTCCTCCTCTCCCTCTCCGCTTTGCGTTGCTCTGTCCTGTCTGTGAAACTGCTCTGAGCCTCTCTTCTACAAATCTTCTGAATCATAACTATGGACTTGGAATTGTTCAGTTGGTCCCTCAACACAATTAATAACTTTCATTCATTCAAACTTTATTTAGACAGGTTAATCCCATTGAGCCTCGGCGGCTCATTTACAAGAAAGACCTGATTTTAACAAAGAATGATGACAGCAGTGGACAACAACAACAACAATAGACAGTAATAAAAGAGGCATACGGATTTTTTTTTTAACAGATTAAAATAAAATGGCAACCAAAAGGACAGTCAAAAGTTAAAAAAAAGTAGTGAAAAAACAGCTAGATTGTAAGGCGAATGTAGAAAACTAAAAACAGGAACATGTCTGTAATGTCACTGTAATCAATGGAGGGAAGGAAAGTCGCAGTTACAAGGCGTTCATTTCTTCAAATAAAAGACAGGCTTTAGGCGAGCCAATTTGCCCTTTTGGATATCTCATTGACTTGGAAGACTTGATGATGTGTCTATCTCTGCTGTCATTTGTGGATTTTAAGAACACATTTATAATTGGATTTATGAAAACTGGTTCCTGCTTTTTGGATTCGGCTGGTTCCTGGTCTATCAACAATCAAGAAAGTTGTCTGCAGCAAATTTGGACCCGATCATGCTGCTTGTCTTATGGCTTGGTTCGTGCCTCGAGCACCCAGACTCAAATGTTTTTGGCAGAATGGATCAGATCTTGGGGATTATTCTCAGGCATGGTCCATTGGTATGGCCATGTAATTTGGACATTACAGAACTGAGTGGACCGATACAGACTCAAGGTAGATGTCATTAAAGTTCTGCCTGTCCCCAAAACAATCGGGTTTATCTGAATTCGGCTCCCTGACTGACCTTGACAGGCCATCTTATCTCAAACCGCCTGGAAGTTTTGTAAACTTGACGCTCTACCCCTCCCTCCCTCCTACTGAGGAATTTCCCTGGACTTTTTTAGAGGAGCCCAGCTGAATAAACATTCAGTCATCATTTCAGGACTCTGGATTAGTCTCTGGTCGTCCTCAGAACACCACCGAGTGTGCACAGATCTCTCCAGAGGGAACTATTTGAACTGAGTGATTTTATTTGAACTCGGCAGTGCCTCTGTGTGTTGTCTCTAGACATGCTCACCGCCCTTGTCACACACACACACCCCGCCCCCCGCATAATGTCGGCATCATTATGTGCTCGTGTGCGAGATTTTTTTTTCATTATCACACTGTTGACCTTCAACCAGAGGTTAAAAGCGTGCCAGGAATTTTTTTTGCCTCCAAACCCTATGTGTCATGTTTCACCACTTTTTATTGTCTGTCCAAACAGGTCTCACTTGTAAATGAGTCTTTGAGGCTCAATGTGACTTATCTGTTTAAATAAAGGTTGAATTAATGAAAGAAAAATATTATAAATTACAGTGTACCATAGATTTTTTTTTTCATTACTATTCAATTTTATTAACAACCAGTGTCTGTTTATTGCAGCTGTGACTGGACAAGAGTCAGAATACACCCAGAAACTGTCACCAGGTCATCACAAGGAACAAACCAACGACGTTTCATCCAAAGCAGCACTTTGGTTGGCCTTGTCGCTGTTTTAAGTGATCTACAAATAAAATGGTATGGTATGGTAAGTTCACCAATGACTGTGACGATGTGGCACAAGACGACTCTGGTCTCTCTGTGGCTGCTGAATGAGCCGTAGTCATACTTTTGTGCTTGATTCGCTCGTATTATAATCTATTTTTACGCCAGTGAAAACATTCACTGATTCAAAGCATAATGAACATTGATTCAAAGCATAATGAACAATTATCTTTTCCTGATTTAACCAACAAAGTCCATGCTCAATAATTTTTCCTGATTTCTTTTTTTAGCCAGAACAAAGAAACACAAAACTTTTTTTTTTGTATACCACAAAAACATCTGTGGTATAAATACAGCATTGACTAGAAAAACCCTCAGGATCATCTTACATTGTGACAAGATGTTTTAGTCTGAGCAAAGCCAAGACCTAGCTGGATTACGATCTTCTTTAAACATCTTCAACCTCAAATATTTTGAACAGTTCATAGAAAGACTATTAAAACTTTACAAAGCAGTTGATATCACATTACAGTTATTTGCAGAGAAGCTCATAATATTCGAACTGAAGGCAGAGTCATTCTGGTACTACTGATCCATGTATTGCAAAACAGAAGCTGTTAGTGTTCTCAATCACAGTAACTTTTCTGTAAAGAGCTTTGTAATGTTACATTTTCAGCACTGTACACGTTCATAGAAATCCGTTCACACAAAGTTTTCGTGGTGGAGCTGTTTAAAGATGGCAGTCATTCACTTTGATCTTGGTGCTCTTTGTCCAGTCAGAACTAATCTTTAAATTGAAATTCAAAGAGCTATTTACAACAGATAAGACACTGACTACTCATTACACTTCCACAGAACCACACTTTAAAAAGTCTCATTTTCAAAAACGTTGACTTTGAGACAATCATTTTCAAAATAAAGCAACTGAGATAAATCCCTTCTTCTGTATGCAATCTGGGAAAGTTGTGCATGTAATACCGTCATTTGATGAAAGTGATGTTTGAGAAATACCTCTATCATATCAGGCTTCATTGTACCATTTACAGAAGGGGTTTCGGTGAACATGGCAGCAGCCATAACTAGCAGTAATTTTAAGCAGCACTTAGAGAAATTGCACAGATCAGTCAGTGATAGAAGTGTGTCATAAAATGAAACAAGAGAAAAGCTGCTGCATTTCTTTACCACAGGAGCTTAACAAACCACACAACTGGGCGAGGCAGCGAAGGGTTTCAGAGAAAAGATATTTTCTTCACTTTTATGATCTTTGAACTTTTTTGTTCTCAGTGGTGGGCTGTGTGGAATGAAATTAAAACGCCGGCTTGACTAGATGCTTTTTTTTTTTTGCAGTGAAGATAACAAATGTTTTCAAAATCCAAGATGAATTGGATTCTGTTTTCCCCACCAATCCAACTGACAGCTTCCTAATGCTGCCACATTAAAGTGGTTTTCCAGCGCGTGTGATGCAGCTTTAACTAGGTCCCGGGGGTATTGTTAGTTATCATTGCCTACTGCTGGAGTGAGCCCCGGTGAAAGCAATTTTAGCTTTCCTACCAATCAGTGGTGCAACATGAGAGATGGCCAACAAGAACAAACGGCCCAGCTCACAACTTCCAGCAGCCGATCTTATCTGAAATCCTGCAGCTGTCCCGAAAGGCCCTACTAACACAACGTGACACCCCCTTCCCTTAAAAAGACATGAGACAGTTGGCCCCAGGCCCTCCCAATTCATGCAGATATCCGTAAATTAGACTCATAGAGACAGACCAAAACGTCCTCTGAGGGTATTAGATATGAGCACTTATGCCACGAAACATGTGAGAGGCTTTCTGGGACAGCGGAGTGTGTGATCAAACTACATGAAAATGCCATCATGAAGTCCCACCACAGTCAGGGCTCTACGTGTTTCTATTTTGGCTTGTTGTGCAAGTGCTGCTGGGACATCAATACTCTAATACCTGCAGGCAAGGTAAATTCAAATCAAAAATAATGATTTTTTTTTTTTCTACCTGCCGTCAGTGATGTATTTATTTTGTGCGACTGGAAAAATGTTTTCCATGAAGACAGCAGTGTCATTAGCAGCATCTAAGTGATTTATTAAAAATGTATCAGGTTATAAAGTTTCATTTAAAACTACTAAAGTTATGTGTATTCGTACCTGGGTGCACTTAGTTATTTCTGTCATTTGCTTGCTGTTGAAAGGCACAGCAGATGATTATGTTTTTTTTTTTGTTTGTTTTAGCATATCTGTCTGTCTGTTAGTAAAATATGTCACGAACCAATGGACACATTTTGATGCAACTTGCAAACTTTCAAGACTGAATGAATATCTGCAACTAGTTATCTTTTGGAGTCGTTCCGAATCAAATAGTCATCAACGTGAATCGACCTCAAAAAGCACAGAAGTGAACATAGCTCAGTCAGTTTAATAAAAATTGAGCTAAAACTTGGTGTGGTCGTGGCAGAGTCATTCACAACAATCTGTTCATAACATTTTGTAAAAACACACATGTGACCAAAATGTCTCAACCTAATCGTCCTGCTGTCAAAATGACTTCTGAGCAGGAGCGATTCTAGAATCTGACCTTTCGGGGTGCTTAGCCCCCAGTGCTGTTACTGCTCTTGGCTTGAACAACACGGTGGCCATTGGTGTCAGAAGCATTTGTAATGTGGTGGAGACACCCTGGTGCGAGGACCTGGGGTTCATCCCGTAGAAAATGTTTAATAAAGTAGACGCCATTTCCTGCATTCAGGTGTATTTTAATGGGTTGTTAAACATCTGTGTTTACCTACAAAAGTAAACACTTGATTCAATAACTATTTTAAAGTTAATGGCACAACAAGACGTAACCTGACCAACAGCTCTCCTTGTGTGAATAGAGCACGCTCCGCTTCTCTCACGCATCCTAACAACGCCCGGTTGACAACTGCCGGCACTAACATAGTGTTACAGTGCTAGCTAAGATGCTACAGACATAGTGCTCCACTTTACATTACAAAACTTAATAAACACTTTGTACAAAATCTGTTTTAATGTTAACTGATCATAACAAACAGACTAAACTTATGCAACCAGAAGTTACAACATAGATCTACATATAAAACACACAAAACAAAGCACAACTAGCTTTAAGAATTAATCTTTAATTTAACCATTAAGCGTACAAAGTAATTATGACAGAAAATGGAGGATTTACCTGCAGTTACCTGCAGATGAACATGTGGTACTTCCTGTTTACAATTGTTGTATTCAGCTGATCATGAGGTCACCCACAAGGTTTTATCATCTTTAACGTTTTTCCAGACTCCGTTTAGGTTTTGGAAATGGAATGAACTGTATTCCACCCTCTAAGTGCTCAGTGTAACCCTGTCTGAACTACATGTCTTCTGACAACGTTTAAACATGTTTTTCTGATTTATTTATCCCTCTGACTGCAAAGTGTTCGTACTGCGCAACCCCAACAATGTTGTTGGAGGAAAGGGGGGTGCAGCTCCTTCAGGTAAGGGGCGTTTACCTTCCGGACAAATTGAGATCACTGATTGGTCAGTTGCTGACGAGCCTACTTGACTGACGGACAGGTGATCCTAAGCATAAGGATCTGACTTAAGGATCCGACTCGTGCACAAAAAAAAGATTTTGGCCTGTTTAAGAGTATCATCATTTATTCCATATTTATTCAATATTTTGGTGAATCTAAGGTTTGAGAACTGAGTTTTCTTACAAAATCGTAATGAGGCTTTCTTTATTTTTCAGGGGTGCTGAGTTAAAATTCAGGGGTGTTTGAGCACCCCCCCAAAGAGACTGCTTCTGAGGCTTCAGTTTAAAACAGAGATTATTTTAGACTAACGTTTTGACATGAAATGCAGCAGGTGGTATATATGTCTTGAATAAATGCTACAACTTTAACAGTCCTTTTTGTTTTTGTTGATTGACTCCACTAATACAAGTATTCATCTAACAATCGCTGAAAAAGATCAGATACTTCAGCGCAGATGTTTAAAACTACCCATGTACGACCTGTACATGCCGAGGAGCTGTATGTGCATTTTGATCATGAGTTTGTGAGTGAATGAGAATTTCGTCAATGTCAAAACAACCAATTTCTCTGGTTCTCTGAACTGAATCCAAATGTGAAGGAATCAATTAATCTGAGTGAGTCCTTTGTGTTTTATCCAACAACAGGCAGCAAGCAGTCGGCAGCTGATGTCTGGATTTTACAACAAATTGTATTTATTTTAGATTGCAGCCAACTATTGCAGACATCCCAATTGTTTTGGATGAATTTGCAGGATTTGTGAGCAGGTGAATTATTCTCAGGAAATCGAACAGGTAACTTTAGGATGCAGACGAGGTGACCTTTGGCTTCAGTACCTACCATCTATCAGATATTAGATGCAAACACGCTCCAGGGACATTCAGGAGTATGTTTCCTGAAAATTGAAGTGCAGAAGTGGTAATGGTGGAAAAAGTTGTTGAACTTTACACTTTAGAAACAGATACAAGAAACCATTTGTTTAAAGCTACATTTTCAAAGACCTACATGTTAACTCAACAATAGGGACGTTGGAAAGTACAAGTTTATATAAACTATTATTAAATGACTACATACATGCAGCAGGTATACAGCAAATTCAAATTTATAGTTTGTCATTCAAAACAGAGAATGGGATTTCTTCCCCAGGTACCTGTGTTAAAACTCCCCGACAGTGAATAATCTAACCCAGCAGTCCTTTCAGCATAAAGCAAAAATTAAAACATAAATGTAAAGTGTGTTTCTTAATTCTTCCAATTTCCAATCTTCTGATATTATTTTGATTCTTCTTACAAAGAAGAAACCAAACCTGACTGAACTTTGCTCAGTTACATTAAGCAAACACTTTGATGCAATTTGGTGACTTGGGGCAGGTGTGGCTGACTGGTTAGAACAGGTGTCCTCCAATGGGAGCAATTGGGGGGTTGATTCCACCAGTCTCATGTTGAAGTGTCCCTGAGCAAGACACTGAACCCCGCATTGCCTCTGTGTCCCATAGATGTTTGAATGTGATCTAAAGCTCTCATTGGTCTCTGTAGATTTGATTTTTTTTTCTCACTAGCTTTGTAGAGATCTAGTAGAGAGCTGTATAAATGTGTGTTTAGAGGTAAATGAGGGCACAGATTACGTTGTAAAGTGCTTTGAGTATCTTGATTAGATTGAAAGGTGCCATATAAGCACAGTCCATTTACCATTGACTCAAACCAGCTCAGTAAAGAAAAGCTCAGTAAAAACTAGGATTTGGTCTGAAAAACAGTATTTCAAAACAAACATTTACATTTTAAAGGATGTCACTAGCAGGGACCAATGCAGAAAAAGTACATCCATGTGATAATTTGACGGGTATTCATGAAGATAAACCCTCACAAAGCACCAGGGTCTGATGGTCTCTCGTGACAGGTGCTGAGAGTGTGCGCTGACCAACTCACCAAGGTGTTTACCAGCATCTTCAACCTGTCTCTGAGCCAGTGTATTGTGCCCACATCTTCAAGACCTCCACTGTTCTCCTCATCCCAAAGATCTCTGCAGCATCCTGCCTTAATCACTTTTGGCCCATAGAACTCACGTCTGTCATCATGAAGTGCTTTGAACAAATGATCAGTACTCACATTTGTTCCTCCCTCCCTGACACCCTGGACCCCCTACAGTTCGAACACAGAGCAAACAGGTCTACAGATGATACCACTGCTTCAGCAGTTCACATCTCCTTCAGCCATCTGGAGAAGGTAAACACCTATGTGAGAACGCTCTTCATTGACTACAGCTCAGCATTCAACACCATAATCCCCTCCAAACTGGTCTCCAAACTGGTCTCCAAGCTGGTCTCCAAGCTCACCACACTGACCCTGGAGAAGTCCATCTGCTGCTGGATACCGGACTTCCTCACCAACAGACCACAGGAAGTAAGAATTGGCTGTCACCTCCCTTCCACACTAGTCCTCAGCACTGGTACACCTCAGGGCTGTGTCCTCAGTCCACTCTCTATTTATACATGACTGTACCATCAAGCACAGCTATAACGTCATCCTCAAGTATGCTGATGACACCACCATCTTGGGCCTCATCACCAACAACGACGAGAGATGAGGTGACAACACTGACCAGCTGGTGTCAGGAAAATAACCTCTCTCTAAATATCAGCAAAACAAAGGAGATGATGGTGGACTTCAGGAAACAACTTGGAGGCCAGCACTCCACCTCAACATAAACAACACTGAGGTGGAACAGTTCAGCAGCTTCAAGTTCCTTGGTGTTCACATTACTGAGGATTTGTCTTTGTCTTTACAAACAGACGCTGTGGTCAAGAAAGCCCAACAAAGACTCTACTTCCTAAGAAGACTAAAGAAGTTTGGTACAAACACCAGCATCCTCACCAACTTTTATAGGTGCACCACTGAGAGCCTGCTGACGGCTGCATCACAGGGTGGTATGGGAACTGCACCAGTCAGAGCCGGAAAGCTCTGAAAGCTCGGAAAGAGGGTGGTGCAAACAGCAGAGGACATCACTGGTAGCGGTCTCCACACCATCCAGGACATCTACCACAGCCGATGTCTGCGTAAAGCATGCAGCATCATTAAGGACCACACCCACCCAGCACAAAGACTCGTCCATCTACTACCCTCAGGCAGACGATACAGGAGTCTGTCATCGTGTACAAAAAGACTCAAAGACATATATTATCCACAAGCTGTGAAATTACTGAACTCTTGATATATAACACTGAACAACTGGCAATAATACCAAACCACATCTGTGACAACTAATATGTTAATTGCTGCTGCACTATGTGGCTGTGTCATGTATTCATCTCAATACTACCTGTGCAAAAACCTGTCACACAACTTGTGTAGCTTGTGTTAGTTATGTGCAGTGTATATCATGCACATTTAATATTACTACCTTGAAATACTTATTCATACAAATTCCTCCTACTTGCACCGTTATATTCTACCATGTTCTTGTTTACTATTTTCTCTTTAGGACATTGTAAATATTATAATTACTTTTTCACTTTTTGGTACTTTATTTTGTACTCTTATTGAATGCTTTAGTATTTCTTGTTTGTTTTTAGTGAGTCAAATCAGTTCTTCTCATCCTGAACATTTCATTGTACTGTTGACCTTGTGTTAACCTGCATATGACAAATAAACACAACTTGAACTTGAACTTGTCCATAAGAGATGCTTCAGTTTTCTTGTGAATGCTCTGTATTAAAACAGAATTAGGGAACATATTATATTAAAGTAGATAATCTGAAAAAAAAAAACTTCCATTCACAAAAGCACAATATATGAATTTGAAAAGATCATTTGTAACTTAAAAAAAAATACACTTGTGTAATCAGAGTGAATTAATTTATAACTATTATTAACTACTAAATACATTTTTGAATTGCCTCAAACCTGGCACAAGTCACAAATAAAACATCCCAGCAGCTTAAATACTGGAAAGTGATCAGCACCTTAAAAAAATAAAACACTTCTTTTGCACAGACTTCAGTACAACAAGATGACCCCATTGCTTTTCAATCTCTGCTCAAGTTTAAGCTGCCAATTTTTATCAAGCCAATAAAATACCATCTGAGTGGACTTTCAGAGAGCAGCGTTACCAAATCGCAGGTGAAACGTGCCGTTTTGTGTTGTGTTGCGACCATGAAGCTTTCTCCTTCACACAAACGTCGATTTAGCTCCGTGACTGCTCCTCTGTCAAATCTGTCAAACCTTTCATAGGAAAAGGCAAAGTGCAAGAAAAGCAAAGACCAAACAGGCTTTGTAATTTAGGCTTATTTTATAGCTTGAGTTGTAGTTTACAAAAAAATATGTGCCTCATAAAAAAATGTTGCTTTTGTACTTTATACATGCTGACAAAAATTAAATTAGAACGAATAAAATTAGTTTAGAGCTGCCAGGGTAAATAACATTGTGATCACATTTCCAGAGTTTTCATTAGACTTTGAAGGCTTTTTTCCTCTTCGTTGTTCTACTTCCTCTTTCCAGAGTGCAGTAATTTCTATAATATCAGATGTTGGATGGCCCAGGTGGAGGAAAGAGAGCGCGGTCTCATAGACGGCCTGAGTTATGTGGCTGTCTTAGGTCTTATTACCAGTGCACTGCCTACAGGCAGCGTCCCCATATGGGAATACATTGAACATCGCTCATACATTAACTCAACTTAAACAGCTGATCGATACTTGATATTTTGTAATTTCCCCCCACCCCCACTGTTTCTCCAAATGACTTTTTTTTTACCTCGAATTTTGTGCATTTGCAGTGGCCATTTTGTCGTTTTTCTTCTTTTATAATAAATAAAAAGTTAAATTTTTTCATTAGTTTGTTTTCCACGTGTTCGTCTGAGTATGCTGCTGATTTTATGCATCACAAAATAATCATTTCCTGGCACAGTGGGTCACAATTGAGTTTGTGGAGGTTGATGATTAAGATAAAAACACATTGTGGTGTATTGAGGTAAGTGACCTGCCGCTCTGCTCAGATAAGACTCCAATTAATCCGGGCTGAATTGCTGTAATGTAAAATAAAGATAATTACTAAATCACCAGGCTACACTGCTTTGATAGATTTTTGTTACTCACTGTTATTGCTGCGAGGAATAAGAAATTAAATGGATTATATCACAGCATTTTCAGATGGATTACAACTGCTTTTAAATAACCGCAAGAGCAATTTCATCAGCCCTGCAATTCGAGAAGCCACTGACAGGCACTGCATGATTCAAATTGAACTTGCTCTCATCATTTTAATAAAGCGCTTCTCTTTTCACCCCCAGCAGGCACACACACACACACACACACACATGCACTGTTCAAACTCTATGATCTCTAATTTAATAAAAATAAAAAAGGCACACATTTACAAAACACACGTGCATTTTACACAGGAAGCTGCTCCCCTTTTCAAAACTTGTTTCAATATTTTGGAGGATTCCACGAAAAAGTATGAAAAGGAGACGGTTGATTAAAAAACGGTCAGCGTTTATTTTATTTTTTGGGGGAACTTCTCAAGTGTCTTTAGAGAGAAACGTCACATCGAGGCCATTTATAGTCAAACATTTTCAGTAAGCATGGCCCTGCAAGAATTGTTTGTGCGTTTGAAGTTCAAGGTTTAAAACACGGTAAACAGTGGACAAGTAATCAAAGGCATGTGATGAGAGATTTTTACGGGTGGTTATCTCCAGGTTCTCACAGCCGTTTTTTCGTGTGTGCTGGGAGATTGTGGAGAAGTCAGCGTGCCAAGCGCCCAGGGCTGCCGCATTGACTGCTCTCCTTTAAAACCAAGCTGGCACAGAGCCCCCTATCGAAGCCAAGGCCTGACTCTGTAAGCATTCATTATAGCATCCATTAGAATAAACATCTCAAAATCCCCCTAGACCGGCCCCCTTTGCTTTTAAGTGCATTTTGACAAGGCTGCATGCAAACTGCAAAATGAGAACAGTGCCCACATTTTATTGTATTTATTTATTTATCCCTCTCTGTATTTATACTTTCTTTAGACAGTTCTCCTGGTTTTTACACAAAATGCTTTTAAATGTTTGTCTCAGAGTGTTGCGGTCTCTACGGAAAACTGACAGCGGTGCCAGCAAAGAGTGGAAGAGGGCCTAATTGCTAATCTGTGCTCCTCCTAAGTGCATCGACACAACAGTATAAGGTGCATTTGAGTCTGCCCTTAAAGAGGTTCATAACATATACATTGTTTAAACCAGTTAAATCAGATGTGTATGCCTCAGAGACTATGTGAGCACCAAACAAGGAGCCGACACAGAAATCATTTTAAGGGTTTTGGAGAGTCTTTGTTCTAATCTGAGGGGCACACGGAGGGTTTAATTAGGAAGGGCTGAAAAGTGACATTTACTTATTGATGCACTCACTATGGGCAGGCTGGTGGTAAATCTTCCACAAAACCTCATGAAAGAGGTCATTAGTTTAGAAAATCATAAATAATGCAAAGACAAGAGGTCCATCCAGTCTCATTTTAGATACTTTTAAAATGCAGGCCCAGATCTGGAAATGTTGAAATGTGTCAAATATAAATTCATTAAAATGATTTGCAAATTTCATGAATCAAACAGAATTTATTCACAACAGAACACTGTAAACATCCATACATGATCTCCACCCGCTTCTTTCAAACATATCAAATGTTAAAACTGAAAAATGTACCATTTTTTTTTAAAGAGGTGCTTTTGAATTTTAGTTTGGTCGTGTTTACCGCTGTAACATGTAACATGTGAAGCATCTCCTGGATCCATTAATTCAAACTGGGATGGGAGCGTGTGTTGTTCTAAAACCTGTAAACACTGTTCTGCATTGGTGCTGCCTTTCCAGTTGTGTATGCGGCCCATGATCAAAGCACTAATGCACTCCCATACCATCAGAGAAGCAAACTATGCACTGATAACAGGTAGGATAGTCAATTCAATTCAGTTTATTTCTGTAGCTCCAACTCACAACAGAAGTCGTCTCAGGGACTGAGCAGGAACATTCACAGACGTAAAAAGCCAATTAGTAAAAGTTCTGTATCTAAGGAAGCAGCAGATTGTGTTGAATGTTCACTTCATCACACTCTCCCCTCCTGAGCAAGCACAAAGGAGACAGTGGAAAGGAAAACACCATTTTTACAAGAAGAAACCTCCAGAAGAACCAGGCCCAGGACGAGCGGCCATCTGCTTCCATCAGCTGGGTTTGAGAAGACAGGAAGTAGAAACCGACAAACAGAATGGCAGGTCCAGGTGTATTTTATATAGGAACGTTCATGGTCTATAGAAGTCTATAGTCTATAGGAAGACAAAAAAACATAAGATAGAAATAATTACAAATACAAACAGGTAGAGTAGAGCAAGTAAAGATAGCAGCAGAGAGAGGAGATGTGGTCAGTTTGTCCTCCTGCAGTTTAAGCTTATAGCAGCAGAACTAGGGGAAACCCAAGCCAACCACAACTATAGGATTTATCAAAAAGGAAAGTCTTATGTCCAGTCTTAAAACTGGACAATGTGTCAGCCTCACAGACAAAAATTGGAAGTTGGTTCCACAAGAGAGGAGCCTGATAACTGAAAGATCTTCCTCCCATTCTGCTTTTGGAAACTCTAGGAACCACAAGTAAACCTGCAGTCTGAGATTGAAGTGCTCTGTTAGGAAAACATGGAACAGTCCTGCTCCTCTTTAGTATTGAGGGTGTAGCATTCATCCATCCATTATCTTCCACTTATTCTGAAGTTGGGTCTTAGGGGCAGCATCTTGAGCAGGGAGGTCCAGACGTCTCTTTCCACAGCCTCTTCCAGCTCTTCTGGGAGGACTCCAAGGCGTTCCCAGGCCAACTGAGAGATGTAGTATCTCCACCGTGTCCTGGGTCTTCCCTGGGGTCTCCTCCCAGTTGGACATGACCAAAGCACCTCCATAGGGAGGTGCCCAGGAAGCATCATTGCCAGATGCCCAAACCACCTCAAATGTCTCCTCTCAATGTGGAGGAGCAGTGGTTCTACTCTGAGTCTCTCCTGATAAGTGAAATTCTTACCCTGTACCTAAGGGAGAGTCCAGCTGTCCTACAGAGGAAACTCATTTCAACCTCCTGTATCAGCGATCTCATTCTTTCCGTCTCCGCCCAGAGTTCATGACCAGAGGTGAGGAGAGGAATGTAGACTGACTGGTAAACAGAGAGCTTTGACTTACAGCTCAGCTCCCTCTTCACCACAACGGACCGGTACAGAGCCCGCAGTACTGCAGATGCTGCACCAATCTCTGTCAATCTCACGCTCCATTCTTCCCTCACTGTGAACAAAGCCCAGAGAAACTTGAACTCCTCCACTTGAGGCAGAACCTCACCGTCGATCTGGAGAGAGCAATCCACCATTTTCCATTTGAGGACCATGGCCTCAGATTTGGAGGTGCTGGTTCTCATCCCAGCTGCTTCACACTTGGCTGTGAACCGCTCCAGTGAGAGCTGAAGATCACGGCACGATGACGGCAACAGGACCACATTATCTGCAAAGAGCAGAGATGAATCCTGAGGACACCGAACTAGAATCCCTCCACCCACTGTCTCCACCAAGAAATTCTGTCCATAAAATTTATGAACAGAATCTGTGACAACGTGCAGCCCTGGCGGAGTCCAACTCCCACCCTGAAGGGGTCCGACTTACTACCAGCAACGCTAACCAAGGCACGAGTGTGTCAATTCAATTCAAATTCAATTCAAAAATACTTTATTAATCCCAGAGGGAAATTATTTTGTTGTTATAACTCGTTATCCTCATTTCATTAAGAGAGATGCTGATGCTGTAGGCAGGAAGGATCTCTTGTAAAGGTCCATCCCACAGTGGATCCTAAGAAACTGGCTGCAGATGCTGTCCGATCCATCCACCCAGACTCGGCTGGCCTCTCGGTTCCCCTGGACTGTAGGACCACCTGAATGCTGGGCAGAACTCCTCCCAGAGCGCTGGCCACTCCTCCCAGCAGTCTACTGAGCTCCTCGTCGCTGCGGACAGCCAACTGCAGGTGCAGAGGGACGATCCTGTCCTTCCACTGTCGTGAGCCGTGTTTCCTGCTAGTTCCAGGATCTCAGTGGTCAGGCACTCGAGCACAGCTGGCAGGTAGATGAGAATGCATCCACAGAACATCCTTTTCAACTCATTTGAGATTTGGGGCTGTAGTTGAGATACTATTTGAGCTTTTGAGATGTTAATCAGCTGCTGTTGTTGTAGAAAACAGCCTTGTTGCCATGGTTACGCATCATAACAAATGTCCAAAACTTAAAAAGTTTCAGTAAAAATCCTTCCAGCTGTACAGCATCTGATACCAGAGGAAACAATCATCCTAAAAACATGATTTACATCCAGAAAACCAGGAATTAAAGTTTCCAAAAGCAAAATCTCAGAATGAAATTAACAGAGCTGCTCCAACATGCAGCCACCTTGAGCGGCGCAATTCTAGAACAATCATGTCATTCATGCTTTTGAAATATAATTTTACATTTGGATTTGTCTGGACACAGAAAAGATTTTTCATTTTTGCCTCAGTCCATTGGTCCAGAAAAGACATCAACATTTCCAGCTGGTGTTCTCATGTGACTTCTTCTTCGCATGGTAGAGTTTTAAACATCATGTGTGGATGTCAGTGAACAGTGTTCATAGGTAATGGTTTGTAGAAGTGTCCCTGAGCCCATGTAGTGATGTCTATAACAGAGTCAAACTGTTTTTATCGCAGTGCCACCTAAAGACTCGAACATCCAGAGCTTTGCAGCCTTGTTCTTCGAGTAGGAATTTCTGAATATTATTATAATTTAAATTGTATATATAATGGAATATTCAATGTCTTCCCAGTTATACAATTAGAAAAATTATTCAGATTTTTCTTTGCTATTTTTACTTTTTTATATAGATTGGTGAACAACTGCCCATTTTTACTTCTGAGAGAAGACTTTTTGCCAATAAATTCAACAAATCTTCCAGCTATTTCAAATATGTTGCATTTACTTTTACCACCTTTTGTTTTTAAATGTGTTACTGTCATCAAATTCAAAATTATCTTATTTTAAATGGTACAATTTCTTAGTTTTGCCATCATCTATTGCAAATAAAATGTCAGATTATGGGCATTATGACATTTTTTAATTGTTGCATTCTGCTTTTTATTTACTTTTGACACAACATTCTAACTTTTCTCAAGCTGGGGATGTACACCAAGTACTAAGTTATTTATTTGAGCAGCATCTGCAAAATCTGAAGACCGTCGAAACTTTCTGCTTCATTCACGCTCTGTCCATTCTTCTTTTGTTTTATTGAAGAGAGGTTTTCATGTTTCATTTTAAAGTCAAACAACAGATTCTCAACAACAAAGTGCCACCCCCAGTCTGAGAAATGTGCCTCTTCCTTCTGCAGCAGCCGTTCTAACCAACAAAACTCTGTTTGAGGAAGGAAACAAAAAGACAACAAGCGGGAGCAGCGGAGCGAAACCGGCGGTGTCATCATCACCGTTATTGACAACAGCAACAACAGTAACAACAACAACAACAAAGGGCATCCTGGGATATCAAGTCACATTTGTTTCTCCATTTGCCGTGTGAAACGTACAGTAATAAGGCCGTCTTTCTGCTTTGATTCGGAGTGCCTGGGCTGTCGGCGGGCTGTGGACAGGAGCGTTTCGTCAGCTCACTTCTTACATCGACAACTTCACTCGCAGCCTAACTAGGCCAGCGGGCCTGACACTTTGCGTTGAAGTACAAGAGTCTCAAACAAATGAAATTCAGATGATTGGTAAAATGATATGATACACAAAAGCAAGTGTCATCAGGCTGTCATGTTTGCCTTGTTACTCCCCCCCACCCCCACCCCTTGGTGTGTGGCAGCACGCCTTGGGCGACGTCGGCTCTCCTCCCGTTCTCCCTCCTTCCCTCCTCAGAGTTCAGGGATGCTCGCCGTCTGCCCGACTGACAGTCAGAGGGCGAGACGAGCTGAACTGGGCCGCGTGCACCCCCTAATTCAAACAGAGTAATAAAGACTAACCAGCAGTCAGCAGCTCATAAGTAAATCTTTAGAAATGAAAGCGAGGCCTCGACAGTCACTATAAACTTTAAAAGAAAAAAGTGCATAAGAAGGTTGAGGAGGAAAGAGAGCTATGATGTTTCTCAGAGAAGAGATTAAAAAAAATCTCTGGATTTAAGATTAGAACAGTATTTTGCCTTCCCTTGGCCCTCAGGCCAGTATCTGAGTTTCAGATTAAGCCACTCATATATTCACATATTGGGGATTTGAAGCAAATATTCTGCAGCAATACTAAATGAGAAGAGTGAGTCACTCCTCTCCCCTCCTGCTGATGCACAAGCTTTCACATGCACCTAATCTAATTAAGCAAACAACTGTGCAGCGCTGAAGGATGGGCGTCTTCTCACATCAAACGTATTCTTCTTTTGCATCCTTTGAAATTTCTAAACAATGGCACTAGGTGATTTGAATAAAAGCAGCTTTCAGTGAGATGTTTTCCTTTTGATTGAGGCCTGCAACACGTTCCAGTCTGATGCAACTCTTGCTGTTTCTTTGCTTGCTGTCTGTGGATGCACAGTTTTTTATTTTTCACGAGTATATATATATAATTCTTCTTATATCTGAAGCTTTTCCAGGTTCAAATTAGAAAGACTGAGTAAAGGAACATGTCAGCCTCCTTTATCGTGTCTGCCGGTTTATCAGTTCTCTCTGTGCACAACAGGGGGAGCAATGAGGACAAAATAAAGATAATGTTTGTTGGAAATTAGGCAAATTGGATCATTTGCTGCTTGGATACAGGAGAATGATGCTTTCCCCTCCAAATTTACAAGCAAAGTGCCAAATAATGCCAAGCAATTAGGAAGGACTGCCGCTGCAGAGCAGGGAAAGAAGTGACTGCCGATGTGGATTAGGCTGCTTTATCCCAGCCGGCAGAAGAAGGGCTGACACTGAAAGGTGGTGTTATACGAGCACCAAGGACAATGCCTTAAATGCCACACTTCAGCAGCGAGAAGGGCTTTGTCTCTAATTAATTTCCAAAGATTTTGTTCGTCCACTTTTCTGAAGGCCAGCCTGGTGGAGCTCAATAGCAGACTGCCCTCGAGCCGTTAAAGCCCTTGATAAAAAATCATCAAGTATCTTTTATGTCTTCGCTTCACTGTGTCTCGCTGCATCATCTGCAGAGGTCCTGCGGTGATAAAACACCGAGACGGTAAAAAGTTTCTCTGCAGAAATTACAAATATTTTGTCTCTATGAGAGAAATCAAGACACTTTTTTCTGTTTTAATTCACTTCATTTTATTTATATAGCAACAATGTACAACAAAGTCATGTCAGGGCACTGAACACATAGCAATGGAGACAGTGGAAAGGAAAAACTCCCTTTGAACAAGAAGAAAGCTCCAGCTTTTAGCAATCTTTCTTCCAAACGTTCCTCGATCAAAGGAGAAGGTGGAGCGATAATGCCGTTGCCCAAATCTGTGCGCACACACACATACGAGTGTTTGCTTGTAGCGTTAGCAAAATATGCGGTGAATCATTGAACTGATTTTAGTTAAACTTTCAGAAAGTCATTCATTGATTGACATCTGCACATGATTGACTTTTGGAGTCAACTCGACCACAGAATATCAACTTAGCAAACACATAAACGGTCGTTAAGTTGATCAATTTGACAGAGACTGACACAATGTTTGGTGTGGAAGTGGCTGAGACTGATCTTCAACTTGTACTTTACATGATTGCACACGGATCTGCGCGAAACTCTTTAACTGTTCAAATCCACTGAGTCTCTCTGTTCGAAATCTTTCATGAACAGCTGGATTCATTTTTATGAAACTTGCAGAAACAATTCAATGGATTTATATCGACAACCGATTGACTTTTAGACCCTTTTAGATCTTTTGGAGTCGTTTCAAGTTAAAACATCCACCACAGCTGAGCAACCTTACCGGACACAAAACTAGCAATACCTCAGTACATTTTATTCAATTCAATTCAATTCAAAAATACTTTATTAATCCCAAAAGGAAATTAAATGTCACTGGTTTCATTAAAGAGTTGTTCTAGTCGTCTTAGAGCAGATCTGAAGACACTGACTGCAGATGTTGATCTGTACTTGGACTTGGTGTGTTTCTCGGTCTTCTTGTGCGGCAGGACCACCTGAATCTTGGGCAGAACTCCTCCCTGAACGATGGTCTCTCCTCCCAGCAACTTGTTGATCATCTCGTTATTGCGGACAGCCAGCTGCAGGTATCAGGGGATGATCCTGGTCTTCTTGTAGTCATGAGCCGCGTTTCCCACCAGCTCCAGGATCTTGGAGGTCAGGTAGTCAAGCACCTCCACCAGGTAGACGGGAATGCATCCACAGCACCTCCCTTTCAACTCATTTGTGTTTTGGAGCTTTAGCTGAAGTATTTTTTGAGCTTTTTATATGTTAATCAGCTGCTCCCAGTTGTTAAAAAAAAACACTTTGTTGCCATGGTTACACATCATAACAAATGTCCAAAAGTAAAAAGGTTTCAGTAAAAATCCTTCCAGCTGCACAGCATCCGATACCAGAGGAAGTAATGGTCCAAAAAAAAGTGATTTACATCCAGAAAAAATAGGAATTAAAGTTTTTTAAAGCAAAAGCTCAGAATGAAAGTAACAGCTGCTCCAACATGCAGCCACCTTGAGCAGCGCAATGCTAGAACTTATAGACATTCAGCTAAAATGGATGGCAGCAGTATTCAGATTTTAACAAAACATACTCAAAGAGCTAACACGTCATGTAAAATATTGTAATACTGCACGAGATCACAAATAATGTTGTTGTTCTTTTTTAGTTAGACTAAAATAGTTATATCTGTCATTTCTCCACATAAGATGATCGTGAACCTCCAGCATGAAAGAGGGCAGGTAAATTCATTCCTTCTAGGACTTCAATCATTTACTGGGATTTTTCCTTATAACATTTTATGGAATAAAATGATAAGTTCAAGTTTAGAAAATCTTGCTGTGGTCAAGCCAAAAAGCTTTTTTTTTTTTTTGTCCTCTAAACTTTGCACCTCAAATGTGTCGCTGTCTCTCTGATCAGAGAAAGAACTGCAGGACAGTTTATCTGAGCTCTGCCATCTGACAAAAGGGTTTAGTGGCGACGAGGGATGTGGTTCTGGATGACAGATTTTAATTACAGGAACACAGGCCGGTGACACTCGAATGACCAGTCGCAGCTTACCATCAGCCAATCATCGCTGATAACCAGATGATGAGCGCACAGCGACCAATTAGCTGTGAAAGGGCAGCGGTGGCACATCAGCTACAGTGCCGCCATGCTGCATGATCTTTGTTGTAGGTGCAAATCTCAGAAGGCATCGCTGAAGGCCTGTCAAAGTGTGAGACGTGTGAAGCTCCCAGTCAGTAAGCAGGCAGAGGTCTCTGTAAGCTAACAGCTTTTTTATGCAGCTGTGGTTTGCTTTTATTTACATCTGTTCTGTCACATTTTTTTTGTTTAGTGATGTTTCTCCATTTTTCCACGTGGTCAAATCGACGATTTTGGGGGGAAATATTTCTAGTAATGGACTTGATCGATCTGCAAAGTGTAATATTTTGTTGTTGATCCTATTCTGTAATGAAAACAGTTTTTTGGCAGGTTAACAAATCTTCATTTCATTAATTAATATCTTACCTCCTTTAGATATCTCTCTGAGTGAATCCCGTTTGGAGGTAAAACGCCTTCTGACTGCACAGACGAGGTACCAGCTAGCCCAAACGGGACTCCGATTTCAAAGATACAAATATATATTGGTTCTTCTGAAGAGTATTTACACCTTCGTCCCTTTTGCATTGCACTGAACCGAGCAGACCCCTGGTCCGTTCCCAGAAACACTGCACATGAAACGTGTGTTCAAAAATGGATCAATTTAGTTTCTTTAACTGCTTCTCCAGATCACTGTTGGCTGGTTCCTAGCTCCAGCTTTCACTGTGCTAATGTTTTTTACTTTTATTTTACTTTTATTAGGATAACAAACCCATCGAGATTAAAAACCCTTTTTTTCAAGGGAGACCTGGCCAAGAGGCAGCAACAAATACAACACAAAATAAATTTAATAGAGGTGAGGTGCACCTTAGGCAGGTTTCAAGTCCATCGCAGAACCCCATGGACACAAACTAGAGACAATTTAGAGTTAACAGTTAACCTAGTATGCAGGTTGCAGGTGCATGGGGAGTAAACCGGATTACTCGTAGAAAACCCATGATGAGTGCAGAGAACATGCGAACGTCACCAAGAAACGCCACAAACCATGAGGGGGTGGGGGTGTTGCTGGGCCGTCATACCACTCATATTAAATAAATAAATACATAACCCTCCTAAAATCCCAAGTAACTGAAAAGACACAAGAGTTCAGCGTCATTCTCTGCTCCTCTTACTTCGGTTGTTCTGCTACAGTAACTGATGGCCACGAAGTCTAATGGGGACAAATCATTTTTCCTTTGCCCCGAACACAAAGCCTGCAACAATGGGTTCCTCTAGGACTGTGAGATCTTGTGAGAACGACGCTGCTTCACAGGGATATACTCGGGCATCTAAAATGTCCCTCTGTAACAGAACAGCATGGTTTGCCTTTATTTTATTTATTATTTTTTGAAAGGTTATCTCACTGAGGTTGTAGGTATTTGATAAACAGCTTTGATAAGAGATTCTACACAACATCTTGCAGTTTTCCTGGAGTTCTCAACTTCTTCATGCAAGTCAAAGAGTCGTGTCGCTTGAGTTGTGAAAACGTTTAATTACTTGAAGAGAGAACTTTTCTCTTGAGCCTCAAATTCTTCTTGAAACATTTGATTTTTTTAAGCGGGTGTCTCCATCCAGCTCGGGACGCCTGCGCACGAGCTGTCCTCTGACAGAACATCTGAGTCAAACGCAGACCACTGAAAACCGCACAGGTGAAAAATCCATCCATCCATCCATTTTCTTTACCCGCTTATTCCATTTTGGGTCACGGGGGTCGCTGGTGCCCATGTCCAGCAATCACTGTGCGAGGGGCGGGGGACACCCTGGACGGGTCGCAAGTCCATCACAGGGACACATAGAGACAAACGAGACAAACAAACATTCACTCTCTCACTCACACCTAGGGACAATTTAAAGTTACCAGTCAGCCTAACATGCATGTTTTTGGAGTGTGGGAGGAAACCGGAGTACCCGGAGAAAACCCACGCATGCACGGAGAGAACATGCAAACTCCACCCAGAAAGGCCCCTGGACCGGGGTTTGAACCAGGGACCTGCTCGCTGAGAGGCAGCAGCTCTACCAGTTGCGCCACCGTGCTGCCCTCAGGTGAAAAATAATTACAGAAAAAAAACTGGTCCAAATCTAACGATTGTCTTTGTAATCGTCTACTACAGCAGATTGCATCATAACTGTGGGGCCGCTGCTGCGGGCGGGGCGGCGCTGTCACAGCAAAATAATGTGCGCTGCCAAGAATGCAGTTTTTCGATGGTCACTCGGACGCAAACGCTCAGAATTCAGCGAAGAAGCAGCTGCAAATGATTTTCTTGCAATTTCCCCACAGCTGATGACGGGTTCAATTAACTAACAATTACAGCTCAGTAAGATGAAACCTGATATTTGTGCAGTTTTTGTTTTACAAATCTCTTGTTTCTAGCACAGAAGTTTAGAAGCAGACAAGCGGTGTTTGATGTTTGGAGCACATCAGTGTGGGGGGGGAAAAAGCTTTTTCTGCAAAATGCTTTAGGTGCTTGATCACTCACCAGTGCAGCTGTTGTAGCAAGTGTAGTTAATATCGTTAGCTGTGATCATATTTGCTTTAGCTCAGTGGGTGCTCCAGCACCGGAGCCGTGCAGGGCTGAGAGTGAGATGCTCAGACCAGCAGCAGCACACAGCCAAGGCCTTTCCTGCCTCACACAGAGCGAAGAGCAGAACCTGAGCAGCAACACTCTTGTTATTTTGTGGTCGCAGCCTGCTGGTCTGTAAATACATAGGCATTTGGGTGAGTGGCTGAGAGTAGCACGGTGTGAACAGTAACACCCTGGACAAATTACAAATCGAGGTAAGAAGGGCCTCTCCCCCACTGAGCCACGGTGGCATCACAGGGGCGGAAAATGACAATTCCTTGAAAAGGTCATACAAGATGCCTGCACTGTGATACGAGCTTACAGCCAATCTGACAATCTTAATTCAAATCGTGACATTCCCCACCCAAAAAAAAAACCTTGAACGTTTTCATCTCACCGTGTCAGAACAGCAGCCTGACCTTTCGCATGCAAGAACTTCAGCGAGTTTTAACAAATGCTAATCACAGCCCTTCATTAACTGGTTTCTTGCACATCTTCCCACTTGCAATTTATTCATTTCACACTATGATTCAAAGGAGTAATAGGATTTCTCATATTAAATTCTATTAATACATCGGTGTTCTCAGTGAACTCAGCAATCTGATTTCACGTAATAGATGTTGTTATGAGAAGGTGGTCATGATGAAAACGGGTTTTCTGGGATTTAATCGTTTGGTTTGCACAACTCGTTTGTTGTTTCGTGCTTTTTCATTTCAAGTTTGAGTCGAACCACGTGCAAGTTCATAAACATAAATTTACATTAAATATTTGAGCCAACCGTTCTCTCGTGAACAATTAAAATATTTACAAGTTTAAAATTTGCACATTTTTAAGAAGTTAAAAAAAAGTGGACAAGCTTGACAGCTGTCGTTGTCCCGTCTTATCTGTTCTTGTGCTGACATTACAAAGAATTGTTAAGTGCCCCCCCCCCCCCCCCCCCCCCACAGAATCTAAAGTGGTTTTGTCCAGCTCAAATTGTACATTTTTTGGAGTAATAGTACATGAAGTACCCCTCTATAGCAGATTATCTGAATGTGACAGCTGTACTTTCCTAAAACGCTGCCAGACTTTTTGTCAGGAATCCTGGACGACAGTCTAATGATTTCTCTTGTGAAAAGATAAGTAAAGGGAGAAAATGCTTCTTTTAAAATAGGATGTTTTTTCTTTTTATTTTTACATATTAAAGAATTATTGATGGACCCAAGAAAAGTTTTTAAGGTGCATAAGATCTGCATTGATTTCTTTTAACTGCTGCAGATTTTGTAAAGCCAGTGGTTAAAAAACTGAGACTTTATAATGAAATTAATTAATCCTAATTGTTTATGCAAAATCACAGACAACTCCACAGGTACAACAAGGAGGTCCTCGTGGGAAGGAAACAGACACCTATAGATAATAAAAAGCATTTTTATGAACAGCTCTTTAAACTTATTTAACCTTGGGAAACATCCAAGTCCCAAACTAAAACCTACAGTGGCACCACAACGTTTATACCTGCCGTACCAAGCAAAGGTGGAAAAAAATTAATAAAGACTGATATCTTACCATAGACCACGGTGGCTCAGTTGGTAGAGCTGCTGCCTCTCAGCGAGAAGGTCGCCAGATCAAGTCCCAGTCGGGGGCCTTTCTGGGTGCAGTTTGCATGTTCTCTCTGTTCTGCGTGGGTTTTCTCCCGGTACTCCAGTTTCCTCCCACACTCTAAAAACATGTATGTTAGACTGACTGGTAACTCTAATTTACATGAGAGAGAGAGAGTGAATGGTTGTCTCGTTTGTCTCTGTGTCTCTGAGATGGACTGGAGACCTGTCCAGGCGTACCCTGTCTTTCACACTGTGATACCTGGACATGGGCGTCAGTGATCCCCACGACCCGAAAAAGGAAGAAGCAGATAAAGAGGATGGATGGACGGACGGACGGACGGACGGACGGACGGACGGACGGACGGACGGACGGATGGATGACTATGAAATGTAAGATTTAAGTTGAGTTGAAAATAAAAAGTCCAGTTTGTGTATAAACTTTCCAAAGATCAGAACTGTTGCTTGAAGTTTCTGCTCAGACGTCAGAACTGGAGTGATTTTTTTAATAATTTATTGGCAGATTTATATAAATATTGCACTACAGTAATGGTATTATTCACATTATAAGTAGTAACTAAAACTTCTGCCTTAAGAGTAATACATTTGTGGGGATTTTTGTAGTTGTGAAATAAATACTGATATTTTCATGATGCGCACCAAAGACTTTGTTTTATTATTAAAAATGTTGTTTTCCAATATATGAAAAGGGATTTTTTTTTAACAATTATTATTGTTTGAGATTAGCTCTGAAGTTGGCGTTAGACTTGTGATCATCAGAATAAATATAATTATCAGTTGGCATAAATGTCAAAGTTTTTCATATTTTGAATCTACCAGAATTTTATTAAAGACATGCTGAAGATGTATTGACACGATTCATGCACCAGTGTCCTCTGACGCATGTGGCCCTGAGACAATTCGGAGTTTACTGTGAAATTCAAACATGTCCTGCAGTACCAGCGGGTTACTTTGTGGACCTGAGGAGATACGGCAGTGGAACCGTCCTTACAGCTGGGTGCTCTGATTGATAGGTAAGATAGACACAGCGCGTGTGTTTACCCATCACTCTGATTGTGTCTGTCTGGGACAAAAAGGCTTTATTTGAACGGGTCAAGATAATCCAGTTCTGTATGAAAAGCATTATAAATGCAAAAAGCTGAAGGCCCTGGTAACAGTCCATCGCATCAACCTGGATCGACACCCCTCTGCTTATTTAAATGTCTTCACGGGATCACACACAATCCCCCACTCTCCTCTCAAAACGATCCCTCCACTTCAGAGAAAAATCTCTTTAAAATATGAAATGCCAGAGCAGCTGTGTCAGTTTGGGAGAGTTCAGCTTTTACAAGGAACGGCACTCCAGGATGTGACCCCGTGCCATGCAGATCTTCTGTTTCTTTGTAACATTTCTTTTGCTAAGGTTAATGAGATTGACACTGGCTGCCCTCAGACTGCTCAACAGCCTTGCACTCGTTCCTCTTTTCTCTCTGCATGTCATCAACTTGCAGCAGAAAACAATAATTTCACTTAGCACATGCAGAATGAGGAAATTATCAAGCAACAGAGTGGTCGTTGGTACTTTCTGAAGCCATTAAGGCATGTCAGACACCCAAGTTGTTTGACAGTCAAAGTGGGAATAAGTTGTCTCATTTACAATCTTAGGCAAACAGATCCACAATTTCTCTTTTTTTAAGTGCTTGCTAATTATTATAAGCAATTTTAAATTTTGCAGAGAGCATTTTCTAAGCAATAATTATTGATAACAGCCAAACACAAGCTAAATTGATTTAAAACTGCAGCCTCATGCATTTTTAATTTAACATTATCGTAGCATTAGAGGCTGAATACGCAGCGTGCTTTTCTCACATTTGTCCCAACCTTAAGTGAAAGTGCCTTAAATTAAAAGTCTATAGAAATCAATACGAGTAGCATCCGTGAGAGAGAGCGCCTTCGACAGTCTGCCTCCTAATGCATCTCTCGCCGCGTGCTCTGCTCTTCAGTCTAAAAGCACTTAATGTGCTATAAGCAGCCGCCCACCTCAGGTGCTGCCAAATGATGGAGATCATGTGTCTGAAGAAGCTTTAAAGTTTGGTCTCATGCAGGAATAATGGATTATGTGGCCCTGCTTCTTTGTAGGAGTGACATGTTCTCAGGTGATGCTTTAGACAAACTGGCACCTCTGCAAATCCAAGTCCTGGCTCCTTCATCTTAAAGTTAGACAAACAGCTATAGTTATGTTTGGTATAAACATTATGTGTAACATATATATATTATCTATAATATATAACATATTCTAAATGTTAACATCACCAGAGGTCCACAGCCAACTATTGAATCAGACACAAGTTTCATAAAAGTTGTTGACTGAACGAGGCCGGTCCTGTGCTTGATTTTGATCTGTTTCCATCCTCGCCGCCCGCAGCTGGAATGATATTTGTCCTGATGTATTCCACCGCTTTAATGGGGTCGACAAACATCTTGCCTGTCCCTCCATGTGTGATGCGAAGCTGCGCCAGGAAGAGAAGACCATACCGAACCCCCTGCTGGGTCAGGCACTCACCACTGCCAGGGTGTAGCAGCCGCGGTGAACAGTTGATTCTTTGAAGTGGATCAGGCCACTGCTGCGTGCCCACTGTAGTATTTCCACATGTTCTTGATGGTAGTGACGCCTGGCCATGATGACTCTGGACCCTCCATCCATGCCTCTTTGGCCCGATGTCCAGTAAACGTACTCAATCAGTGGCAACGTATCCAATTTTAGGACCTCCATTAGCATTTTATCACCGTGGACAAGCATTTACCCAGGAAGTCAAATATTCTAACATCACGTCTCATATGCCCCTCCATGGATTCACACTGTTTTTTAAGCCCATCGACTTCACTCTTGAACTCCACCACCGTCCCACGCAGCCTCCTCCGTCTCATCTGGGTATAAAGACAGACCATTTTCAGTCTCTGAAGCACCCAGTTTAACTTGGTCGAGCTCCGTTCTGAGACCTGCAGTGGTGTTAGCAAGCACCCTTTGACCGCCTGCAGTTCACTCTTGATAAAATTACAATCTTCCATCAGAGCCGCTCTTAGTTCCTAATCATCGCTATAACTTGGGATTTAATTGAGGCCAGAATGTCTGACCTCAGAGCCGACTCGTCCGTTCTTCCAGAGCTTGGTGAAGGTGGGGCAGATCCACCTGCCCCTCCGTCATGACGGCCTGAGACTGTAACGGTGACAGAGGACTCTGGGGGAGAAGCGTCCGAACATTTGGATTTTTTCTGCTTTGAGATCATGTTACCAGTCTGTTGATTCAGTTACGCTGCGACACCAGTTTTAGAAACATAATCCAGCTTAAAGGCAGCGAGAATACAAATAAAAAGTAGTTTGACAGGAGCTCAGCCGAAACGCAGCTCACATGTCCGCAGCCATGTTGGTCCCCTCAATTCAGTTTATTTATATAGCGTCAAGTCGTAACAGAAGTGTAGGGCACTGAACAGAAACATTCATATTCATGAAAATGCATTTATGAACATTATTTATCTAAGGTAGGGTAGCCATCTTGTAGACAGGACTCTACACTCATCTGCAGGTCAGAGGTCACTCGTTCAGGGATGAAGATGTTCACATCCTGGATAGAGAGGAACGATGGTCTGAGAGAGGAGTGAAGGAGGCCATCTTTGTGACGAGAAACTGTTCGTCATTAAACGGGGGCGGAGCCTCCATGTCCAACTGTCCCGCTCTTACAATGCTGTTATTGCTAGTATCACTCAGCTCCCTGTGAATAGCAAGCGGCTATCAGGTGCTAACTGTGGGATTCCTGGGTTTTGCCTGTCACTCATCCTTCCTTTCACAGCTGATGACCTCTAACTTGCTCCACCTGCTGCTGCTCTGAGGAGAACTGCCTGACGGTGTATTTAAGCTCCTGCCAGACGCCTCTTCTGTGCTGGGACATCATCTGCCAAATGGACCTTCTACGTCCTGCTTCTTCAGGTCCTTCCTAGGACCTCATCTCTCCACTGGGGCTCACCTGTGGATCAACCTTCAACTTTCATCGTCAAACAAATCAAAACTGGGTCAACTTGCTCCTCTCTCCACCGCCGATCACCTCAACTTGGATCTCCTGCAAAAACCCAGGACCTCTCCTCTCCTTCTCGGCCTGCACCTGCAAAACAAACAGTAAGGAGGTATTCTCTGTTACAAAGAATCAACGTTCTCAAACCTCAACATCAGAACCCATCCTCACCTTGTCCTTTCCTCCCTTGCACCTGTGATGCCACTAACCCAATAACTGGTTTGTTCCACATTGGAGTATGTGGGGGGAAGAATCAGTTTTTTGTTGTGTGTTTCTTTGACTGATGAAGCCTTCTGGATGGAAGGCGAAACGTTTCAGGACAAAAAAAAAAAAACTGTCCAGATGACCTGACTGAAAATTATTGGATTGTATACCTGGATTATTGAACATGGATTTTGTTGATTAGTCGTTAAGCTGATGGTCCTCCTTGATCATGTGATCAGCTGGTTCTGGATGTCAACATCAAACTGATTTATCCACTATGAGAAGGTTTTACTTATAAGACTGAGTTTGCTGCAGCTCCTCAGACTGAAGAAGTCCTTTGGATAAAAGACAAAATGTTTCAAAAAGAAGAATCTGTCCAGAGGACCTGACTTAACGTTGTTAGATTTATCTACCTGGATTATTGAGCATACATGAATATATCAGTTGATATAGATTGTGATCATGAAGAGGAGCAGTTTTAACAATATATGTTGAATTAAAAACCTTGCATAGTGAACAGAAAAGAGCGGAGGGCTGGGCTGTCCACTCCGAGTCACTTCTACAGAAAAATCTAACAAGTCCACAAATCGCCTGTTCTTCTCTTACAGGTGCACTTTCTTCCTTTTCTTTCAGCCAAAGTCTTTATTGCACTCAAACATAACGAGTGAAGCTGTGGGCTGCATGAAAAGCACTCATTAAAAGCTTGACTCACACACACTCACACACTCACTTCTGAACTTGTGCTGGATTGAGATCATTTGTGAAAAAATCCAAAGCTGTTGTCCAACAACATATTCCTAATTGTCTCTGCACACACACTCTCGAGCACACGTGTACTCTTTAGCACTTAAGTTCTTCTCACACTGTTCAAGTCAAAACTAAAAAATAGATGAGATCTTTGTCACTCAAATGGCTGCAGGTTTCTTAAGTGCTGTCAGAGTACGGATGAGGCCAACATGCATTATGGAAGATGGTGGCTTACTAAGCACCCCGGCTCTCTGCCTGTTCCGCGGCACAAAACCGTCTAATGGAGGTGAAAGGCAGTTACTTCAGCAGCCCAAGATTTTTTAATAATATCTAAAGTTGGGAGCTAATTAATCTCAGAGGTAAAACGCAGGCTTACGGCCTCGCTGCACTGTCTGCTGCAGCTAATTCCTCCCATCTGGGGTGCTGAAGAGCATTTATGAGAGTTTACCAGATTAGTCCCAGACACAGGAGTTTTAAAGAGAAACTGCTTGTTCTTCCACGATTGGAGATGTGTTCTCAGTGAACAGCAATGTGCGGGATAGGCTAATAATGGCTTATTGTACGTGCATGCGATTGGTTTTACTGGAGAGCTTAAAAAGAACCAGATGGACGACAGAAAGCCGTTCTCTCCTCGAAGGCTTTCCAATTACTATTTTAGTGGATCTTGGTTTAGAACATGTACTTCCAGAAGAAGCTTAGGTCCATCAGTGGCAGATACACATCTGAGCAAATTAACCAAAGCTACAGCATCACACATTTTTGAAATTAGACTTATCTTAAAGTTGTTGCGGTTGATTAGATGGCAGAGATCACAAGCAGTGTGGTTCAGAGGCCAGATTATAACACAATAACAGATGAACAATGATATTTGTCTCTTTCCAACAAATATATTCAGCACTAATATTATACCTTCTCAGTCTTGGTAAGATCTAGAGCTGTCCTGATAAGCCCAAGGTCATCTGTTCGTGGTGTCTGCATAGGAAATGAGTGGAAGCTCCCAGCAGACTCAGCAGGAAGGCCTGGGAGAAGAGTTAACAGCCACTGCTCTGGCTTTAAAGTCCAACTGCAGTCCTACTTGAGTTTTTAACTTTCTGATCATGGCTGCAAAAAATAAAGACTCGGAGAGATGGGAAGTAAGAGGAAAAAAAAAAGACAGTGAAGGGGAGATTTAACAGCTGAGAATAGGAAAGTGTTCAGGCGGCACCATCATCCATCCATTCCCCATAATCATTTTCAAATGTCCTCTCTGTAAGGCTCAACTTTCACTCTTTATTCACACACCGGAAATTCAAATCACCCACGGTGCTTCAGCCTGCACCCGGAGTCGACTGCGTTAGTTAAGTGAATTTCCCCATGTGCCATTTTGGGTGTGCACCAGAAGCCGTCTTACCCGCAGTTTGTGTCAGTCACAGCTGGCAATGACGAATTATTAAGGTGGATTTGACATGAAATGTTGGACGTAGTCACCCTCTACCTTTTCTCCACCCATTAGTCTCTGAGAGGCGTACTTGACAGGGAGTGCCATCAGCCAGCATCAGCTCAGGCAGCAGCGCTCTCTCCTCCCCCGCAGATGCACCTTGGGCCTGCAGTAGCCTCCTCCTCTTCTTTGTTCAGCGCATCTGTTCAGCATCAGATGACAGCGCTGATTAGACTCACTCAGGGTCTTAATAAGACAACCGGAGTACAGAGAGTCAGCACAAGGTGAACACGGACACACAAACACGCCGGATCAACCAGCTGTAATCACTACATGCTCTTTCTGTGCTTATTTTACTCCACTTACGCTTGCCCTGAGCAGGAGTCTGACTTTAACCCTAATGAGGTCTGAGAATGTCCCTTGGTCTTAACGGTCCCAGCATCTCTGCTGCTAAAGTACGCCCGGTGCACAAAGAGATGAGCTGTTCTGTATAATAACGTTTTTCATTGATTTGAACGGTCATCCCTAGTATTTATTAACAAAATGATGTCATTAGCCTAAAAAATGTTTATCGCTCAGTTTTGATGTGGATTTTTTAACATGATGATGATTGTTACAAAGAACAATCATAAAACTACTCACTTTGGCAAATTAAAACAATATCAATCAACCTTTATTTATACAGGTAAATCCCATTGAGCCTCGAGGACTCATTTACAAGAGAGACCTGATTTCAACAAAGAAAGATGACAACAATGGACAACAGCGACAACAATAAGCAGTTATAAAAACTCATACTACAGTTTTTATTTTTGTTTTTTTTTTAACAAATAGGATGGCTAAAAGGAAAAAGGTAACAAAACAAAAAACAGCTAGATTCCAAGACAAATGTAGAAAACTAAAAACAGGAACATGTCAGCATTGGACTCTGCCAGGAGTCCAACAGATTCTTAAAGACACTTAGAGAGGTCAAGGTCGAGAGCTTCAAATAATAAATAATAATAATAAATAATAAAAAATAAATAAATAATAAAACTGAATTGAATAAAACTTGAATTGAATAAAAATTGAATAAAACTTCAATAATAAAACTGTTTCAGGTATTTCTCCTCTGATTTGATATGGAAACTTGCTCGTTTGCCGACAAAAGTAAAAAAAAAAAAATCTTTGTGTGTTCAGTTTTGTTTCAAGTTTGACCAATTGTGCTGATTTTCATTAATAAATTATTACTTTACCAGCATCATTTTCCAGATGAGCCGTTTCAAACCTTGAAACCTTTTAGAGAACAGTGTTCTCCTCGAGTGCAACAAGCAGTGCTGCAGAAATAAACACGAAGTTGTTGTGTTTGGTCACATGTGTGTGCGTGGGTGTGCAGCCGTGGCCCTCTGCGTTCCTGCAGGGTGAACTTCTCCCAGATGCCTTCACCGTCTCCCCCCCACTGCCTCCTGGCGGATGCTCCTCACTCTGTGTGTCCCAGCCCACCTGTTCAGCCCTCATTACTGTCAGCCCTGTGTTAATAAATATCCAGGTGTAGAGCGCTCCTCTGTGCCTGTACTTCATCACCGGGAGCTCAGTCTGCTGGTCGCCCCCTCCTCTCCTGCAGCAGGGCTGACAGGAACCATGATTACACTGTAAGCACTGTAGTTATTCACCTTCTGCCCAAACTCCGACACTGCACTCCATCTTACGCACCGGCACACACACACTGCCGACACACACATCCTTGCAGGGACACACTCCCACTGACAAACAAATACTTACAGATATTTGGTCTTTCATTCTCATTATTTTTTCTCTTCAGTACACCCGCTCGTGCAGGCAACCCGAGCAGCATGTTGCCATTTGCACTCTGTGAATATCCCTGCAGCAGTGTTTGGTGACTACAAATGATTATTGTGGTGCAGGTCCACAACACCGGGCCTTTAATTATGCATAACATCAAAACATGCTGTTTTCAAATACATTTTTGTTACTCCTACGATAAAAACAAGTTTCTTTATCGTTTGATCTTTTTTTTTTTTGCTTTAACTCTGTGTCTGGTGTGACTCTCCGCAAACCAAACGGCTGAAAAAAATAATTTTCATTCTTTCTCTGACAAACTGAGGCAGGATTTATTGTGTCATGAAGTTTCAACTCGGTTAAACGTTTCATACATCACCATTTCTTTTAGGTGAGGTGTTTCCTCTCTGCTGACAATGTGTCTTCATACTTTTATGCTGACTTTTCATCAACTGTTTCACTAAAACAAGCTCACAGCTTCTCTTCCACTAAATGTTGTCCAGAGTTTTGTCTGAGATTCACTCCAAACAGTCTTCATGACCCAAGTTCAAGTATGGCCTAACAGTGCTTTTATATTAGAAATGTCGATTTTGTGAAATAAAAATAAAAAAAGAAAGCTACAAAATGCAGATTTCAATAAGAAATAGCTTAAGTCCAGTAAATTTAAACTTAGAGCGAGTAATAAAATGACTGATAAATGTCATGTACAACAGACACAAATTACTTTTTGGCAGCAGATTCTTGACAAATTGCTTCATTTGTCATTTTTACATGATCATTTTGGAGCATAAAAACTGCCATTTTTCAATGATTCAACAGTGGTGTCAAATTTAGTTAAGCTCAAACTATTTTTGAAACACATAACAGTTCTTTATTGCAGCTCAAATACTTTTCCTTCCTGACAAACCACAGCATGATTTAAGTACGGCTGTTTTCTGTGCAAGCACAAATCTAGTTAAATACTAAACACATTAGCTCTTTTTGCTCTCCACATCTCTTCTGCATTTTAGGTCAAGAAGACAAAAATTGAACAGATCAACTGGCAAAGTTCAAGCAATATTACACTTTCATATTTGACTTGTTGGTGTTCCGACTGCTGGAAGACCACCAGTTATTTATCAAATTAAAGACGGTGAGCACGTGATTTTGTTTTGGCTGTTGTAAATGGTTTCATGACACCTGCACAACTACAGCATCAGTCCTGAACAATACACGAACAGCAAGAACAACCACTACACTTTATGAAACTATTGTTCTTTTAAAGGCAGCATGGTGGCTCAGTTGGTGGAGCTGTTGCCTCTCAGCAAGAAGGTCACTGGTTCAAATCCCGGCCCAGGACCTTTCGGGGTGGAGTTTGCATGTTCTCTTCATGCTACATGGGGTTCCTCCCACAGACCAAAAACATGCATGTTATGCCCCTTTTCCACTGTGACGGCTCGGCTCGGATCGGATCAGCTGGTTACACGTTGCATTCCCATAGTGACCATTGTGACTGGTTCTGTAGGCGGGTCCAGAATCCAGCTCGCCTTACCACCTGGTGGCGTTAGTGCAGACCTACAGTCTGTTTACTTCCAGCTCTGGAGCGACTAATGTGTTGTACCATCGATGTATCATTTCAGTATAAACGTTGACAATAAAGATGTATTAAAAATATCTTGACTTTTGTTATGACACTTTCGTTATTTAACAAACTCTGTAGATGGAAAATCTGGATTTAGCTCATAATCATGACTTGAACTTGAAACAGGTTTCATGTACAGGGTGAGAATTTATTTTGAAGTTTCTGGTAAATTAAAAATAACACAGATTATTAAAACGATCAAATTAAACTAATTATATATATATATATATATATATATATATATATATATATA
>NC_056499.1:3652090-3660346 GCF_014905685.2 Nematolebias whitei
ATGAACTTTAGTTCACCATTAAGAGTGAGAGTTCTGTGATGGAGTTAAATTCAAAGCAGTCTGCTCCTCAGATAAATAATGTTAAATTATTGTTTTAAATATGAATATTTCTGTTCAGTGTCTTGAGTTGACTTATGTTGTGATATGGTGCTATATAAATAAATTGAATTGAATTAAATCTCTGATGAACCAGATTCTACAAAAACATCTATATTTATTTGTTTTGTTTGTTTTTCTTCACATCATTTGATGTATTTGCACTTGTGTCTACTTTTATTGTTCAATTTAGATATGTGGTTTTGTTCCTTGTATACAGAATCTTTTATTTTAGTGATTTAAAGTTTAATTCTTGTTTTGTGATTTGTACATCTGTGGGTTAGAATAAAGTTGGAAATAAAGGCTGTATCTCTTCTTTAAACATGTTTGAGGGAAATATTCCTGAGAGCCAATAATTGTGTCTTTTCATGATTTTTCAGCCGAGTTAACTTTAATTAACAGGTTATTTAATAAAGTCAAAGTCAAAACAGGATTTCATGATAAAGCCGACACCGTTTATTTATTTTTAATCTTCACTGATTAAAAAAAACATTATTTTTTATACATAAAATCTTTAAAAAATAAACGTTTCCACCTTCCGGCTTGGTTCATTCGTCTGCCAGGGCTCGGAATCCGGCCTTTGTGAGCACGGAGGATCTTCCGTGGTGACCAGCGGAGCTCAGAGCCGGGAGCATGAGCCGGGGACATAACGCCTTGCATGACTCCTCCCCCTGACCAATCAGTGACCGACAGTGTTCTGACGTCACATTTTTATGCCGGCTCGGCTCACCTGGACCCCTTGAGAACAAGGGACAACAAAAAGGGGCCGATGCAGCTAAAAAGTACTTGTAGAAAAGCGCTCAAAACCGTAATAAACCGAGCTTACCTGATCCGCGCCGTCACAGTTGAAAAGGGGCATTAGTCTTATGAGTAGCACACTCACATGGGTCAACCAGTTTGATGGTGCTCAGATGATTTCTGGAGTCCGCCCTCACCACACCAACTCGTCTGAGGCAGGAATGACCAAAGTGGTTCAAAACATCAAAAGTCATGCTCAATAATCGAGGTAAAAAATCCAACCAAGTTAAGTCAGTTCCTTTGGACGGTTTATTTTTGTTGTTCAGAAGGGGCCTCGGCCTCAGACGAGTTAGTGGCGGAGAGGGCGGCTCCAGAAACCATCATAACACCATCAAGCTGATTGACACACTACTTGAAGGTGCTATGACTGATTAAGTTTTTTGGATGAAAGATGAAATGTTTCACAAAAAAGAAACTGTCAAGAGGACCTGACTTAACTTTTTGGATTTTTTTTTTATCTGGATTATTGAGCATGAACTTTGATGTCTTGTAAACTTTTCCTTTGACCTTTGATGACACCCTTTTGTCACAAATCATTCCTAAAACTTATCTCCATCCAATCCATCCTGCCTGGACTCTCTTTTTCACCACATTATTGTGAACAATGGACCCAAATATGTGAAGTCCTGCACCTTTGTGACCTCTGCTCCTTGTAGCATCATTGTCCCATATGTCTCCCTCTCATTCACACACATGCACTCTGTCTTACTACGGCTGACTTTCATTCCTCTTATTTCAAGTGCATACCTCCACCTCTCCAATTTATCTTCCACCTGTTCCCTGTTCTCACCACAGATCACAATGTCATCTGTAAACATCAGAGTCCAAAGAGATTCCTGCCTGACCTAATCTGTTAGTTGGTCCATCACCAGACCAAACAAGAAGGGGCTCAGAGCCGATCCTTGATGCACTCCCACCTCACCTTGAAGCTATCTGTCACTCCTACAGCACGTAACACCACTATCCTGCCATCCTCATACATATACTGCTGTTCTCATACATGTCCTGCTGTCTTCATACATGTCCAGCCTAACATACATCTCTGCCACTCCAGATTTCCTCATGTAACACCACACCTCCTCCCTCAGCACCCTGTCAGATGCTTTTTCTAAATCCACAAAGACACAATGGAGTTCTTTCTGACCCTCTCTGTACTTCTCCATCATCATCCTCAAAACAAAGATGGCATCTGTGGTGTTCTTTCTTCCCAGTAGTTGCTACAACTCTGTACATCACCCTTGTTCTTAAAAATGGCCACCAGCACACTTTTTCTCCATTCCTCAGGCATTTTCTCACCCTCAAATATGCCCTTGAATATTTGAGTCAAAAACCTCTGCCATCTCTCCAAGACATTTCCAAACCTCCACTGATCATCAGGTCCTACTGTCTTCCCCTTCTTCATTCTTTTCAGAGCTTTCTGGACTTCAGCCTCACTAATCTTTCCTCTTTCCTGGTCCACAGTTTCTATGACCTCTACTCTTCTTTCTCTTTCATTCTCTTCATTCATTAGCTCCTCAAAGTACTCCTTCCATGTTGCCCTCATACTCCCCTCACTTCTTAGAACATTACTAATCCTATCATTAACAAGCCTAAACTTTTGCACATCCTTTCCAACCTGATCCCTTTGTCTCGCCTATCGATACAAGTCCTTCTCTCACTCTTTAGTGTCCAGTCTCCCATACAACTCATCAAACTCATCATACATATTCTGCTTTGCTTTAACTACATCCCTCATTGCTTCACATTGCATTTCTTTCACATCTCCATGTCTTCAGCTACAGAATAAGGTTGTTTTCAGACCTGATAGTCCGGTAGACTCGGTTCGGTTGGGGACCAATATTCATGACATTTTGTTACATTTGAGCTGGTGCATTTGCATTCACACGGCACTGTGCAGTCGAGCCAACATGTTGAACCAACCTGTTCCCCCGCTCGCCTGTGGGGGCGCTGCACCAAGAACTACTGAAAGAAATGACACAAAAACCTCTGAAGACACTTCTTCTTCTGGAAATAAAAACAAAAATGGAGCGGCATCAAGTTTTAACAGTTTTAGGAGTTATATTTTGTCATTTATCAAAAATGCACTCAGCATGAGCAGAAGATGAGGCACAAGATCATGGAGAATGTTGTTTTTCACACAAGGCAGCTGACGGCTCCATATGAGCTAAGAGAAATGCGTGTTTGTTTGCCCTGCGCTGTACTCAACTTCCTGCTTGTGGAGCGGGGCCCGGTCTGTTTACATTCACACTGTACTGGAACCACGCTGGAGATCTCTTCTACCAGACCGAGACCTAGGTTTTAGCCCGGGCCAGAGTTCGCCTTTTTGTTCCGTGACAGAGTTCGATGGCGCGTTCACACCTCCCCAAACAAACTGGACTTCCTAGGAAAACGAGCTAAAGTTTGATTAAAGTGGACTAAACTGGGCTGGTGTGAATGCATCCTAAAAGTCCAGTTGTTCTTGTCTTTAACCTTTTTATATCCTTATATTCCTGTCTCCTCTCTTCAGTCCTCTCACTGTCATATTTCTTTTTGGCTAACCTCTTTCTTTGAACAGCTTCCTGCACTTCACTATTCCACCACCCGGTTTCCATCCATCCATCCATCCATCCATTATCTTTACCCGTTTATTCCATTTTGGGTCACGGGGGTCGCTGGTGCCCATGTCCAGCAATCACTGTGCGAGGGGCGGGGTACACCCTGGACAGGTCGCAAGTCCATCACAGGGACACATAGAGACAAACGAGACAAACAACCTTTCACTCTCTCACTCACACCTAGGGACAATTTAGAGTTACCAATCAGCCTAACATGCATGTTTTTGGTCTGTGGGAGGAAACTGGAGTACCCGGAGAAAACCCACGCATGCACGGAGAGAACATGCAAACTCCACCCAGAAGGCACCTGGACCGGGGTTTGAACCAGGGACCTGTTCGCTGAGAGGCAGCAGCTCTACCAGTTGCGCCACCGTGCTGCCCACCACCAGGTTTTCTTATCATCCATTCTCTGTCCAGATGACACACCAAGTACCTTCCTACCTGTCTCTCTAATTACTGTTGCTGTAGTAGTCCAGTCATCTGGAAGCTCTTTCTTACCACCCAGAGTCTTTAACAGCTCCTCTCTGAATTTATCACAACATTCTTCTTTCTTCATCTTCCACCATTTGGTCTTCTTCTCTGATTTTACTCTTTTTCTCTTCTTCACAACAACAGTCATTCTACACACAACCGTCCGATGCTGTCTGGCCACGCTCTCCCCTGCCACAACCTTACAGTCTCCAATCTCCCTCAGGTTTCCTCTTCTACACAGAATGTACTCGACCTGCGTACTCCTTCCTCCACTCTTATAGGTCACTCTACGTTCCTCCCTCTTTTGGAAATAGGTGTTGACTACAGCCATTTCCATTCTCTTGGTGAAATCCACCACCATCTGTCCCTCCTGGTTTCTTTCCTTGACACCAAACCAACCCATCACTTCCTCATCCTCTGTTTCCTTCAACAACATGTCCATTCAGGTCTGCTCCCATCACCACCCTCTCCTCCCTGGGAATACTCTCTATCACTTCATCCAGATCTTTACAAAATGTATCTTTATCCTCATCATCACATCCAACATGTGGAGCATAACCAGTGACGATGTTTAACATCAGACATTCTACTTCTACCTTCAGACACATCACTCTATCTGACACTCTTTTCACCTCTACTACATTCTTTATCAACTCCTCCTTCAGGACCACCCCTACTCCATTTCTCTTTCTATCCACACCAGGGTAAACCAGTTTGACTCCTGCTCCAATGCTGCGAGCCTTGCTGCCCTTCCACTTGGTCTCTTGGACACATAAAACATCTACCTTCCTTCTCAGCATCATGTCAGCCAGCTCTCTATCTTTGCCTGTCATTGTCCCCACATTTAGAATTGCAACCCTCAGTCCTACATTCTTAACTTTCCTCTTTTTCCTCTGTCTCCTGACGTGTTTCCCTCCTCGTGGTCTTCGACTAACAGTAGCACAATATTTGCCAGCACCCTGTTTGTCAACAGCACCGGTGGCGGTCATTGTTAACTCGGGCCTCGACCGATCTGATATGGTGTTGCTTTGATGAACTTGCATATTAGTTTTGGCAAAACTGTTTGTCAAAGGTTGTCCTTCCTGACACAACCCTCACCATTTATCCAGGCTTGGGACTAGCACAAGAGATACACTGGCTTGTGCTCCCTAGTCGATGGTTAAAGCAAGTAATCACCAAGATTAATCATTTTCTTGCCCTCCAGCTTTCTCTTTTGAGATTTGTGACCATAGTCTCTCTCCCCCTTACATGTTCGAACCACACAAGTTTAAATATCAGTGAACCATTAAAAAAATCTGGGTTTTTGAAGCAGTTTTGTGTGAAAAACTTCTAAATAACCAAAATCATCCTGTATGCAACTGTGATCTTAGCACAGTATCAAGGAGCAGAAAGGTGCCCTGATGGACCAGCGAGGCTAACTGCAGCTAAAATAACGACAGGAGAAAATTCATCTTAAATGACTCCAACTCTATTAACATTTAACATTTTAATCAATCACTACATTGTGATTTTTTATACCAGTTCTCTTTGCTTCTGTTGTTAAAGGCATGAAACATTAATAAACACTGACAAACTTTATGTTTATCTCATCACTGTGAGGTCACAAGATCTGAGTTGACTTATACCTAAACCTTAAGTGTACTTGTTTGAACCCCTGTTCCTGTCCAAGTCAAAGTTACAATCACCCACTTCCAAAATATATATGTTGGCACTCACAAGTTGTTGATCCCATTACATCCCTTCAGTTGAAAAACTGCAGAAATATGAAATGTTTGGAGTGAGTAATCAATATCAAACTAGCATAGAAAGTCATATTATTTTATGTTCTGGCAGCAAAACAAATGTTTGAATACTTAACCTATATTTGTCTTTCCAAAAATGCTGCCTAATAATTTAAAACAGACCTTGGCTCTATATGCAGAATCATGTTGTAGTTCATACAACTAGTTTTAACAGATGTAAGAATCTAATAGTACTAATACCCAAGCACCATAATAGTTAAAATAAGTAGTATTTGTGTTTCGCTGAATCCTCTCCCACTTCCTGTTGACAAGCAAGCTGATCCTGCACTGATGCACGTTGCATACACACTCATTTTGGTGCAGAGCGCGCTGCACGTTGAATTAAAAGAGTTCTGATTGATAAGGTAGTTGAAGGCAAATCTGCTCCCACTAATTGTCTTTCAAATGCCCTCATTAATCAAAGCGGAGCCGGGCCGTTGACGGGCGTTCCTGTCAGCCGTTCTGCTACAGACTCTCCTCAGGCCGCTCACCTCCCAGCATGATGCCTGCTTCCCCTCTGTCAGCCGCCACTGTCCGAGGACTATGGGAGCACAGGCCATCCGTCCGTCCGCCATGCACCTGCCTTCTGCCAGACAGAATCTGACCGCCCCCTACCACTAGGACAGCCCCAGAGACCAATTTAGCAGCCACTTAATGATTCATGACTTCAAGTGGTGGAAATGAGGGCAGCATATGATAACAGGAATAAACACATTTAATTAGCTCCTCATATACATTATTTATTTATTTATTTACCTGCCCTCTGATTAATTTATATATTTTGTGTCACGGGGATTTTTGGTATTCACAGCATCTGGCAGTCCGCCTTTGTTGTGCACCTTCTGCCTCATGTGTGTATAAATGTGTGCGTACTTCTGGGGAGGGATGTGGGGGTGTAGAGGGGTTGGGGTAAGCAGTATACCTCCCTCCTTATTGGGTACCTCCTCCTAATCGCAGGACCTTTTGCAAGGTGTAGCGGGGTGGGGTATCGGCAGGGACTTGGCATTAAATGAAAAGAAATGTCGGGTAATATTAGACTTTAAAATATACAGTTCCCTCACTCTAAGTAGCCTTGTTTGTGAATTTCCTGACAGCTAGTTACTCCCCCAGTTTTCTTTGAGGATAGGGCATACATTTTCATGGAGGTACTAATCAAAGCTGTGCCGTGGCAAACAGCACAGACACAGTAGGCCCAATCAAAGCCGTGTACCTGGCACTCTTCCACGAGGCTCTGGAGCACCGATGACAACTCCTAGCCCAGCGTCTGCCATCGCATCCATCACAGGTTGACTTCCTTCACTCTCACGCCTTCTCCCAGACACTTTGCTCTACGAGCTCACACCCAACAGTCTCAGCTTGTTTGTGAACATGTTTCTGGAAGAAGTTACATGTTGCGGCATTAACCTCTAAAGTCTGTCAAAAAAAAATCAAACATAGAATATTTTGATTAAGTGTCTGAATTTGCACTAAACATTAAGTAACTGACAAGAATCTCAGATTTGTTCAGACTGGCACTGATTATAGAGGGTGAATGAGGAGGAGGAGGTCTGTACAACCAAAGGGAGAAAATCTTTCAGACGCCGTCGACGACAGTCTCTTAATTAACTTCTGTTGAGGAAATAAATCATAATTGTTTGCACGGAGCCTAATTAAAATGTCTAATGTAAAAAAAAAAAGCTCAAAAATACATGTGGGAGAGACTTTGAAATGGTAATATTTCCACAACTGATACTTTTTTTTATCCCTTTTGTGAAGTGGAATCACTTCAAGGCAAAGGTGTTTGAAGATGGCAGGAAGTTGAGAAGGTGAGAGTGGCCAAAGTCCAGAAAAGTGAAGAGAGGCATTCCCCTGGCCTGCGCTCCTGCTCCTCTAGTTTCCATACCCTGTGTAATCCCTGGCCAGTGAAGACCTCCAGACGCCCTCTTCTCCTAATGACACGGCTATCAAACCCAATTGCTGTGGCTCAGACCCAAAGCAGTGCATTAAACCCCTTAGAGTCTGATTGCTCCTCCAGAGTCAAGTAGTTGCGTCTTCACTGTCATTCCTCGGCCGCCGCCATTGTTACACCACCTGCTCCGAGCTGCAGAAACGAGAGCCCTCACAGCCGCCTGACTGACCCACTTGTACTGGATCACGCACGCAATAGGACACAGACCTGAAGGCAAAACTTAAAATACTGATTGCATGACAAACTGACAGGTTTGTTTTTAAGAGAGGCGGTTTAGAGCAATATAGAACGGTGTAAAAATCCTTAAAGGTTTAATGGTAAGTTTTCTATCCAAGATTACTGAGTTCAAGCTGAACTGTTTGTATTTGAAGCAAAACGTAAAAATAAAATATGCAATTAATTTGTTTGTCAATTTTCCTAACTGTTGCTGAAGGATTGTGTTATTTATCACATTGAGTTTGGGTTGTATTTTGTATTATAAACCTCATTTTCAATCATTCAACCTTTATTTATAGAGGTTAGTGTTGCACCCTTAAAAAGAACTTAAAAACTCATATTTGAGCTTTTG
>NC_056499.1:3670346-3706998 GCF_014905685.2 Nematolebias whitei
AAAGTCCCAGGTTTGATCCCCAGCCATTTCCACATGTCGTGGTGTCTCTGAGCAAGACGCCCAATCCCTAATTGCTCCTTACATAGCTGCCCACTGCTCCACCTGAGTGCGTCCCAGGTGTTATGGGTCAAATGCAGAGAACCAATTTCACCATTGTATGGGAACATACAATGATGACAACACAGCACTTATTATTTAACATTTTGCATGTCAAAGTCTGTAGCAGGCATGTAATAACTGACTAATAACCTAAAGTCCTAACTGATTCCAAAGGAAGTCTGCTAATTTTTTTTTTCTAGTTTGCCCTCTAGACCAGAAAACTGAAAAAAGTTTGCATTTATAGTGGAGCTCACGTGTGCTGAATCACAGTTAATCAAAATCATTACATTAGCAGCACCTGGCTGCTGGTTCCCCCTTTATTTATAATGAATCAGATGTGCTCCTTTGATCATTTCTCTTTGTCTGCGTTACACATCCACTCGAGATGTCATTATACAAAAAAATATATAGATATATATTCCACAATGTAAAAAAAATGATACAGATTCATGATGACAATTGATTCTTAAAGTCCAAGCAGAAAATTCAGATAGTTAAATACAGAAGTCGTATAATCCGTTCCAGTTGTCCCATAGAATGCAGCTGGTGCCAGTGTGGTTAAAATCAGGCCAGTTAAGGACATTTGGCTCCGTTCAGCTTTGTGGGCAGTAAGAAATGCTGCCTGTCGCCCTCCGTTTCCCATTAGCCGTTTTATTTCACGGGAAATTTGCTCCCTGCTTGCTATAATTGGTATGTAGGCACCTCCTGATGTGGGCATTAGGAGTTTTAATACAGTCTCATGCACAGGTGAGAGGGTGCATATATTGCCCTTTCAGGACCACAATTTTGATTGTCATTCACAGTTATTTGTAATTATTTATACACTGTTGGAATACAGTCAAAAACTGGGGTTGATGTAAATAGTTAAATATATGTGGGCACACAATGCTTCTGTGGCTGTGGTAGCACACGGTGATCAGTTCTGTCCTGTTCTCCTGAGGCCACAGGTCTGAGCCCAGTTTATATCAGGAAGAGCGTCTGATGTAAAACAATTGACAAATTCTTTATGGGGCTTTGCTCACTGTGGCAACCCTTGCAGAAGAGATCAGCAAAACGAACAACACATACTGTTACTAATCACAAAACTTTCATACAATTGGATTTTTGGAGAAGTACAACAGTTTTGTATGATTTGCAAAGAGACCCTGCTGTTCAAACTGCACCAAAGGGGGGCATTTAATAAAGGGCACTGCATTAAGTTTGTAAAATTAGAACAGAAATCATGCGCATTGTGTTGTCCAAGTGCAAAGTTGCAACAACAGGAACGCATACATCACGGTTTTATAAGTATTTGTACGTGCTGTGAAGGAAAAAAGTTCAATTGAAAGATAATCATATTTAACTTCATCAGTGTTCTTTGACCGGTTTCTGCAAAGTGCTAGTTAACCGAGTGTTTGGAATTCAAGACACATGCGCAACTGAATGGCAAAACTGCAGCAAGCCTCCCTCCAGCAGAGGCCAGAACTGAGAGGCATAATGATATTCATTTTCAAACAGGAGAACATTCTAATGGGCAATTAAGATGATCAAGCCTGCCAAGATACACGTGAGGAACGGAGTGCTGGTGCCAGTGATTACGTGTCCTCCGCCCCAGCCTCCTTCCTGTGCTGGCCTGGGCTTTGTCTTATGTGTGTGCATAAGTAGCAGGGAGGGAAAGAGGGAGAAGGCTCCAAAAGCACAATATAATTGAACTTTCCACATTATTTCTCACTAATATGTGCTGCCACTTGGTCTCATTAGTGAAATGATGTGCTCTGCCATTCTAGAATGAACTCTTTGCCCGAGTAATTAAGGCTCCTAAAGTTTCTAGTCCTTTGTTTAAAGAATTCGTCCTTGTGCTCTCCATGCCCCATCAGCTGCCTAATTAGCAGGGCCTTTGTGTGATTAAAAATTCTCACAGAGATTCCATTGGATATTTTCCTCTGTTAATGAGTGTTTGTGGACAGCTGGGAACGGGCACCGCTCCCTCCTCGTTGGACCTCCTGTGCATTGGGCAGACCTCTGTCAAGGCCCGAGAGTGAGAGCTGTCATTTTCGTAATGGGGATGGAAATTGGTCAAAACCCACCAAGGTCCCCGCAGGAATGGAAATGCCTTGAAATATAAATGAGGATGAATATTCATATTTCTTCCACTTCAATAAAAATGTGCTGAGTATAAATATACATGTCTGTTAGTCGGGGCAGCAGCAGGCATTGCTTGTGGTGTCTGTCTTGCCCTTTAACGCAGCCTTTGGCTTCATTTGCTATTATCCTCGGGTTCTTTTTCTCCCCAAAGTTGGGGTCACCCTCTCCACTGAGAATTGTACATTGGAGGCTTTTCCTTTTGTTCCAGTTCTTCCACTTAGTGAGTGTCTCAGAAAGAAAGCGAGAAGGCCCTGAAAGGAACAGAAAGACATTTAATGAAGCTCACTCGGAAGTAAGGTAAGAAGAGGTCAAATCTAAATGAAACGAGCAAGTCTGCGATGTGTGCACTTTGGAGCAGAAATCCAAAGGGAGGACAGGAGCAACGTTGAGAGGAAAAGGCCTAAAGTAGAGGAAGTAGTACACATGGGTTTACACTTTTCATCTATGCAGCCAATTTCCCGCTTGAACTCTGCTGTAATTTGTCTCTAGTTGAAATATAGTGACAAATTAAAGCTAAAATGAATAAATAAAACCTGTAGATGCCTATTTATTCAGAACCGTCCAACTACAGTGCATTTAAAAAATGAGCTGCATTTGTTCTGTGCTCACCGCTAAAGTAAAATAAATAGATTGCTGGTTTAGGAGGAGACAGTTTGACTCAAGCAGAGTAACTTTTTTATATATAGTTAAAGATGTGATCACAATTTTCTTGGCGGTTTCCATTTGGATGTTTGAACAGATCTGATGGGTCAATTTTTGGATTTGGTCAGACAGTTTGGAAACTATAATTAAGTTGTTGTATTTTTTTGTTTGTTTTATTCTTATTCTTACTTAATTAAATGTTTACTATGGGTTTATATTAATATGCTTCTTGTGAAAAAAAAATCTTACATTTTCTCAGAAGCAGCTCCCGGTTAGAAAACTTTTTCCTTTACATCACTGGAAATTTACAAATAATTCTCAAGATTAAGGGACAGAAGTGTTTTACAAAAATACAAACCCAAATGAAAATGAATTCCAGTATTTTTATTTTTTCATTTTTTTATTTACCCTTTATTTATCCAGGTAGTCTCAATGAGTCACGAGAACTCATTTTCAAGAGAGACCTGTTTAGGGAGCAGATGGTGGGGGTTAAGGGCCTTGCTCAGGGGCCCAGAGTAGGGCCAATGAGGGTGGAGGCAGGTGTGGGTGCTTCACCTTTTCCACCCACATTTTGATGTTGACAGTACCGGGAGTTGAACCTGCGACATTCCGATCACAGGCCCATCTTCTAACCTCTGCACCACCTCTCCCTCCACCAGATTTGGCTGTTGCTGAAGCAAAAGCTCAGATGTGGGAGGAGCTCGGTGAGACCTTGGATAGAGACTCTCATTCGGCTCCGGGGAAATTCTCGCAAACCATCGGGAGTCTGAGGACGGGAAAGAAGCTCTTTACTAACACTGTTCAGTGAAGGTGGGGTGATGGTAACGTTGTTATGGGCTGTTTGGTCCCTATACAAGCAGTGCAAGAGTTTGGTTCACATTGCAGGTAGTACATCTGACCCCTTCAGGGTGGGAGTTGGACTCCGCCAGGGCCGCCCGTTGTCACCGATTCTGTTCATAACTTTTATGGACAGAATTTCTCAGTGCAGCCAGTGGGTGGAGGGAGTCTGGTTTGGTGGTCTCAGGATTCCATCTCTGCTCTTTGCAGATGATGTGGTCCAGTTGTCGTCATCGTGCCTTGATCTCCAGTTCTCACTGGAGCAGTTCACAGCCGAGTGTGAAGCAGCTGAGATGAGAATCAGGATCTCCCAATCGGAGGCCATGGTCCTGAACCAGAAAAGGGTGGATTACTCTCTTCAGGTCGAGGGTGAGGTTCTGCCTCATGAGTTCAAGAGTCTCTGGGTTTTGTTCACAAGTGAGGGAAGAATGGAGCATGGGATTGACAGACAGATTGGTGCAGCATCTGTAGTATTGTGGACATTGTACTGGTCCATTGTGGTGAAGAAGGAGCTGAGCTGTAAGACAAAGCTCTCTGTTTAACAGTTGGTCCATATTCCCATCCTCACCTCTGGTCATGAACTCTGGGTAGACTGAAAGAATGATATTGTGGATACAGAAGGTTGAAATGAGTTTCCTCAACAGGGTAGATGGACTCTCCCTTAGATATGGTGAGAAGTTCAGTTATCCGGGAGAGACTCTCCAGAACCGCTGCTCCTCCACATCGAGAGGAGCCAGTTGAGGTGGTTCAAACCTGGGTGCCTCCATAGGAAAGTGCTTCGGGCATGTCTGACTGGAAGGAGACCCTGGGATAGACCCAGGACACTCTGGAGAGACTACAGTACGTCTCTCGATTGGCCTGGGAACACCTTGGGGTCCTCCCAGAAGAGCTGGAAGAGGATGTGGAGAGAGATGTCTGGACCGCCCTGCTCAAGATGCTGCCCCCGAGACCTGAGTCCAGAACAAGAGGAAGATGGTGGATGGATGGAACTCAAATAATTAAATGATGGGAAATCACAAGACTGATACCTTCAATTTAATCTGTTTAACTATATTAAAGAACTTCATAAGTTAAACCAACTAAACTAATTTAAACAAATATGACACTTTGAACCCACTTGTGATGATTTGTTACTCTTGATATTTTATTTGAATTTGGCAAAAACAGGCCAGAATCTTTTGTTCTTTGGTGTAGTGTTTGGTGTAATGGAGCAGGAACCTGTCCAGGTTCTACCCACTTCTCTCTGGTAATAGGCACCACAGCACTCATGCCCCTGGACAGGAGGAAACAGGAACTGAATACAGATTGATGAACTTTGAGATGGTATTCTTGTCTTGGAGAGGCTAGAGTTGTACGTACAACTTAACCTTCATGCAGAGAAATTGTTAGGACAAGTATGTTGTCTTTTTTTAAATATGAGTAAAGATACGTACTGTGTGTCCAACCCCAAGAATGAGATCAGGGTTCAGATCAAGGCATTGATCAGCATCAGAGTAACTGATGACACTGAGCTACTGGTCCCTGCTAATGGTTTTACATCAGCTGCACCATAAGATGGCAGCTGTAATCATATATATATATATATATATATATATATATATATATATATATATATATAATGTAACAACATTTGTAATATGGAAGTTTTTTTTTTTTTTTTAAGAAAATGAGTGTATTTCTTTTTAACATGATTTTAGACAAGGTTGACCCCAAGTTAGCAAACTGAGAACAAGACAATCAGGTGTACAGTACAGGTGCTGGTGTTGTGGGCTGGAAGGGAAAAAGGAAGGTGAGTATCCTTCTAGTTATTCAGGTTCAGAAGAACGACTGGATTTTGAAGAGTCTTTTCTTACTGATGTTGTGTCTTGTAGATGGAGCCAGAGAGGAGGGAGAGACAAGGTCCTGGGTTTCCACAGGAAAACTGAGGATCCAGAGGAGGCGAGTTCCACGTTGTTGTTTTGGATGGTTGAAGGGACAAGATCAGGTTGAAGCGGAGTCACAAGGAGCGAGGAGGTCTTGGGAAACTCAAAGATGCAGGACTTGGAAGTTGCTGGAGAGAACCACAAGGGTTAGTCAAAAACTGTTTAGAAACTGGTTTTATCAGCGGTCCATTATTTACCAAAAGGTTTGATAATGTCCCAGCATTGGAAGAACGTCTGGCAGGAGCTTTTAAACTCAGCAGAGTAGCCTTCTGAATCAGGAGCAGGTGTGGAGCGATGGCTGATTACGATGAGTGGCAACTGGAAACCGAGGAATCCCACACGTTAAAGCTCGGTCAAGCAACTCAACTTTAAAAGACAACCTATCGCAGTGGTGGAGAAAATACGTCTTCATCTTCTGAACCTCTTGGAGCCACGATATGTTCTGCCCTCTCAACACAGACATAATGCTACCTGAGCTTTATAAAAGATGATGCCATGAGCTGCGGGTCTGTTATCAAATGTTACGCCATAAGCTTCATAGATATTTAGAGTTCAACTGGTGTCGCTGCTTAGCCACACTGGATCAAGAGCATGCTAAGCTGTCTGCACAAATACTTTTACAAGTTGTGCATAGTGGAAGTTGGGGAAAAAAAACACACGTCTTATTTTTTCTTGACGAGTTAAAAAAAAACTTAAGGAACAATATGATCATGTTTTTTCACGGCACTGTAGTTAAGTGGTTGTCAAGCACATGGCATTGAATGTAACACCGTTAATGGACTTGTGGTGTGTAGTCTTATTATTAACATTTATTTAAGCAGGTAAATCCCACTGAGATCACAGATCTCTTTTGCAAGGGAGGCCTAGACCTGAAGGCAGACTAACATGTTTTTGGACTGTGGGAGGAAACAGGGAAAGCCCATGCAAACATGAGGAGAACATGAAACTCCTCTGAGAAACCCCCAAACCAGGGATTGAACCCAGGACCTTCTTGCTGTGAGGCAACAGTGCTAACCACTAAGCTGCTGTAAGGCCAAGTTGCCAGTGTGGGCTGTAAAACATGTTAATACAGTATATATAGGCATTTTAAACCCTTCCCACACTCTTGCAATATTCTAAACAATGTTTCTAAACTCTAAACGCTCTAAAAGACACAGAATGTCACGATTTCAGCTCCTGCTCCTCCGCTCTAAGCCACCTGCAAGCGCTCTTGGCCACGCCCACTTCCCCGCTCTGCACTGATAACAGCTGATCAGCTGCAGGAGGAAGCTTGTCCTGCAGTATGGGCTGCACACAGGTGCAGCAGGTGCTCAATAATTTTAAATAATTTGTTTTAAATAAAAATTCCATGCAGATCGTGCGGCTCATCCATCAATCATCCAATTATGTGTCATGTCCAATCTTATTTTGAAAAACCGCGATAAACAAACCACAAGGGACTACTGTATATCATAATGAAACTTTATAGAATAATTAGCCTTTAAAATAGTAAAAAGGGTCACAGACAATATAATTAAACTCTTGTTATTATACTGGGAGGTGTTTAGTGTAATGGTTAAAAATAGTAAAATAAATACAAAATCAATTAAATCCGTTTCTTTGGCTCAGAAAATGAATTTGTTGATGGTTAGACCCAGTCTTCTAATCATATAATGGACATCTTATCACAGGACATGTGCATATTTTTGAGTTATAAAGTCTTTGATGTATTACCCCCCCACTCAGCAGTAATTTGTGTTTCTGTCAGCCTCTCACAGGAACCATTCCTCAGTTAAAAGTTGGGTTCTATTTGGATGGAGTTAAATTTCCTGGATGCATAAAGCTCTGGGTAATTTGTTTGTTTTTAATTAAAATCTAATGCAGCTTTCTCGGGGCCTGGCAGCTCTGCAGCTCTGCCCAGTGACTGGGGGATATTTAATAAGCTGCAGTGCTGAAAGTTGTTTCATTAGGTGTGAAAAGGGCTGATAACTCAATAGCCAACAGCCAAACATCCTCTCTTGTGTTGGTTTCCTGCCTCTTTAATCTGTTTTTCATTCTGCCTGGCATGCTGAAGCAGTAAGGGGGTTTTTACAAGAAAAAAAAAACAAGGAAAAGGCATTCATCACCATAGGGCCTCCACCAAACGGAGGTGACAGAGCCAAGCAGCCAGTTTGGCTGAGAAGAGATGATCAGACTGCTGAGCACGAACTCCACGATACCTCAACTGAAGATTGATCCTGTCTTTACATGTGGTGGAGGGGAAATTCAAAAATGGTTCAGCTGTGAGTCAAACAGAAATCCTCACATCGTACAAAAAACAAGCATCACTTTTGTCTGATTTATTTTAATGAAACCGCCGTGCACACCCCTCATTATCCTTTAGTGCGAAGTTGTTTGAAACGTAGGAATGTCAGTTCTGTGTGTTTTTACATTATTGCATGGCTGCAGAGTGACTGTAGCAATTGCACGGTCATAATGTGGTAATGAAGCACGTTACAAATCAAAAGCAACTAAGACAATATACAAATTAAATCCTTGGGAGGCAACATATTTCAGCCGTCCTGATAATTCCGTCTTGTTGAACTAACAACCTGGTTACAGAAGCGCAGGAAGCAAAGCTGTTTTCTTCCATCGCAGCGCCTCCCAGTGCTCAAAGTTTTATGCCACCAGAAGCATAAATGTTTTATGACATGCAGAGCCCATCCCAGTCGTGTTTGAAAGCTTTAAAATGTTCTTTTGACTTTTGCTCCAGGTTTATTTGCTCTGTTGGTTGTTATTTCACACATTACAAGTGACTTCATTGGAATTAGGCATTAAAAAGACTTTTTAACACGAAAACATTGGGTTATATCAGCTACAGCTGTAAGAAAATGAAGTTGCTGGATTATCAACAAACAAAAAGCCACAAACTGGTCCAGGAACTCAGGGAGACGGTTCGATAGGAACGACAAACCATTTTTGTGAAGACCATCCTGGCACCAACAACTCTTGCCCCAATGATAAATAAACTAGACAACAAACTTATAGTTTATTTCATAGTCTTTATTATTTGACAGTAGTGACCTGAGCTTGTCTTTTGTTTCTCTCGTCTCTGCAGAATATAGGAGAGAAAAAATACACAAAGTTTTGTTTTTACAACTGTAAAGTTGTGAACATTTAATCAATAATAAAACCTTCCATGTAGAGATTTTCTTTTCTTTTTCCTCTGACATACGGTATATAACAAACCAGGACGTTACGGCCTCTACTCTGAATGGTTAACACAATTCTTAATTTGCTCCGAGAAATGTGTGACACACTCGAGTTCCCCCTCACTCGCTCCTTCAGGGAGGACTTCTGAAGCCCTTACAGTAATAAGGTGACAAGTATACCTTCACACGTTGAACTACATCAAGCCCACTAATCCATGCAGAGTGAAGCCGCCCACTTATTTAGACTGTCATTATGTGTTTCATAAACGTTCCATCTGATGTGCAGTTCAGAAATCTGCAGAGGTGGAGATGGAATGGGCAACGTAAAGGGTCTTTCATTAGTGCTCATCCCTCGGTATGAAGAGTTTAAACAGGGCAACATAAACGCTCAATGGCTCTGTTCCACCTGAGATAAAAGTCTATTTACATCCAGAGATGATGATGATGATGATGATGATGATGATGATAACGGTGATGGCTGTGGGAGCTGGCATCATTTCCAGGCGAACGGGTTCTGCAGCTCAGCCTCATTTGACGAGCTGCGAGGGACCATTCTGCTGGAGATCTGCAGTGACCATCACGCCTAATTTAGCGACAGGGCTGTGATTTAAGACAAACTACAACAACGTGAAACAAGCAGGACGCTGATTTCCCCGTCGCTGAAGGATTTCAGTAGAGAATGTTGGTTGTTTTTGAGAGGAGTGTTTTTCTAGGCTGGAACTGAACAGGAACTGTAAGTAAACCTTAACGTTCTGGGTGCAGGATGTTCAAGTTGGTATGTTACACTGTTTATGAGAATAGATGTCGTTTATTTATTAATATTAATTTCATTTTGTTTTTTGCTTGTCCCAGGCAGCACTGAGTGACAGATCCTGGTAAGGAGAGGTAGCAATTTTATCCCCGACCAGGAGCAACGGTGGAGTCAGGGGGTGGCCAATGGTGGCCTTGGCCATAACAGATTAATCTTGGGTCACCCCAAGGGCCACCTCAATCATTGAGGAAACTACTTTTACTCAATATAAAAACGAGAAAGCATCTCAAGTCAAAAGGGCAACCCAGTTTTCAAAAGGAAACTTTCTCATGCCTAGATGTAGCCAACTTTGAAGTTGGTACTTGTTTGTCAAGTTGTCGTGCTCACAGTGCGTACAGACAATGTCTACAATCTTCCTCTTGGCTCTGTGATGGAGGTGGGGGCTTAATAAATCAGTTTCGCTGCATAAAGAAGTGAGAGCAATGACAAATCACGTCACTGCTTCGTATATGTGATGCCATATAATTTGAGAAACAGTCTGCATGGTCTTTTAAAGTGGAAACCTTTGAAAACCAGACCTGAACAAATTTAAAACCAGAAGTTTCGTTTTGGTTCTTTCAGTTTATTTTTTAATGCAGCCCCAATTAATTGATTTATGAGCAAGTGATATATTTATTGCCTGTTGCTAAATGCAAAGTAGCAAAAATATTTTTGTCTATACAGTATATATATGGGGGGGGAGGGGGTGTAAGTTCATTCATTCATGCATTCATTCAACCTTTATTTATAAGTAATCATTAAATGTACATTTACAACTGATTATCTTTTGGAGTCAAGTCAATTCAAGATGGTCCCCGCAGCGAGTCATGATGGTTATAACCAATCATCCTCAACGCAAACTTTGAGACCTGATTGCAAAGATGCAAATTTACACGGTTTGAACAAAAAGGCTAGAACTGCCTCTTCTCATTAAAATTTTTAAAAAATGCCTAAAATTCTGACCTAAAATGTGATTTGCATTATACGTATGTGAGGCCTCCAGCACAAACAGTAAGCTCAATAAAAAAAGAACCGTTGCCTAATTTGATTGTTGGTCACATTTTGCAAGAGTTTAGAACAAAACTCCCATTAACAGGTATAATTTACTTTTACCTTTTTTTTTTCAAACTATTGAATTAAAAGGATTGAAATATTGTCTAGTACTTGCCCAACTTAATTGGCTTATTTAATTAGTCGTTTTGCTTCGCAGACATGTGCATAAAAGCAAATAATCATAATCATAACCGAGAAAATAAACGAACAATTAAAATAAATGTATGCTTAAAGGCAATTAAAGCAGTAACTACTTCAGCAGCTGCATTAGCACCACTTGTCCTGCAAAGTGTGTGTGAGGAGGGTAGATGTGCACACATTTGTACTGACTTTTGGTTTTGCGTAGGTAGAAAATGGCTCCACAGCTAACCTGAAGTAAGAAAATGGAGCAGCTGAAACGAGTTCCTCCATTTTTCATGAGTAAGGTCACTTATCAGTGAATGTAATGTCACCAAGTTCTCTTCATCAATTCAATAACACTGCGAGGGTGAAAAAAATAGTTGGGTCATTTCTTTGTAGTACACCCCTGGGCTTTTTATTATGACTTCATTTCCCCTTGTAATATTGGAATGTCTCTATAATTGTAAAAGTGTAATAGACTCTAATATAATTTCATTTTGAACCATGAATGGTCTACGCCATCGCTGCTCAATTTGAGTAGAATAATGATTTTTAATGTCCACACATGGCTTCCTGTGACCTTATTCAATCTCTGGGCTGATCAGGAAATATATTGATTCAATTACAGCGCTGATGACAAGCGAACAGAGGAGAGGAGGGGAAAAAAGGTCAGCATATATTTGAAAATGTAAATCTTAACAATGTCTTTTGGGTTTGCTGGAAAAAAAAAAACCATTATCAAATGCCATTTGGCTCCAGTGGCATGCAGCCTTCTGCCGCTTTTCCCTGCACCAAAGGGAATTGTTAGAATATTTTGGAAATCCTGAGTGGATTTTTCAGTTGTCAGAGTGTGAGTTATATTCAGAACATGCACCTCTGTTTGCTATGATTGCATGGAATATAATAGTTCACATTATTTCTTGGGCACAACATGTCCACATGTGGCCTTTCGGATGCTGCTAAATGACCTTGAGGTAATGACTTTACAGTGTTTCCTGCACACACACACACCGCACAGTTTTCTTTGCTCCACAAGCTGCTCTTTAACTAAATTAGCCTGTCTGCAGTTAAACACTGAACAATGCTCTCAAATTCATTTCTTCTCAAATTACATGCACGCCGCACAAGGCTCTGCTAATTATTTGTTTGGTCATTAAAAACTCATTAAATTTAAACTGTTCATTTGCATACCACTGTGTGTCGCATCGTAAATTATTAATCGAAGATAAATAAATGAATTCAATTAAGAGGAAATAAGTAATGTAACACATGCGCCAGCGGAGCTCTTGTGTTTCGCCTTTGTTTTGACATTGACGGTTTTTTCTTTGGATAAACGCTGCGGCTCGGTTTCTTTTCCAGCTCCCAGAATGTGGCAGACTGAAAGCAATCCTCGTTTAAAATGTGAATCCCTGAACGCAGATTTTAGGTGGAGCTGATGAGTGCAGATTGGAGCTGCTCGGCCAAGATGAGCCCACTGGTAAGTTCTTACCGCAGGCCAAAGTGGAAACTATTTTCCTCGCTTTTGTTTTACATTTAGCTGATTAACTCCCACTCGCTCCCCCTGCTGTCACCGCTTGGCTTTGAGGAGTTTCAATACACTGACTTTCTTTTTGCTGACAAATATTTAAGCAAACCAGCCAAAGAGGCAATTTTCCTGAAGCCAACTCATTACCTCACATCTGAATGTGTTTTATGGTGGGATCATCTCGTCTCAGGGTTGGAACAATATTCCATCTCATTGCAAACAATTACGCAGCAACCCGACTCTTTGTCTTTGAAGGCTGCAGCTGTTGCTGCTTGTGTGGCTCTGCTTGCTCCAGCTTCTTTATGTGCCCACTATGTTCTAATTCTGGGAATTGGTAAATGTTCACCCTTTTTCAAATCACTCCATTAATTAAATGGGATTGAGAAAGGTCCTGAGCTAATGGATTAGACTGGGGCTGGCTGGTCCGGGCCTTTTACCAGAGGTCACTTTTCATTTGCTGCCTATGTCAGGCGACCAGAAGCAGGGCCTTGGAGGCAATCTAATCAATGTCTGCGTGCCGTAGCCCTTGAATGAATCTATTAAAGTTATGTGGATGCATCCTGCTCAGACAGAGAGGGGGAGAAAAAGTCTCCAGACACTGCTGGTAGAAATTAGCCATGAATTAGGAGGGAGGCCGGACTCGTTCTGGATTCCAGCCAAAGCTAAATTAATAGGCCATCAGAACCTCTTGTGTGTTAAATCCCGTTTGTCTGCCCATAGTTTATGAAAGTGCCTCATCCGTCACTCCAGGCTTGCTTTGAGACCCCAGAACACCCACCGCAAAACTTTACTCATTAAATAATTTTCAAGGGGCGGTGGAGAAGACGAGTCAGGGAGGGCTGCAGATCGGCTTGTGTTGTAGGAGGTGATCGTTGTGATGGGCTGAGCTCGTGCGTGATTGCATTTGAGGTTTGGGTGGGCTTAGTCTGGAGCCAGGATGAGGACTTTATTTTGATGTTGGGGAGAGACGGGGACAGAAGTCACACGGTTCTGTCAGCACCAACGTTATCTCAGCAGTGTCCACTAATCCCACAAATGATCCTCAGCGTTTCTGTATTTAAGTGGAGGGAAATCTCTTTGGAGACGAATGTCCACAGTGCCTGAACTTATCAGAGGGAGAGTTTTCACTCCTGTGGTTTCTGGAGCATTTTGTTGCCTGAGCTCATTATTTTGGGTATGCCTGAAAACATGGAGCATCAAACGAGCTAATTACTGAATATATACTTCACTTAAAGACTAACAGCTTCTGGCATGTGTGACTCACTGAGTGAAGAAGTCATAGCTCAGAAAACATTTTCAGCCCCTTGTCTGATTCTGCGCATGCATAAAGAGCATTTTACATTTTAACCTGTTTTCTTATCTCGTCGTTATTTAAAAAGGCACACTTGCACATAATTGCATTTTTCCCCACATTAATTAGTGATATTGTACATCAAATATTGTGCACATGCATTCTGTGAAGGTAAAAGTTTCTTTCTTAGAGGTGTATTTATAGTTTTCTGGTTCGCAGGGAAGCTGGAAAATGATTTTACTCCATCATGTCAAGCAGGCACAAGTTGGAAGAATGTTTTAGTTCATCGTTGTGTGTTCACGTGTGTCTGTTACCAAAGTACAGTAGTCCCTCGTTTATTGCGGGGGTTACATTCCAGACACTCCCAATGCAATAAGTGAAAAGCAGCGAAATAGCGACGTTATATTTATTTTAGTATTTATATTTTAAGGCTTTAGAAACTCTTCCCACACTTTTGCAATGTTCTAAACTCTTAAACCTACAAATTTTAACAACATATATATGTAGCTACTAAATTTTACTCACCAGCTGGCAGAACAGCAGCGGCTCGGTTCTGCTCCAACTTGGTTCTGTTTGCCCTGCCGATTCTGGTCCGCTCTCTGGCTCGGGGTAGTGGTGGTGGGCTTCAGAGAGAAGCCGGACCTACGGATGCGCATTACCCGCTCGCAACTCTTCGTTAGAGCTGTCATTTTTTAAGTAAGCATTTGATCTACATCTGCAACTGATTAACTTCTACAGTCAGACCGATTCAATATCATTAATTAATCCTAAAAACAGCCAATTAATTTAAAAAATGGTTTTAACACTGTTGGTTTTCCAGATATTGAGCTATGGGGTGCAGTAGTAGCCAAGACGGGTCCCCAAGACATATTTTGAGTTTCTATAGATTGTGCAAGAAGTCAGTTCTGTTTGTTAGCAAACAGGAAATGTTAAACAGGAATTATGAAACACAGGATGGATTTTAATTATTTTTTAAATGATCCTTTCATGTACATCTACAGCTGATTATCTTGTAGAGAAAATCCAGTTTAAGATGGCCACCACAGCGACTCATCGTTAGCTAACACAAAAATGTCTATTTCTCTGTCAGTTATACAGATATTGAGCTCAACTTCAGTGGAGGGAGTAGCTGAGAGTCATTAACAGCACATACTTTGAGTGTGGCACCTTGCAGCTTTGCATAAGATTCAGTTACAGTTGCATCAGTTAATATAATTATAGACTGAAACTCTTGCATGTGGGTGATTTGGTCTGGTTATCGGATGCTGTGCAGCTGGAGGGATTTTTACTGAAACCGCTTTACTTTTGGGCTTTTGTTATGATGCGTAACCATGGCAACAAGGTGTTTTTAACAACCAGGAGCAGCTGATCAACACCTCAAAAGCTCAAATACCTCAGCTACAGCCCCAAATCCCAAATTAGTTGAAAAGGAGGGGCCATGGATGAATTCCCATCAACCTGGCAGCGGTGCTCAAGTACCTGCCTGCCAAGATCGTGGAGCTGGTGGGAAACTCGGCTCGTGACAACGGGAGGACTGGGATCATCCACCAGCACCTTCAGCTGTATGTCCGTGGCGACGAGGAGCTTTCAGGCAGTCCTGCTGCCCAGGAGGACTGAGAGGCCCGCCGGATCTGACAGCAAGCTGGATCCGGGTGGACGGATCGGTATCTGTAGCCAGATTCTTCGAATTCACTGCAGGAGCTCCTTCCTGCCCACAGCTATCAGCATCTATAGCAACTCTTGAATGAAACCAGGATGATTAGCTACGACAACACTTAATTTCCCTTTGGGATTAAAAAAGTATTTTTGAAATGAATTGAACTGAATTTAGATTTTATCAAGGAACGAGAGGCCTTTAACTATTACCAGTAATGTTGTTTAAAGTGACCAGTAAAAAGAACCCGTAAGTTTCTGAAGGTTAGGACGAAACTCTGGCCAAGAACAAAGGAAACCAGAGTGTTTATTCTGACGGAGGTTAACGTCCAACACAACCCAGGTGAAGTAATTAACTAATTAAGACCAGGTGTGTAGGGAGGGTAAATAAAACCTGAACCAAACAAAGGAACAAAGTCTGGAAGTAAACAAGAACACAGAACGCTAAGCAAAGGCAATAAAACCAAAATGTTCCTCACAAACTGTCAACAAAAAAAAATCCTAAAAATCAAAACAAAGAGCCACAAAAACCACAACACTAAAACTATGGAATTACTCAAAAGTATTGTAGTTTTCCTTGTTGTACATAAGATCCCGTCTGTTGGGAACAGCTCTGTTTCTTATTAGCCTGGCAAGGAGAACGTTCCACAGAGAGGTCTTCAAAGCTCAGACCTGAACCAGCTTTTCTTCCTGTGAGGTGGCACCACTAACTCCACAACACACATCAAACAATCTGAGCCAATCTCATCAGTTCTCTTTAAATGAAAAATAAAGACAACAGAAAAATAAAGGCCTCGCATTCATTTAATAAACGCATATTGTCCGTTGCCTTTCATGACAGAGTGTTCCAGATTTAATTATGTTAAGACGTGACAGTGATGTCTTTGTGTTCTTGTTTACTTCCAGACTTTGTTCCTTTGTTTGCTTCAGGTTTTATTTGCCCTCCCTACACACCTGGTCTTAATTAGTTAATTACAGTGACAGGGTTGACTCTAAAAGTTTACTACTTGTGGATATGCAACAAACAATGACTTACTGTGCAAGTTTTAATCAAATCCGTCTAGTGGGACATGAGATATTGTGCTAACACAGACACACAAAGCAAAATCACATTATCAAATTGATCAATGGTGACAAGTGATAATGAGAATGATTACTTTTCTAACTTTGTTCCAGAAATTTGCTGAAACTTTGTTTTATTTAAAAACAATCATAAAAATGAATCTAATTTTCAGATCGAACCTGTTGTGATAATATTCTATATTTTGATTCTGCACCTCCAGTCATGCACTGGCAAAAATGGAAGATGAGAATTTGTAGTTTCATTATGCATCTTTAAACATGAACTTAGTTGGAAATCCAAGTATCTCTGCCTGAACAACAGCAAAACCAGGTTCTCTGGTATGTGGTGATACTGGAAAACTACTTCCTGTCAGTATTAGTGTGTCTACTGCACATTCATATTAATAAAAGAGCTAATATACTGAGTGAAGAGGGAAATGGCTGCTGACAGGGAATACCAAAGGCAACAAACTAATACAACTGTATTGTGCTGTCACCAAACAACTAGAAAAGATGTGTACACAGAAGGAAGACTGGCGTTAGAGGACTGATGTGTTCATAACACATGAGCAGGAAAAGAAATTTGATGAACTGAAGTTCTTTTTTTATTATGTGCCCAGAGCAATTGAAGCCTAAACATTTGGTGCATAGTCATTATTGCTTTTAAAATATATTTAAAGCTCAGTTGCTAGAAAAAATGTTATCATTTTACTTTTTCTGAAACCAGAGATGCATCGTCTTAGCAGTTCTCCACAGTAAGAAGTGATGTCAACGTCTTTCAGCCCAAACATTTGATTCACCCACTTCATCAGTGGATGTTTTATTGGAAATGAGCAGGAGTTTTAAAGGATATGTTCAAGGCAAAACTAAAATCTTCTGAAGTGCACTTCCACCACCCGGCCATGTGCTTGTTTTTCTTGGTTAATAAGGTTCCTACACATGTACAGAAGAGTTTCCAGGAACTGAACATACTCAAGGGGAGAAAAAAGTTTATTTGCTGATTTTAAAAACTGTAAAAACTAATATAAAAAAAATAAAACTGTTTTATCTCTGGCAACTCGGTGCTCATTTATTATTAATATCTGTATAAGTTTAAGTTCAAGTAGGTTTATTATCATTTCATCACATGCGGTACATGAGGTGGAATGAAATTATGTACACAAGGTCCCAGTTCATCCAACAATAGCAAAAATATAAAGGGTAAACAGAAACAGTAAATAAGGACCTAAGATAATAAACAAGTAATAATAGTTATAACTTGTAATAAACCAGTCATTATATATTTGTGATCAATATTTTATTTTTAAAAATGTATGTATAAGAGATTAATAATACTATCTGACCCTCACAAGGTTTTTTTCATTCAATCTTTATTTCTACAGGTAAATCCCATTGAGCCTCGAGGACTCATTTACAAGAGAGACCTGATAAACGTTTGACGTGAACTCTTTATAATTTTCTATATTTCTGCATAAATATGACCTAAAACATCATCAGAGTTTCACGCAAGTCCTAAAAGTAGATAAAAAGAACCCACATCAACAAATGAGACAAAAATATTAAACTTGTTCATTTATTTATTGAGGACAATGATCCAATATTACATATCTGTGAGTGGTGAAAGTATGTGAACCTCTGGGATTATCATTAATTTGAAGGTGGAATTAGAGTCAGGTGTTTTCAATCAATGATGATGATCAGGTGTGAGTGATCACCCTGTTTGATTTAAAGAGCAGGATCTATCAAAGTCTGATCTTCACAGCAGGTTGGTGGAAGATGATCATGACAGGAACAAATTAGATTTCTGAGGAGCTCAGAAAAATAATTGTTGATGCTCATCAGGCTGGAAAAGTTTACAAACCATCTGTAAAGAGTTTGGACTGCACCAGTCCACAGTCAGACAGATTGTGGACAAAAGGAGGAAGTTCAAGAGCATTGTTACCCTCTCCAGGAGTGGTGGACCAACAAAGATCACTCCAAGAGCAGGATGTGGAATAGTCAGCGAGGTCACAAAGGACCTCAGGGTAACTTCTAAGTAACTGAAGGTCTCTCTCACATTGACTGATGTTGATGTTCATGAGTCCACCATCAGGAGACTCTGAACAACAATGGTGCATGGCAGGGTTGAAGGAGAAAGACACTGCTCTCCAACAAGAACATGGCTGCTCATCTGCAGTTTGATAAAGATCACGTGGACAAACCAGAAGACTGTTGGAAGAATGTTCTGTGGACGATGAGACCAACATAAAACTTTCTGGTCTAAATGAAAAGTGTTTGGAGAAATGAAAACAGCATTCCTGCAGAAGAACCTTAGCCCATCTGTGGAACATGGTGGTAGTAGTATCATGGTCTGGGCCTGTTCTGCTGCATCTGGGCCAGGACTTCTTGCCACCATTGATGGAACAATGAATTCTGAATTATAGCAGAGAATGCTAAAGGAAAATGTTAGAACATTTGTCCGTGAACTGAATCTAAGAGGAGGTGGGTCATGCAGCAACACAATGACCCTCAGCACACAAGACGTTCTACCAAAGAATGTTTTTTTTTTCTTTTTCATTTACTCTTTATTTATCCAGGTAGTCTCATTGAGCCACGAGAACTCATTTTCAAGAGAGACCTGTTTAGGGAGCAGATGGTGGTTAAGGGCCTTGCTCATGGGCCCAAGGTGGGGTGAATGAGGGTGGGGGCAAGTGTGGGTGATTCACCTACCCCACCCACAATTTTGATGTTGTTGGGGCCGGGGCGTGAACCGGCAATCTTCGGATCACAAGCCCACCTCTCTAACCTCTGCGCCACCACTCCCCCGCTCTAAACTGGTTTAAAGCAGATCTATCTGATAGATTCCATCCATCCATACATCCATTATCTTTACCCGCTTCTTCCATTTTGGGTCACGGGGTTCGCCGGTGCCCATGCCCATCAATCACTGTGCGAGGGGCGGGGTACACCCTGGATGGGTCGCAAGTCCATCACAGGGACACAGAGAGACAAACGAGACAAACAACCATTCACTTTCACCTAGGGACAATTTAGAGTTATCAGTCAGCCTAACATGCATGTTTTTGATCTGTGGGAGGAAACTGGAGTACCAGGATTTGAACCGATAGATTTAAGTTTGTAAATTTAAATAATGAATCTTCATCATACACAAAAGTTATTCATGGAGTTCCTCAAGGTTCAGTGCTTGGACCAATATTCTTTACGTTATACATGCTTCCATTAGGTAATGTTATTAAACAGCATGTGATAAATTTTCATTGTTATGCTGATGATACACAGTTATGTTTGTCCATGAAACCCAATGAATCACATCAGCTACTTAGACTACAAGCATGTCACATAAAAACCTGGATGACCTTAAATTTTCTGCTTTTGAATAGACAAGACTGAGGTTTTGGTTTTTGGACCTGAGCATCTTAGAATAATTTTTTCAGACTTTCACCCTCCTTGGATGACATTAATCTGTCCTCCAGCTCTAATGTTTCCTCTCCTAATTTCTGTGCATTGCACATTCTTGTTTTAGGATGAAATATTGGAGGGGTTTACTCCTGAGATCTACCTGGAAGTAAAATGATTGATTCCAAATTACTAATTGAAAACAGCTTTGACCTTTCCCATATTACGGAGCAGCAGAAAAACCATTTCTAGAATTGTTCTGTTGTCTTTCGTCTGATTGATGGAGACCCACGTGCTGCCAACACTTTTTTTTTAAGTGCTCACACCTGTGGATAATCATGTTATCATGTTCACATGAACAGCTGCTACTGGTTCAAGCTTAACCGTGTATATTTTATCCAGAGAATAAGGCTGTGCATAACTTTTCATGTTTCTGTATTTTCTTAAAATTCTTATACAAACTCTGTGATTGTTGTTAACGTTTGTTTTGCAAAGTTCTAATCAACCACAATTTATATATTAAAAAACCTTTCCTATTCAAACCAACAAAGTCCATGTTCAATAATCCAGGTATACAATCCAACAATTTTCACAAAATTTGTGCTGAAACGTTTCACCTTCCATCCAGAAGGCTTCATCAGTCAAAGAAACACACAACACAAAACTGATTCTTCCCTCAACAGCTTACTCCAAAGTGGAACAATCCAGTTATGTTGCTGCTAAGATGGTCTCTTTGGCATGGTCCTATTCACTTGAGATATAACAAACCTGCACTGCTTCACCTTGACGAAACTGTGATAACCTCCAAATGAACCGGTCTCGAACCAACCAAGAGAAGTGCGGCTCAGAGGGGATGAGGCCTACGAGCTGCTGCAGAGAAGTTTACATGCTGAGCCCACAAGAGAGCCTCTCCAGCTCAACCGCTCGTTTTCTCTGCACTGATAAACAACAATTCCCAGAGTCTCCAAGTTGTCTGCTGTCCAAATTTACAAAAGATTTAGGCGCTTCAGCACATGTTGAATGACAGAGGCCAGATCGAGGTTGTTTTTTTTACAAACTCGCGCAACAAAAGGACTAAAAGTTTCAGTCTAAAGCAGCTCTTAGTGGGAATATGTGAAACGCAAACGGTTCTCATGCCCTGCTATGTTCTCATGCACACAAAGTTATTTTCATGCACTTTTAGACACGGCACATGTAAATGAGATCAAAATGACTCTCATGCCTGCTCTCTTCCTCCAGTGCCAGAGTCACGCATCATCGTCAGCAGCCAGCAAAACAAGATGAAATAAAATTCTAAGCCGTCCTGGCAGTCAAGGACACCATTCCCTCACCGTAATAGCCTGTATCGCCTAGCCACTCCACGTGTAGCTTTTCTTCATTGCTCTAGGCTTTTATTCCTGGCAATAAGCTCTTTATCACTCCTCAACACAATTCTTTTAAAACCACCGTCAAGAAGCAATCAAACCTTAAGTAAGAGGATTCAAAGTCAGTGTGTTATTGTTACGCAAAGTAGTATTACTACATTTCCATAATGCACCCAGACAGAGATGCAGAATGGGTACAAATAAAGAACAGCACACAGGTGAACAAACAGTTAATATTTTATCCTCTTTTTCTGGACCCCAACCCTTCATCCAGCTGTGTTGTTTCCTCTTCTTTCACGCTTCCTTTTCGGCCTCCACGGTGACATCACGTTTGGCTAAGTTGTCTTTCTGCCTCAAACAGCAATGATTTAGCAATTCTTGACATATCCATTACACCTCGTAGATTGGCTGCTCACCGCTCCCCGTGTCTCGGAAGCCTAAAGAAATGATATGTAACCTTACTTTTCTTTTTCCTCAGATGTCCTCTGTTCACATGTGGTGCATTTAAAAAGGGGTGCATCTAATCTCAGAAGTTTTTTTTCTTACTATTAACTACAGCCACAAGAGGGACCTCGATTTTGGCAAGGGCTTTAAAATACGATGCGGTTCTGTATTTTCACCTGCCCTCCACAGCGTGATTGTAGATGCACATTCCAACTAAACGAGCTGCATTAGCTTTGTGATGTCTCTGTACTGATGCTTTGGAAACGGCACACGTCAGCATTCAGACCATTACCGTTTTACGGTTTTTGTTTTGGTTCATGTCAAAACAATTTTTGCAATAAAACTACTTTTAGATACTTTATGCATTCAACCACTGCACATTGGAGCAGTGGTTGGAGCCGTCGCCTCTCAGCTGCAAGGTCACAGGTTTGCCTCCAGGTCTAAGTGTGAAGACATTGCATGCATCCCTTTGTATGTGTGGGTTATTTCTGGGTACTCCGGTCTCCTCCCACAGACCAAAACACTGTACGTTAGCTTAAATGATAACTACTTTTTTCCTGCTGCGTGTGAGTGGTTGTTTGTCTCTTTTGTCTCCACGTGTCTTTTGCAGACCTGGTGTACCTCCACTCTCGTATGGTGACTACCAGAGAAAGGCACCATGTCGTCCCGACCCGGAATGGAGCCGCATACTTGCTTTATTTTTATCTTCTTAAACTAGAAGCTCTTGCTACTTTGAACTTTTGGCTAGCAGTTAGCTACTTTAGCATTTAGCTACAGTTCTGCTACTTAGCCAACATTTTGTTGCTTTTAGCTTTTGGCTAATCTTTTGCTGCTTTTAGCTTTTGGCTAGCCTTTCACATTTTCAAGCTAGCATTTTCCTACATTTACATTTTAACTAGTCCTCATCTACTTTTAGTTTTGACTGTTTTACAAATTCTGTTTTTACTTTTGCTTCTAACAATCATTTTTTGCTACATTTATTATTATTAGACCTTTATTTATACAGGTTAGTTCCCAATGAGCCTTGAAGACTCATTTACAAGAGAGACCTGTTACATACAAGATAATAATAATAATAATAATAATAATAATAATAATAATAATAATAATAATAATAATAATAATAATAATAATAATGTGTTGTCATCATTGTATGTTCCCATACAATGGCAAAATTGTCTCTCTGCATTTAACCCATCCACCCCCAGGTGGAGCAGTGGGCAGCTATTGAAAGCACCTGCACATACAGATGAGAAAAAGAGAACAAGAGGATGGAGGAAGCCAAAAAAAATCATATCTCCCACCATTTCATGGCCGGGAAACAGTATAAAAGATGAAAACAAAAACTCGAAACATAAAACAGCAACATACAATGACATCATGCATTTATGCATAGAGGTCGAGTTATCCAGAGACACTCCAGAAAGTTCCAAAGTTCTGATAAGATGGTACAGTGTCTATCAGCATCATGATTCTGATAAGGCCACAGATGTCCTCGGGGGTGGTGGGCAGAAACTTCTAGTTTATGTATCCTCCAGGAGCAACTTGAGATAAGTTGGTCTGTCCAAAGCCATCAGGGAGGCCAAATTCAGATAATCAACAATTGTTTGGGCTGCCAGACTCTGTTCTCTGTCTGCCTTCAAGTTCTGCTGGCACACTCAATGGTGAATCCAAACAGCCAGAATTAGTGACATTCCGCCCGGTCCGTGCTCGATTTAACATTCTCCGAGATTTAATCCTTCATGCTGGTGAGTTCTAGGAGCCGCAAGTGGCCTATGATACTCAGAAATCACGTCCAGCTTGTGGTTGAGCTCAGTAAGCATGCGAGTCTGAGAGCTTGAGACATGGATTAATCCTTCACATAAGGCTGGCAGCTTTGCCATGGCCAAAACTGCTGCCGATGTCTTCCTAATTTGTCAATATTCTAGGTATCGGCCGATTCCAAAAAGCAGAAACCCTGTTATCATAAATCCAATAATGTACACATCTTCTACGTCCTCCATGGAGAGAACAGATAGGCACATCATCTTCCACTCGTTCCAGGAATCCATGACATACCCAGCTGCGAGGGTCCGTTCAGGGCATGAGGGCTCTCCAGCATCCTGTCGTCTGGTGGAAAGATTTTTATCATTTGCGATGAGGGACCAGCTGACCAAATCCATAATAACTTTTGATTCAGAAGATGTGTAAAGAGAGGCTCTGAGGTTGACAGGACAAGAGAGCAAAAAAGGGAGGCGGGAGGGAGAGTAAGAGCGACCCGTCTTTGTCAAAGACGAAAGAGAGACTAGCACTTTAGCTTTTGCTACTTTTGCCTTTCACTAAATGTTTTGTTTCTTTTAGCTTATGATTTGCTAATTTTGCTTTAACTAGTGTTCTACTTGCTTTAGCTGGATAAGTTGCTTATTCTATTTTTAGCAGTTTTTCTACTTCTTCAGTCATTCAGTGCTCATCCATCACACATAGTTTCACAATAAAAGGCACTTCTTTCTAGTTTTAAACAGATTTTCTGGGTAAAACAAGTTGTTCTTTCTCTTCCACGATGGATCAATTTTAGGAAAGGTGCAACAGCGAGAATCGATGTCATCATTACAACAATCAGCTTTAACAACTGCAATTTTTTATACGGTGAGCTTTGGCTTCCTCCTCCAGCTAAAGTCATTTTTTATTGATGTTTTCTCATGGATTGACCCTCATGCATTTGCAGTTCTGTCAAATCTTTATTTTTACATTCTTCGTCTCAGACATTAATTAATCCAGTGACAGAGTGAGTCCATCAGCAGCAGCTTCATCAGCCTGTGAATAGATTCGGAAAAACCACATGTCCAAAAGGTCACAATGTGTCCCTGTAAACAATCAGGAATCAATATTAATCATACAATTTCCCCGACAAAGGATTCTGGCTCCTTTAGCCAAAAAGAAATTAACATTTAAACTCAAGTCAAAAGGTATTTTTGTTGCTGCTTTCTCAATTCAGCAATGAAAATGCAAAACTTATTTACATGAAACTTAAAGAAAATGAAGATATAAGCTATTTAAAATGTAGAACCCTTTTTCTGTGAGGGTATTGAATGTGATTGAACACTTAATTTGTGGACAGGTGTGTGCTATTTGTCATTTTCTCATTCGTTAAGCAGGTAAGAGGCCTGCAATTGATTCCAGACCTCTTACCTCCATTTGCATTTTAAAGCTGATGTGAACTCACAGCGTGCACTCCAAAAAGCTCTCAGTGAAAAGTGAAGCAGAGCCGCCTCAAGTTGCAACAATAAATCCATCATCGCGTTGCGAGTGGCCAAATCGTAAATCTGAAAACACGCAAGTATCTTCTGCAACATTAAAACATCCTGAAATCTATAACAGAAGATGATTATAGATTTGATTTTAAATAGTTACTGATTGAACAACCATTTGATTCTGCAAACCTTCTGCTTTAGCTTCATGAAAAGTTTCTGATCGTTTGAATATGACTGAGCTAAAGCAAAGTTGTTTTTAACACGACACATTTGTACAACTTTTAACTCCTCTTGTAATTGCTACAGAATTCACAAACTGCTGTTTGGTCAGAAGAAACCTTGACTGCCCAAGACAATCCATAAGACAACGACTTGGAGGACGGCCAATAAGGACGAGGGAGAAACAGAGCGATCCAATCCAGTTTGATTTGTAAAGCCCTTCAAAACTCCCCAAAGGAACAAAGTGCTGTACAGTGCAATACAATAAGCAAGTAAACCCTCATTCAACAGGAACTACACAGAACAAAAACAGGATCAACATCTTGGAACGTAACTAAAGCCTAAAAATAAAAGTGAATTTTAAGTTTGGATTTAAAAGCAGCGAAGGAGTACGGAGCACCAAAATGGTCAAAATTAAATAAATTAATAAAACTTTATGAAATAAGTATCTAAGCTGATTTTTATGATTTATTTTCATTTTTATTCTATTTCATAATTGTGTTTTTCATGATGACTTATTTATTTCATGACACTTTCCAGCAGAATGACTTCAGCTGTCAATCAACAGGCCGGGTCGGATCAGATTTTTTGAGCCCGAATGCAACTGCACGGGGCGCCATGTTCAGCCCGGCCGGACGTTGGGTACAAACTGAACCAGTGTTTACTGGGAGCATCATCATTCTGTAGGAAACCATTGAACCAGAGAGCTGTTTTTGATTTGTGAACCCTTTAAGTTAATTTGTGAAAGTTCAATAAAAGGCAGCTTAAATAAATTACATTAGATTAAATTGTATAAATTTAGATTCTGTACAAGCACCAAAATTGTAACGACAGCTCAGATCTGAACAGGTGAGTTGTAGATAAGATGCAGATTAATTTAAAACTTTGTTTGGGATTAGCTTTCAGGGCAATTTCAGTGTTTAGGCATCATCATCACTACTATGTCCTGTATTAAGATAAAAATAATATTTTGATGCACAGATATGGACTGAAGTATTTTACAGATTTTTATTTTTTTGTAGCACACTTGATTTGTGAAAACTTTATTTAATCAGAAAAATACAGTAAATGGGTAAAAGAAACTAACACAAGATGTCTTTATCCCACTTTCTTTGCTCTTTCCTTGACTTTTTCTACAAACTTCACTTAGATGGAGATTCAGGGACACCCCAGTGAAGAAACTGACCTGTTTGTACTGCACAGATGTTTTTTGGGTCACATTCAACATCATCTTCAGTCTTTCAAGGCAGCATGAACTAAGATCAGCCAGCACATAACCAATCACCCTGCAGCTCTGGTTTCTGCACAGGAAGGAGGGACAAGATATACATAGTGTGTATATAACACATTTTACTTGTTTTAATTCGTTGGCCTAACAAAATGTTTCAACTTGCAGAAAAGGTCTACAAAGCCCTTCTTTCTTTTTATCCCATCTTGTGGGAAATATTTACCAGTACTGTCATGTTAGAACTCTGAATGAAAGGGAATAGTTTCTGTAAAATTGGTTATATCTGCCGAGAGAGTAAATGTGTTAGGATGGATGCATGAATTTTTGGTAGCCAGTTTCTAGTTAAATGCAATTTTAGTGTAGTTAAAAATGCTACTGCTTCTGTATATGAGCAGAGAAGAAGAGCAGTCATCATCCAACACGATGTAAAAACTAAGTGGTGAAACAGGAACATGTTGCTCATTCAACCAGCTAACATGAATTCATTCACATTGATGGTTGGAACGACTAATTAAGAAGAACGTTTTGGGTAGATGGACTGTCCGAGCAGTAACAGCAGAATGATACTCACCTTGAAAGACGTTTCTACACGGTGCTGTTTTGGTGTGAACTTGGACCAGAAGCTGCTTCGTCGTAACTACACAACTGCTGCAACACTCTTTCAGGTTGAGGTGAGTCGAACCTGTTGGCAACTTCTCTGAGTAGCTCAGAAAATGACTTTTCTCCTGCATCCATGACCTTTACAAACTTAATGGGACTGATGTTCCTTCTGTAGCTGCAGCTTTAGTTTGAGCTCCACGCTGCAGCCTAGTGCAGAGGAGGATGCATTGCACCTTCAGGCCTAACTCAATACTCTGTGTGTGATTACTTTGGTCTGGGTAAAGGAACCAATCAAACAACTGGATCTGCCCTGGTTCTCTTGATTAGATGAAGCCATTCTGCTGAAAAGTGTTATGAAATAAATAACCCGTCATTCAAAATTCAAAAATACTTTATTAATCCCAAAGGGAAATTATTTGTTGTTGTAACTCGTTATCCTCATTTCATTAAGAGATGTTATAGATGCTGATGGCTGTAGGCAGGAAGGATCTCTTGAAAAGGTCCATCCCACAGTGGATCCTAAGAAACTGGCTGCGGATGCCATCTGATCCGTCCACCTAGACTCAGCTGGCCTCTCGGTTCCCCCGGGCTGTAGGACCGCCCGAATGAAGAGCAGAACTCCTCCCAGAGCGATGGCCACTCCTCCCAGCAGTCTGCCGAGCTCCTCGTCGCTGCGGACAGCCAACTGTAGGTGCCGAGGGACGATCCTGTCCTTCTGCTGTCGTGAGCCGTGTTTCCTGCTAGTTCCAGGATCTCAGTGGTCAGGCACTCGAACACAGCTGGCAGGTAGATGAGAAAGCGTCCACAGAACATCCTTTTCAACTCATTTGAGATTTGGTACTGTAGTTGAGATATTATTTGAGCTTTTGAGATGTTAATCAGCTGCTGGTTGTAGAAAACTGCCTTGTTGCCATGGTTACGCATCATAACAAATGTCCAAAACTAAAAAAAGTTTCAGTAAAAATCCTTCCAGCTGCACAGCATCTGATACCAGAGGAAACAATCATCCAAAAAATGTGATTTACATCCAGAAAAAGAGGAATTAAAGTTTCCAAAAGCAAAATCTCAGCTGCTCCAACATGCAGCCACCTTGAGCGAGCGGCGCAATTCTAACACTCATGAAAAACACAATTTTGAAAAAAAAATAATAAACATGACCAATTTTCATAATAATTAGCTTAAATACTTGTGTTTTATTTATTTATTTAATTTTGACCATTTTGGTGTTCCACAAAGGAGGATGCCTGTCTAATGTGCAATTTGTTCCACAGTTGATGGAAGAGTGATGGTGCAAACATTTGAAATCACCCACCTGTCTCACTGACCTCCAAAGTCAAGTTGATAAATGGAAGACAAAGGGTTTAGAAGCTCTGCTGTCCTTGTTTTAGTCTCACATTGGTGCTCTTTTGATGCTTTGGGTACATAAACTTCTTTCAATTTCAGATAAGGCTTATTGCTTTAAATCAAAACCAGGTAAGTAACAGAATAAAAATCATCAAGACATTCTACAATGTTTGTAAAAAGAATATTTTAAACGTTCTTTTTTTACATGACAAAAAGAGTAAAAATGTGACCACTGCAAATCAGCCAAACTTAGATTTTATCAGGGTGATTGTGCTGTAGCAATAAATTCTGTTCTGTGTTACATTAATACGTTCATTGTATAAACAAACTATGAGTGAGGGTTTGGGTCTTCCTAAAAGGTCTTGATGTCACATGTGGGAAAACTTTTAAAAAATGTTCTTCAAGATGACATTTGGTACTAAATTAGTAAGGCATAACATTTTAGAAGACATTTTATATGATATTGTTATTGCAACAACTTCAATAACAGTTTGTCAACTAAAGTTGAATGATATGAAATGTGTACAAAAAGTCATTTGTTCCCTCTGCACTGACTTTACAAGGTCCTATTTAAACGCAGCCTCATATGAGAAACCATTGTCTGCTGGGACGTTTCCATATTTTAATGTATCCTGTATTTTAGAATGTTTTTAATTGAGTTAGCAATTAGTTTTTAAAGTTTTAAAGTGACATTTTTAACTTGTGTTGTTTTTATGAGCCAGATGTCAAAGACAAATATCCATTTCGTTGAATGCTATGGTCAATAAAGTTGAATTGATTGATTGATTGAATAACACAAAAGCAAATCTGTATTTTACGGTGGATGGCTTTCAAACATTCATATTCCTTGATGTTGCAGCAAAATAAGGAAGCAAATAATTTCCAGTCAGACATGTATTCTTGTTTAGAATGATCCAGTGAGATTTGTGACTAAAGATGGGCCACGTTTTACTACGTAAGTTCTCAGCCTTTTTGTTCTAACTACGCTTCTATTTTCAACTTAAATCAGCTGATTTTAATTTAAATTTATGATGTCCTAAAAGCCGGACGAAAAGCAGAAAACCCATAAACAGGCACTGAATGTGGCCGAAGTAAAGACCTCACAAACCATGACAGATTATGAAAACTAATTTATAGTAATGCTCATAGTTTTGAGTCTAAAAGCAGTTTAATATATGCAACATATGCTTCAGGGTTTATTTCCCCTGCATTTATTTTTGTTTACTTATGTACATCTGAGCCCTGAAACATATAGTTTGACAAGTTAAATACTTTTAACTTTGATGTGAATATTATGCAGTTAAAGCAGGACATTTGCAGTTTAAATTCATACAGTTGTGACTTGAATGTGTTTTTTATATATACAGCCACAAATGTGTCTGCATCAATTAGTTATTTAATGATGATTATTTCACTTTCACAATAAATAGCTTAGTTAGTGGTGGTGTTAGTTGAACAAGGTTTTTAAGTGAGATAGTTGATTCCGTGTCTGGTGTTTCTCAGCCTCTTGTGCTTTTATTTAATACAGCTTCATCACCAGGGAGATTAAAGCTAACGCCTAAAGGAGCACAGACAAAAACTGAAAAGAATAGCTGCAATTAGTAAGCTAACAAATGCTAATGTGAGGGCAGTTTTATATATATTTATTAGAAAAGCTGCAATCTTTCTCTTGGTAATCTTTTGGTGAATGATGGTGAAAAGGGGCAGAGAGTTACATTAAAACAAATCACTTCTGTGTGGTAAAACTTGCATTTTAAATACATGTAGAGCAGACCAGCTCACCGGGGCCCTCGTCTTTTACGCGGTGTTGTTTCTCAAATGTTGCACGACACCCAATGACACGTAAGCCCAAATGAGGCAGCGCATCAATACACCATTACCTCAGCAGGCAGCACAGAAACATGAAAAGTTACCTGTTCCTTCAGTTTGTAAGCTCCGCTAATAACCAGCACCTCTGTACTTTACGTATGATTTGGGTTTTTGTTGGACGCTGCAGAACACAACAACCTGCACGCCAACCGTCACAGAGAAACAAGTGATAGTGAACGGGGGTTTATGGACTCTGATAATTATCGGTAGGTTGTTGTTTTTTTGTCATTCTCACCTTCTGCTTGCTGTTAACTACCCTCACAAGTATCTTTCTGCACTGACAGCAATGAAAATAATCACATCAGTAAGAATAGCATCACTTCAATCTCACTTTCAGTGATTACATTGTTCCACCCGTTTCCATTTCTGCTTAAATTATATTTAACGTCATCTGCCGTGGTCCGCAAACAGGATTACTGGTACTTATCTGGAATGAAAGTGCATTTTTTAACGCAGTTTAATAGCGAGAGTGGAAAATCTAGTCCATAGCGATAAAGCTGAAACGAATTAATTCCAATGGCTGTTGGCACGGGGTGTTTCAATTCCACCCCCCACCCCCACATGACCACTCCTCTTAAAACTGTAAAAGAAAGAAGACAGGCGGCCTTTAGGTGTAATCTGCCTCTGTCTGATCACAGAAGATTCTTCATCCAGCTTTAAAACGACGCTTCAAAGAGGCCAATTTAAAAGATCTTCAAACTTTTCTCAACTCTGGAGCAGAGAGGAGTTGGAGGAGGTGGTCCGTCAGGATGGAGTACGTCCTCGTGCATCTAAAGTCGTCAGCAGTTTCCAACCTGTCCGTGCCTCCTGTTCCATTATGGAACAGAAACACGGGAGCCTGTTTGTTCGCCAAACACAATTAACAAGGTTTCTGCTGCACATCAATACTGCTATTTGCATAAGGTATTGATCTGAAGTCCTTATAATCACAAAATGTTAATTGCTCCAATTAATTCTCAATCTGTTTGTGCCCTTGTCTGGCCGCCTTGAGCCCTGAAGGTCAGTGTGAAAATGAACTGCTCTTTGATTCTCCTCCAGGAAAAGATTTTTCCCAAGACAACACAGTTTGCTACTCGGAAATCAAAAAGGCCTCGCCATCCTTTATCGTTATTATCATTCCATGTGAGTAGCAGCTAATGGGTTGGAAATCTTGTGATCTGATTTGTCCTTTTAAACAAGGTTTTTCTTGTCTCGTTCATTAACTGGGGCTGTCTTCTCTTCTTCATAAGGCCGTGGCTATTTAAACCTCAAAGACACAATATCCCCCCTTTTATTGACCAATAAGTCATTTTCTGGGACAATGCGTTGCCCGTTTGATTCATGGCCTGTATGTGGTTGTGTGTTTTGCTCCGTCTCTGGTCCTGCCGTTACAACATGTTATTACACGCTGAAACATGACCTCCCGGTTTATTGTCTGTTTGAGATGATCAGAATAATAAGTCAGAGGTGTCTATTCACTGCTCTTCAGGCTGTGATTTGTACACTGCATTAGACATTACAGCAGTCAAATGGATTTTTATATAAATGTAGATAAACAAATAATATTTTTTTGGATGTATATGTACTCGCACTGTTTGACTTCTGTAAGTGGTAAAAGCAGATTTTATTTTTACACTGGCTGGCCGTTTACTTGTATTGATTGAACTCTGGGTTAATTGCTTTTCCCCCTATCTTGATACAGTCAACAACAATGCAATTATAGGTTTTGCGACGTGTTTCACTCACCGATATCTGCACGTATGGTGGTGCAGGCGGAGCTCCCTTTCCAGTCCCCGTCATCCATGCATGAACACAGCCAAATGAAAAATGAGCCACCCTGTGTGAAAGATGAATTTCAATCCACTACACCTGTGCCACCCCAGCAAATGAAAGGACTGATTGCCTCCAATTGCATATTTAAAATGCTTAATTCCTCCATTAAGAAAGCTATTTACATGAATTAGGGACAATTAGCATTTTCAGACCCACTTCAACTTTGTTCGCCCCAATCCATTAACATTTGAAAGTGTCGGCTGGCAGACACAGAAAAAGCCCCTCCATCTGATTTGTGCTGACCCCCTACGATGGCTGCATGGATGGACTTTTTTATCAGCGCCACCGCACTGAGCACGGGGGAGGGGATGAAGGGATAAACTGGGCGACTATAGTAAGTCACCTCATTACGGTTAATCAACAAAAGCCCGCGGAAGAAAGACAACAGAGTGAAGGGCAAAGGGAGGTCTAGTCTAGAGAAGCAAAGGTGAAAGTCTTCAACCTCACACCGCTTTTATCTAATGGATATTACAACCATTTTATGTGGCAGAGCTCATGTGTTGTCCCTCTAATAGTCTGTTGCACAGAAGATGCTCAAGAAAAATAACCCAAATATGTAACCTCTGAGCTGTCAGCAGCTAAGTGGAAATAATGAGAGCGAAAGTTGATTTTAAAAAATGGTTAAGATGAAGTTCATTGCGTGCACCTGTCAGGTTTCCAAAGTCACTGGACCTTGTAACAAATAAGAAATAAATAAATCCAGTCAGCACAATTAAAACAAGGCCTCGGTGAAGACTACACAACCTTGAATATTTTCATTGGTCAGCAATTATGGGCTGAGATTCAAAGTGTTTACACACCCCCATGATGAGCTTTTTGATGGAGACAAGCTGTCATGTTCTAATGAAGATGACAGAGGCTGTGGCACTCTCCAGAGGATTTATTAGGAAGCAGAGGCCTCACATCATGTGAGTCATGTGTAATGCTTTTTATTGCTGTAGTCACAGGCAGGAGAGGAGGCGGCAGCTTGTTTTGATGATTATATTCACTCTTGGAAATACATTATTATCTCTTTGAGTTTCCAAAATCCATGTGTTTGTCCAAACTCCTGTTTCTGTGTGTGTGTGGAAAAAAAAGGAGTATTTGCATAAATTTATCTTTCATCAACTTGCACATGTATATTTATCACCTGCCATCCAGAGGAAAGGCAGATGAGAACGGTTTTGCCCGCATTCGTGCGTGTTTGTGTGTATTTAGCTTTTGATTTGTTACCAAAATAATTGACAATATAAATTTCAATGAAAATGACAGAAATGAATCCTTGGATCTACAACTGATTAACTTTTGGAGTTAATACAAAAACATGCATGTTGGGCTGCCTTCAGGCCTCTTCTGCAAAAGATCTGTGATCTCAATGGGATTTGCCTGATTAAATAAAGGTTAATAATAATAATAATAATAATAATAATAATCATAATAATAATAACAATAATAATAATAATAATAATAATAATAATACAAGATGGTTGCCACAACCAACAGACCTTAAACAATGGCCAGAACTTGGTTGTTGTTTTTTTAATCCATCCATCATCTTTACCCGCTTCTTCCTTTCTGGGTCAGAGGGATCATTGGTGCCCATATCCAGCAGTCATTGAGGGGTGGGGTACACCTGAACAGGTCTCCAGTCCATCACAGGGACACATGGAGACAAACAACCACTCACTCTCTCACCTAGGGACAATTTAGAGTTACCAATCAGCCTAACATGTATGTTTTTGGTCTGTGGGAGGAAATTGGAGTACCTGGAGAAAACCCACGCATGCACGGAGAGAACATGCAAACTCCACCCAGGAAGGCCCCAGGTCCAAACCAAGGATTGAACTCAGGACCTTCTTGCTGTGAGGCAACAGTTCTAGCCACTGAGTTGTCGTGCTGCTCATTAACAACTACTCCAAGTTGTGTGAATTATTTTCTTCAAACTTTGGCTTTGAGTATTGGAGTCAACCTTGTTTGTCCTTTAGCAGAATATCACATGAACCAATGCACTGATTTTAATCAAACTTTTAGAAACTCGTCATTGGATGTTGTGCAGTGTTCTGCCTCTTATAGGTTCCATAGTTCCAGGGTGGCACCAATGAGCTGGAGGTCATCCCATTAATTAGCTCCAGGGGTATAAGAGTCTACAGAAGAGCTCCATTCCCTGCTGGAGCATTACCTACCAACTGGTACTTGTGCCTCCAGCCTTGTAGAGATAATTTTACCAAACAATACTTACTTGTGTACTCTTTGTGCTTTTCAGAGACTTGCCTCCTGAGTCTATTCCAACTGGACCACTCTCTGTGCTGGTACCTACCTGTGAAGTTGCTGCTGACTCACCTTCAGCTGCTCCTTCGCCATCCAAACACTAACCACCTGTCACTGCTGCATCTTACAAGCCTGATCCTTACCTGCTGGAGGTCCTCTGCCTTCTCCTCAATACTGCAACCGTCCCCCTCTACTGTAAGACACCTGGAACTAAAATACCATCATCTCTCCTCACCCAAGAGATTCATCCTTCTCCTCCATTTCCAGGTTTCCCTGATCCCTGCGCTGTAAAGTCCATTTTTTCACTGTAAATAAATTGCTTTAATTATTCAAGAGTTTGAGTTCTGCTCTTTTCTCAGTCCATGTTATTTGGGTTCTCATCCGTGTGACAGGTGTACATATATAATTAATTAGCTGTTGGAGTCAGTTCAAATCAAAATGGCCGCCTATAGCTAACTGGAGTTATCCAAAACATAAATGGGTATAACTCAGTCAATTTTATGAGTATTGAGCTGAAATTTAATGTAGAAATAGCTAATACTTATTTATATGTATTCTAAACATAAAATCTCACAATATGTTGTTTTCAAGGTTTGATCAAAACAATTAAACTCCATAATTTCTCAACATAAGATGGCGTTGGTCTTAAACTCTCGCTAAGACAGCGGACACTATCTTTCAAGGACTGATAGGCCTTTTCTTATTTCTCCAATTTAAACTTTAGGACTAAAAGAAAATGTTTTTGTTTAATGGTAAAATTGGACATAAATACAAATAATTAAATACAGGAGATGCTTGTGTTTGGGTTAGATATTCTGATGTTTTTAGGCTACTTTCAGTATTTAACATTCCTTTTAGCATTTTTGTATGTTTCAGTTTTGCAGCCACAGTCCAAAGAATAAAAGCAAAAAGTAGCAGCTCAAAAGATGTGAGTGCTCAGATGGCTTTTACCAAGGCCTATGACCATAATTAGCTTGTTCAGGCTATTGTTTGTCTTCAGACATCATTAGGAAAGGCTAGATGATGAAATATTCAAAGCTTTTTCAAAACTCGGGCTATCAACCTTGTTTGAGCAAACGGCAGCTGTGCGTCTTTTCTAAGCAACTGTGCACTCTAATTGAAATAACTGATCCCCTCAAAACAGACAAAGGCTGTAAGATTTTTTTCCAGGAAGCGGTTTCCTCAAGAAGGTTCATGATGAAGAACTGAAATGGCAGTTGACAAAAAATAATAATAATGTTGGAGGTCAACTTAAAGTCTGTAGGACCAAGAAAGGTTGTCTAAGAGATGTGTAAGAAGAATTCCCAGAAAGTGAAGCACTTATCAGAACATCAAAACCCCTCACTGACTACAAGTACAAGTATTTAGAAGACTCTGAAATGGTGTTCTACTGTTTTCACACATGCATAAATGTTATTTTCAAAAAGAAGTCTTCAGAAGAAAACTTTTTCCTTCTTCACCTTAAGCTTCTGTGACAAAGGTTTACAACTACACCTCTTAGTGGACTGATAAAATTAAAATCTGCCTTTTAAACTCAGTGGGAGAAATGAACATTGGAGATTATCTGGTACACAGTTTTATTTGAAGTTCACCTGTCCTGTTGTTAAGCAGAAGGAAAGAAATGATGTCATATCTAACAACCATGTTTGAGTTGTAAATAAAAAAATCTGTGCAATACCCTTGTGCTCAGTCTTAAATATTAATAATGAAAGCTGATAATGCATTTATTTGCATTACATTCATTCAATTCAGTTCAGTTTATTTATATAGCGCCAATTCATTGACATTGACATCTACACCTCCAGATGCAGGAAGAGGGCCACCTGCATCATGAAGGACCACACTCACCCAGCACACATACTTTTTGCCCCGCTCCCCTCAGGAAGGAGGTTGAGGAGCATTAAGTGTAGAACCACTAGACTGAGGAACAGCTTCTACCCTGAGGCTGTTACACTCATGAATCTCTAACCAGAATAATCACTGTGAAAAATCACATCATGTTGCTGCTGATCTGTTTCATGTTGCTACTGATCTGTTTCATGTTGCTGCTGATCTGTTTCATGTTGCTGCTGATCTGTTTCATGGTGCCGCTGATCTGTTTCATGTTGCTGCTGATCTGTTTCATGTTGCTTCTGATCTGTTTCATGTTGCTGCTGATCTGTTTCATGTTGCTGCTGATCTGTTTCATGTTGCTGCTGATCCTTTTCATGTTGCTGCTGATCTGTTTCATGTTGCCGCTGATCTGTTTCATGTTGCTGCTTATCCGTTTCATGTTGCTACTGATCTGTTTCATGTTGCTTCTGATCTGTTTCATGTTGCTGCTGATCTGTTTCATGTTGCTGCTTATCTGTTTCATGTTGCTACTTATCCGTTTCATGTTGCTACTGATCTGTTTCATGTTGCTTCTGATCTGTTTCATGTTGCTGCTGATCCTTTTCATGTTGCCGCTGATCTGTTTCATGTTGCCGCTGATCTGTTTCATGTTACCGCTGATCCGTTTCATGTTGCTACTGATCTGTTTCATGTTGCTGCTGATCTGTTTCATGTTGCTGCTGATCTGTTTTATGTTGCTGCTGATCTGTTTCATGTTGCTTCTGATCTGTTTCATGTT
>NC_056499.1:3707008-3709476 GCF_014905685.2 Nematolebias whitei
TGCTGCTGATCTGTTTCATGTTGCTGCTGATCTGTTTCATGTTGCTGTGTTCAATCGTGCTCATCTGCTCACACAGACTCATGTTCGTGCTGCTGCCATTAGTGCTTAGTGTTTATTTAGTTGATGTTTTTCTTAGTTCATATCTTTGATGTTATGACTGTTTTTCTTTTACATTTTATTGTTGGTGTGATGGACTTGCGACCCATCCAGGGTGTACCCCGCCCCTCGCACAGTGATTGCTGGACATGGGCACCAGCGACCCCCGTGACCCAAAATGGAATAAGTGGGTAAAGATAATGGATGGATGGATGGATTTTATTGTTGGATGTAACTGGGACCATGTGAACATAATCTCGTTCCACCACATGTACCACATGAAATGCGAATGACAAATAAATCTCTGACTCTGACTTCATAGCAAAGTTGTCTCCAGGCACTGTACAGAAACATTCACATACTTAGAAAAGCCAATTACCGGTAGTAAAGTCTTGTATCTAAGGAAGCCAGCAGACTTGTTGAATCTTCACTTTGTCACAGTCTCCCATTTAAACACCATAAATCCTAATGAAGGTGGTACAGGAGCGTGTGTGACTGATTTGATGAGATACTAAATGACAAAAAAACAATTACAATGTCTTACTTCTAGGGGTCTCATTCTTCTTTTAGGGGCAGCTGTGGCTGAGTGGTTAGAGCAGTCGTCCTCCAGTAGGAGAGTTGGGGGTTTGATTCCACCAGCAGTCACATGTTGAAGTGTCCCTGGGCAAGACACTGAACCCCTCGTTGCCTTCGATGTGTGTCCCATCAGTGTATGAATGTGATAAAGCTCTAAATCATTTCTTGATCTGCTGCCTTCATATAACTCCTCCTACATGTCACGTCATCAGTGTGTGCTCCCAAGACATCATTACCTGCAGTGTACCACCAGTGCTGACCAAATTCACATTATATTATATATTATGGAGTAAATGCTAGAAATGTTTGCATCCATGTAAAAATACTGAAAGCAACTCTGTTGTGACCTCAATGAAACATATCGCAGCCCATGAAAATACACCAAAAAACAGGAAACAAGGAGTAGAGCATGTGCATGAACAGAAATGTAAACACAACTAAAAGAAGAGGATGTCCTTCGGTCCTGGGTTAGACTAGAGATGAGGCTATGACATCATAATTTTCTAAAGGATACACTTTGGAAAACTTAAGGGTGGCATGTCAAGAAGGTTTCACTCTGGAACCCGTTTTCAAAAAATTCTGTTTTGGGAATCCTAAAATGCTCTTTCCATGTGGATGCAAAGTTGGAACAATAAATAATAAAAAGTGTAATTACAGACACATTTTCTATGTGGACAGCCTCTAAATCACCTTACATTAAACTAGAAAGCAACAAACTGTAATTGGCCAGATTAAACATTTTAGCCTTTAAAAGACAAGCAAGTTCAAAGAGTTCAGGAAAGTAGGTTTGTTTTAAGACATTTTGTATGCAATAAAAATATTCTCTTACCTTTACCAGGAATAATGTTGTCAACATTTCACCTTTATTATCAAAACCTGCTTGAGATCTTGTAAACCACGCTTCACACAGATATGTATAAAAGCTCATTTGTAAAATCAAAAAAAACAACGGCGCCTGCTTAAAAGACCTTATTGTCTGCAATGCAAAGATTAGCTCAACGAACAATCATAATTGTGATATTGATTATACATAACTCACTTTGTCTGAGTATGATTACAACTTATCATTGACTTTCCTTGTGAGATGAATTCACCCTCCTTGTGTCACTCTTGTTGACTTGTATGATCTATCGTTCATCAATACCATTGATTCTCCAAAAGTTCATCCATCCATATGTGACTGGCACACCGTTATTTTACATAAAAAAAGATTGAGGGGAGGTGATCTGCATGTCAGCAAAATGTCACCATAATTGAGCTCGGCTCATGTTATTGTCCTTTAACCAAGTTCTGACTGTTTTATAAACAGGGCTGGGACAAGATGCATCAGTCACCAGGGAGACTGTTACACTACCAAGGACAAGAACCGCTCGCATTTCAGAAGAGCAGCTGATTATCTATACATCCTTACATCCTTCTATTCATCTATTCATCTATCCATCTATCCGTCCTTCTATCCATCTATCTACTGTATCTGTCCTTCTATCCGTCCTTCTATCCATCTATCTACTGTATCTGTCCTTCTATCCATCCATCCATCCATCCATCCATCCATCCATCTATCCATCTATCCATCTATCTATCTATCCATCCATCCATCCATCCATCCATCCATCCATCCATCCATCCATCCATCCATCCATCCATCCATCCATCTATCAATCTATCCATCTATCCGTCCTTCTATCCATCTATCCATCTATCTATCTATCTATCTATCTATCTATCTATCCTTCCGTCCATCTATCTGTCCTTCTATCATCTATCCATCCTTATATCCAACTGTCCATCTATCC
>NC_056499.1:3709576-3714260 GCF_014905685.2 Nematolebias whitei
ATCTATCCATCCATCTATCCGTCCTTCTATCATCTATCCATCCTTATATCCAACTGTCCATCTATCCGTACTTCAATCCATCCATCCATCCGTCCATCCTTCCGTCCATCTATCTATCCATCCTTCCGTCCATCTATCTATCCATCCATCTATCCGTCCTTCTATCCATCTATCCGTCCTTCCATCCATCTATCCATCTATCCATCCTTCTATCATCTATCCATCCTTCCGTCCATCTATCTATCCGTCCTTCTATCCATCTATCTGTCCTTCTATCCAACTATCCATCTATCCATCTAACCATCTATCCGTCCTTCTATCCATCTATCCATCTATCCATCTATCCGTCCTTCTATCCATCTATCCATCTATCCGTCCTTCTATCCATCTATCCGTCCTTCTATCCATCTATTCGTCCTTCTATCCATCTATCCATCTATCCGTCCATCCATCCGTCCTTCCATCCATCTATCCATCTATCCATCTATCCATCTATCTATCCATCTATCTATCTATCCTCCATCCATCCATCCATCTATCCATCTATCTATCCACATATCTATCTATCTATCCATCCCTCTATCCATCTATCTATTTAGTCTAAAGAACAATAACAGTACACAGGAGTGACAGAACATACAGAGGCTAATTGGAGAGGGCCTGTCACTGATTACAGAGACATTTGTGTTGTGTGTGTGCGTGTGTGCGTGCGTGTGTGTGTGTCTTGCGTGGGTGCACGGATATTCACGGTGCATCTCTGGCAATTGCTCTGCTGGTGGACATCGCTCTGGCAGTAGACCGCCCTCAGAGGTCTCAGGATATCCAGTGTAAATCCAACCTAGTGAAGCTGTGAAAAAAAAATCTAATAATATGTTATTGCAGTCTAGGTCCCCCCGTCGCCTCTCCATCAGAGCACCACTGTCACCTTACACATGGACCATGGTGTGATAATGGACAATAATGTGGAGTAGCTGTGAGAGAGAACTCCAATCTGCCTCCTGAGTGGTAAAAGTGCTGAGAGGAAAGTACAGCCCAGACGCTGTGTGCTAGCTCCTGACTATGAGGCCATGTGTCATCCTATCATGAACCCCTGGGAACCCCTTCCACCAGCTGATCATACTACTAACTTATTTCATCAATCCTAAAGGTTAAGGCTTCGGCCAAGGGTAGGTTTCTCTACAAATAACTTTCTTCTCCACAAAGAAGTATGGTTCATTCATACATAGTGCTCCGCAGCCTTGTTTTTGTTATTGCCATTTTCTAGACATCCAGAAGTGTAAACCAAATCCACGGTGAAAACCGTTGCCTAATTGTTTCATCATGATGTGTTTATTCATATTTAATGTAGAAGCTTTTTCTCCTGCAAAGCTCGGTCATTAGTGAGCCTTCCCAAAGAAATAAATAGCTAGATATGTTGTTAAATTTCTCAAAGAGAATCTAAAATCTTGACTGTCTGCAGGCATGTTTACAGTCAGCGAGCACTGATGTGCACGAGATGCACTTTTGTTACTGTTTCTTTGTTTAGAACAGAGTTTCGTAACACAACCTTCAGAACACCAGTAAGAACTCAGTTTTATAACCTAAACATATTAAATATGCTTCCTTTGATCAATCTAGCATTTATGGTTTTGCTTACAGTGAAATGTTTCCCTACAGAGAATTGTAAAAACACTCACAACAAAAGCAACAAGGGAAACCGTGTGAACGTGACAACAAAATACAGTAGAACATCCAGCTGGGGTTTCTACTGGCTGCAGAGCGCAACATCACTGAAACTTTAGAACGTCCTGCATTCAATATCCCTGAAAACTACTGGAGCAAACGTTCAAACTGCCCCATGAATAACCTTTGCTTTATTTGAAAACAACAAAGTCCATGCTCAATAATCCAGGTATACAATCCAACATTTTTCAGTCAGGTCATCTGGACAGTTTCTTTTATTTGTGCTGCAACGTTTCGCCTTCGATCCAGAAGGCTTCATCAGTCAAGGAAACACAACCAAACTGATTCTTCCCCCAACAGCTTACTCCAAAGCGGAACAAACCAGTTTTGTTGGTGCCAAGATGGTCTCTTTGGTACGCCCCCTCCTCCATTGCCGGCCCTCTTCCTTGTTCAAATAAACTGTCCAGATGACCCGACTGAAACATGTTGGTTTGCTTTATTTGATTACAAACTTTTCAATGAGTGGCTTTCAACTTTAATGTGACTCCATTATTGTTTGAATTGTTCCATACACTATGAAATAAGTCAACATACAATAAAATTCTCGCACTATACTATTAATAAAAGCTTTGTGGCCAACAGTGGAAAACGTACAACCTCCTGATCAGATTACAAAATGTTTACAGCAACAAATTAAAGTCCACTTTTCTAATTGTCATTACTGTGATGGTGAAAGGCCACGGGGGGCATTTTATTTTCTGTCTGATTGAATCCCCCACTCCTTACTGAGTTGTCGTTTGGTGCGTGACCACGAGCTTTGTGGTTTTCTCGACCTCGTGGGACCAATTCCCATTATTTGCTTGACTATGACCCTGTATTATGACCCCTCAAGTCTCTCATTCTCCAGAAGCCCACTTTTAAATTGCTCATCTAATGTCGACCAGCATTTTTACTCGACCGTAATGAATGTTCCAATTACGCTGAAAGGTGATGGAGGCGATTTTCCTATATGATAGAGGAAGTGATTGGATCTCGCACAGACCTGTGGTCACCAACTTGCTGTTGGGAGGAAGCTAAGCCTCCACTCGTGGTAATGCACCTCTCAGAGCTCTGCTGAGCCACACGGAAATGAGGTGGCTGTACAGAATTAAGTGCTTGAAATAAAATTATTCATTTTGGCAGAAATGTGTCAAATGACCTTTCTGCTTCTTGTTAAACGCCGTGCACATTACTCCAGAGAAATGCTCCTGTTGTCCACACTTGATAAACCCACCTCCTGTCTGCTTTGTCAAAAGGGAAATGGTAATTAATTGAAATCATTTCCATGTGTAAGGTTGTGCAGATCCCTCCTTTAAGGTGTGTGTCAGCGGGTCGGTTTGGAGTGGAGTCAGGTGATAAGAACTCTGGTCATACTGTGCTAAATGACTGCCAAACCTCCATAAAACCAATTCAAGGGCAGATGAGTATGAGGGCAAGGAGTAGTGGAAAAAGGGGGAAAGCGTTGTCCCCAGTGAACTGCATTCTGACAGCAGCAGCAGCAGCAGTCACTATGCACAGAAACTGCAGTGTTTTGGATCATTCAAGGCTGGGCACATTTTTCATTTTCCGCCCCTTTTTTCTTTTTGATTAAAAGGTTGTGGGAACTGAAGAGTCTCCTTGGAGGTGGCATCCTCCTGCTTGACTGAATGTGGGGCATTTCACCCAACTCTGTGCATAAGTGAGGAGAGCTTATCCTAATGCAGAGGCTGCCTGTCTGCCTGCCAAACACAGACGTGCCTTTAAGAGGGGCCATACATGCTGTTGATTAGTTTTACTGAGCGAGTATGCAGAGACCAATAAATTAAATATGAATAAATTAAAAATGTACTCTAGCAGAAAATTGCTTGGAAAACAACCACCTCCCTATTAAAATATGTATAGTAATGCCTTTTATGTGAAGCAACTTGGGATTAGATATCACTGTAAATTACCGCACCATCCAACCATAGTCAAGAACTTTTCACTTTTAACAAGGACTTATAAAAGGGGTATTTACTCCATTGTGTTCAGTAATTAATTTGATATTCAAATGAGCTTAAAGTATGAATTATAATTGCAAATATCCTAAATAAGAGCAGTTTTAAAGAGGGGTAGTGTCAACAAAGATTGATGAGGCTTGCTTTGCCATCTGTTTCAAATATTTACTTGACGTGAACTCAACCCATTCCTGATTTTATTTACCGTATTTTCCGCCGTACACGTCGCACTGCCCAATAAGTCGCATCAGTCCATATTTGTCTAATAAAGTGGAAAAATCCATAAATACGTTCCAACTATTATGTGTCACCACTGACGCGTCACGTGTTACTCTTCACCGCTAACTACCCGGAAATGTGGGCCGGCGTTGTGCCAAAAATCAATGGGCTGCCAAATGGCGGCTGTGGGAGCGTGCACGGGAGGACTTTAACAAGAATTTAACAAGATCAAAACCTAAAAACAAGTATTTGTTTGATGAAAATTACATTAAATTTGTGTCTCAGTCTAACGTTTGCTTAATAAATGCACTTTGACGGTCAAATCAGCTGTATTTCAAAAGCGGATACGCGGAAATAAACGCGTGCACGCGACGAGTCGCTGTGCAAATTTAACAAGATAAACACCTAAACAATTGTTTGTTTGCTCAAAATTATAGCATAAGTGTGTCTCAGTCTAATGTTTGCTTAATAAATGCACTTTAATGGTCAAATCAGCTGAATTTCAAAAATGGTTTTGCTGCCTCGGTGCTCCGTGAACACACAGAGGAAGAAAAAAGGGAGGAGGAACTTTGAATTTGCCATTATAGCCACATTTACCTATTATATGATACAACGGCATGCCATAATGCTACTACTACTATGCTGCCATCAAGTGGCTGAAAGTGGTACTGTTTTTTTTTTGTTTTTTTTCCAGTCAGAATGAATGAAAACGGTCGTATCGCAGCCAAAAAATGGTTTATAAAAATGGGAAAAAAATCCATAAATACGTCGCTTTGGCCTATAAGTCA
>NC_056499.1:3714660-3719083 GCF_014905685.2 Nematolebias whitei
CTAGAAATAGAGGCATCATGGTGTATAATGAATCACGGCCATGTGTATCTATTATTTTGTATTGTGTGTGTGTGTGTGTGTGGGGGGGGGGGGGGTCTAGAGAGGTGCAACACACACAAATCTCTGCACACAATGCAAACACTGAAGGGGATCAGGAACATCAGGATGTGTGCTGAGCACCCACAGATAACGTCTCTGCAACATTTCCATGACATTGTAGCTGTGTTGGCTCATTACCACAATGTCACAGTGGTGGTGTGAGGATGTTGTGTTGGGGTGGGGGCACACGTTGTTGAGGAGGGGGTCAGGTGCAGGTATTGGGCCTCTGCAGATGAGCTGATTAATTAAAGAGAGCTCTATTAAGGTTATTGAGATGCAGCTTCTCCTCACCCCCTTCAAACAGCCCACTCCACAGTGGATAAAGGTACATGAAGCCATGGGGGGGGGCATCCTTGCTTCTGTTGACTTTAGCAAGGGTGCCCTCACTCCACATGACCCGCAACCCTCACTACAAGTGCTTCTCTGCACCCCACCTTTGCCGAAGTGACTCTCTCTTCAGGCTCCAAAATGAGGCTGCAGTTTTAATCCTTCCTGCCCATCAACCCACTTACCCTTTCCTCCATCTGGAGCAGGACTGGGGGGAAGGGGGAAGGGTGAAAGTAGGGTGGGGTGGGGAGGAGGTTGAGGGGGGGTAATCGCATCCCTCGTTCCATCTCAACGAATTTTCTAATTTCCTTTGCCTCCATGCTTTGTCCCCAAATTCACGCCCCTTAACCTATCCACCAGACTCTCATCTGCCCCCCCACCCCCACCCCCACCCCCTACACACACTTCTTTGCTCTGTTGTTTTGGCTCACAGAGTAAACGAATACCTGAAGACTAACGTTTGTTTGCAGCAAGATGAGCTGAAAGTTCTTTTTACATCTTCACTGCATTAAGTGAATACACAAGAAAACACAACTTCCATATTTTCTTCATGCGTCTCCTGGAACTTCCTTAACCCTAAAGTGTGCACAGCTATTACTAATGTTTCCTGAAGTTCATATTTACAATCCTTATCCAATAATTAATAACGAGTATGGTGCAAGACAAGGAGAAATATATGTAAAAATTCAGTTTCCTTTTGCAAAATTGGTCCAAAACCAAGTTTTATAAACAGACTTCATGAAAATCTGTTGTATTTGTCACAGGAATTGTGAGGAAATGTTTTTATTTCACAAGTTATTTAAAAAGTTACAACAGCACCCAAAAGGAACCATGTTCGACTGTTTTTTTAATGGACTGGACCGTTGAGGTGTAAGCGTACAACATATTAATTACAGACCAATTACATGGAAATCACAGCTTTTAATGGGCAGTGGCTCAAGTACTCAATTCTAATTACACATCCTCATGCTCAGAATTAGGTAGCTTTAGGTACAGCTCCCTCCTCTCAGATTAACTCCTGAGAATGAATTCAGCAACTAACTACAGCTCCATCTGCTGTTTCCATCAGTCTGAGTAAACCACGGTGAAACAGAGTAATGGTTTCTTTTGGCAAGCAGCTTTAATCAGAGATTAGTAAACTCTCGTGAACTCCGTTTTACAAAGAAAAAACATTTTTTTGAAAAAAAAAAAAAAGCAGGCTACATTTTCACATGAGCACTAAAACATAAAGCCTGTGCACGGACACGTGCTCCATTGTTGGCACTCATTCACTTCAAGATGCAAATGGGTGAGTTTGAAATTCACCCTGTGTGTGTTATGCTTGGATACCTTAATGTTGTATCTATGCTGGGGATTATTCTCTCTACAGCGGAAAAAGAATAAAAAAGAACCTGTGCTTGAATGGCAGTGCCCTCAAAGTAGCTCCTGCTGCTTTCAATGGCCTCCAAACGAGATTAGACCCGCGGCTGCCCTCGGCTCCAATCCTCTGCATTTAGACGGAGCGGAACCAGCCTGTGTGACAGACTTTCTGTTTTGACACCGAGCGGCTGCAGTCGCTGCATATACAACGTTTTGGAATTGAGAGGTCAGAGCTAAAACGAAAATCTCTGCTGCTCACATTGGTTTTGTGAAATGATATCCAAAGTAATAAATAATCTTTTGTATTCTCCACTTTTAATGTGCGCAGTTAAGAATACCAACAATAAAACTAAATAAAGAGATTGTAAGTTTATCGTTAAACTTAATATATGCGACACATTTGTTTTACTTCCGTTTCACATTCGGCACATTCGTTTTTATATTATTTTAAATCTAAATATTCAGAAGTGAAAGAAACTAAGAAAACATAAAATATGACAAGCATACTTTAACAGTGAATATAAATAAGGAGATAAGATTAAATAAGAACACTTGTGACTTGTAGTGAGCAGAAGACTAACTTTTTGTCAAGTCTCCAAAGTGGCTGTTCATTCTCACTAAATAGATCTTTAATGTAGAATAAAAGAAACAGTATTTCTTTACAAACTTACTGAGGGGGATCTTTTTAAAACACCTGGCTGCAGCTTAGACTGAGGCCTTTTCATTTGGCACAATGTAGCGGTGCTCAGGGTGAACGTTGCCAGGTGCGGCGGTTTTGGTCTTCTTTTACTAGTTTCACATTAAGTGGCTCATTTATTTGACACAGCAGCTACTGCTTAGTTCCTGCCCAGCACAATAAAGGCTGAACAATGGTTGCATTCAACTTTTTCATAAAAAACTAACTAAATACATATTCCAGGAACTGACTAAATAGTATGCATGTATTCTCCTTGCCCACCTCTAGTTTGGTTTTTGCTTCCTCCCGTTTTCACGTGTCACGTGGTTCTTTTTTTCCTTTTTCTTCCTCGTGTTATTCTGATGGATAACTGGACTCTGAAACAGCTGTCGGTCTGCAGAGGACCGTCGGTCTCTGTTGCTGGAGAAAGGTCTCTCCTCCTCTGCCTTACTTGGGTCAGAGGTCGGTTTCTGTCCTGTACGGAGGTCCTTCTTGTCCTGAGGTCTGCGCTGTTTTGCACTCAGCTGTACTGGACGTTTTTCTCCAACGTGGGACTGCAAAGACGAGATTCAAATTCATCTTACATAACTGAATTAACTATGACATTCATTTAGAGCAGCTGCGTTACAGCACTTTGACCCACACCCTATTTGAGAGGAAAATCTGGCGCCATCTAGTGGCAAACAGGAAAACCAACAATAAAATAGAACAAAGGCAACGAAAAAAAGAGTTTAAAATCCACCAGGTATATTATTATAATTATTATTTGTATTATTATGAGTTCATAAAAATGATCAGTTGGGTTGTAGAAGGTTCAACAAACCTCTGCAGTGGGCGGCAGTTTCCCTGCGTCAATGTCCTGTTGATGACAGAACATTTTTGTTGATCTTTATTTCATGATAATAGAAAACCAAGAAATTTACTCCATGCCTGTTATTTATGTCTATCTATAACCTTATCAAAAAAAAAAGGCTACAACTATTTTGGCTGTGGCAATGAACATTAAAGGAACAGTACTGGGTTTGTGTCCTTTGTTTGTAACCTGCTCTGAACTCAAATTAAAATGATCAAAACTATTGACATTGCGATTTTTGGCATTAAAAAGAAATGATACTTCCAGCTTATATTCAGAAACACTCGTTGTTTTCAGTCAAAACGCTCACATTAAATTTGAAAACGCCAGGCAGCTGATTGTGAAGGCCAGCTGCTCTAAACAAGCATACAGTACCGTGTTGTTAAAGGAGGGTGAGCAGGAGCTGCTGTCCTCGTTAGGACCGAGCTCAGCACCGTTGATGTTTGTCTTTGATGGAAGAGCCAGTGAGGCCAGGAACGGCTCCAGAGTGTCCTCAGCAGAGGCGAGGGAAGACTCCGCCACAGTCTTACTTTCTGTTGAGAATGGTTTTAAACACCAGCATGAAGCCCCCCACAGCTGCATCATGTTAACACCTCACTATACCTATAAAAACAAAGTACTGTTGACATAGTGATGTGGGCTCAGCTCAGGATTTTGGGGAATATTCTGGCAATTAAAAGCTATATGTTATATATTATCTATATTATTTTACAGGTCTACAAGTATTTTACAACTGTTTTTCACTAAGTGTTTGAAAAACTACATTACCTTGAATATATACTTAAAAAGTATGTTTAAATTTATATATATTTGTATAAATGTATAATCATTTTAATTGTTCTTTATAGTCTGGTTGTATGATTGTTTTATTATGTGTAGAACACTTTGGTCCTGTGGGTGTTTAAAGTGCTCTATAAATAAAGCTGGTATGGCATGGCATGGCATGGTATGGTATGTATGGCATGGTATGGTATGGCACGGTATGGCATGGTATGGTATGGCATGGTATGGTATGTATAGCATGGTATGGCATGGTATGGTATGGCATGGTATGGCATGTATGTATGGCATGGTATGGCATGGTATGGTATGGCATGGTATGGCATGGT
>NC_056499.1:3719093-3720729 GCF_014905685.2 Nematolebias whitei
ATGGCATGGTATGGCATGGTATGGTATGGCATGTATGGCATGGTATGGCATGGTATGACATGGCATGGTATGGCATGACATGGCACGGTATGGCATGGTATGCCATAGAATGGTATGGCACGGTATGGCATAGCATGGCATGATATGGCATGGTATAGTATGGTATGGTATGGCATGGTATGGTGTGATATGGCATAGCATGGCATGGTATGGTATGGTATGGCATGGCATGGTATGGTATGGCATGGTATGGTATGGCACGATATGGTATTTGATGTATTTTTCAGAAATCATTTAACCTGTCACTCACTTGAATAGTTACAGTAATATAAATTTCATTTCTGTAGCTAATTGGGCCTTGGTGCTTTGGCTATCTTCTTTCATTCAATTTCAGCAAATCCTTGAAAGATTTACATTTGTAGTTTCTGAGTAGCTGCTTTGTGTTTATTAAACTTATATTTCAGGACATGTCAATTATAATAATTTAGCCATCTATTAAATATTCAAAATATCATAAACTGCTGCAAACCAAAACAATAGGCCAAAAGTTCATGTTGCCAGTTACTGTAACTATTTATTTCTTGGAATGGTTCAGATTTGACCTTTGTTGTTGCTTTCTTGATGTTCCATGTAGTGGTGCATCATTTCCAACACGTTGGACGGGCCAGAAGACACACTAATGTCACCCTGTTGGACAAAGTTTCCATTAGAGCACTTTATGTAATTCACATTATTCATGAATGCAGATAGAGTTGGTGTTGTACAGTAATCCAAGGATCCTCCAACAGTAGAGATGCAGTCATACGGTACGCAGGATTTGGCTTAAGAAGGTGAGTCAACACTTTTTTTGCTGTGGAGACAAACTTAAGCCAGTCAGTGTGTGAGTTACAATCTAAACTCAGTGCTTTGCATTAACTGTTTTTAAAAGTATGAACGAAGATAAAGTTTCACCTGCATCACTGACAGTTTCCCAAATGGGTTGATCAAATTTAATTTCCTTGGTCATGATCTTCTTTATTAGATTTTCCTTAGTTTTGGAATAAAATGGAGGTATTCCACACAGCCTACAGAGGGACATACTCAAGCTCAGCAAGTGAACATATACCTGGAAACAATATTATGTGTGTCTACTTACAGTATATACATAATGACTCCAATACTCCAATTATCACACCAGTTGCTATAACCACGGCCACTCATCATTTCCGGTGCTAAAAGGTACATGTGGCATGTGAACAGCATGGTTTACTTTGACATCGCACAAAGATGAAGGCATAAAGGAACTGCTTGAAACGTGCTTTAATACATGTTTATCTTCTGAGATGCTTTAAAAAGATAATAAGGAAAAACTATACTGTGGATATCATGTTCTGTCAACAAATTCACTAAAATATTGGGCATGACGTACAGGAGCCAAATAACAAATATTGTGGAAATTTGGGGTTAAAGCCGGTGGATTTACTGAGCTGTAAAAAGTCTATGCATTAATTTAAGTGCAGTAAAGAAGATGCTTTGAGCTCGTTAGTCCCACAACCCAATTCCCTCTGTTTGGAAACAAAGTCGGGTTGAACACACACACACACACACACATATATATATATATATATATATATATATATATATATATATATATATA
>NC_056499.1:3720739-3722919 GCF_014905685.2 Nematolebias whitei
ATATATATATATATATATATATATATATATATATATATATATATATAATATAATTGACCCACTATGTGAAGACACTGTTTGTGGCTCCACAGACTGATGAAGTCTTTTGGATGAAAGATGAAACATTCCAACAAAAAGAAACAGTCCAGAGGACCTGACTTAACTTTGTTGGAAGAACAAGTACCCTTTAATACTTAAACGTTTGAAGTAACGTGAAAAACGATCATTCTGAGCCTGTGGTTGTTTGAGTCGTCTCCTTACATACAGTAAAGTGGGAACTGTGGATGGATGACATACCCATGTAGATGAGCGTCCCACAGGCGTCCATCTGTATGTTTTCAATCCCGACACCTTTGGTCTTGATCGACAGACCAAAGTCCGCTACCTAATGACAGAACAGCACTAAAATGAGAAATTACAAACAGACATGGCGACAGATCAGTGGTTCTGATTCCAGCCCTACAGCATCACCAACATATAGATTGTTTAAGGCTACATACAGTATGTTAGCAGAACTCTATCATGACACTGCAAAAGAAAAGGTTCTTGAGCAAATAAATTAAGACTTAGCTATTTAAATAAATAAAAGCTATCTGTATTAGCTGTGTCTGAATAAAAAAAATGCTGTCAATAATGCAGACTTTTTACAACATGTGCATGGATTGTGTGCTTGGGTTTGTGCAAATAAAGGAAAAAGTGAAAAGGCACAAAAAGACAGCAATATATTTACGGTTAAATAATTAACCATTAATATATTTACATCATGAACTAACTTTTAATTGGCTAACATACCAAGTCTTAGCAGCAGCTTACTTGTTGTCAGTGCACTTGGAATGCTGAGCCCATATGATAAACTGGTGAAAGATATTTAAGTCATTGTGAAGGTGAAAGAAGATGAGATTTATCTTTGGTAAAGCAGGAGTATTTAAAGTCTTTACTAATGATGAAAAAGCTAAAATAAAGTGTCCAAACTGGGCTTAGAGAACTGGGGTGACGAGAAGTTTTACATTCTGTCTTTAAAATACCTTGATAAGAAACCTGCTGTCATCTTCATGAAGAGAATTCTTCACAAGAATATTTTCAAGTTTCAAGTCCCGGTGCATTATACCTGTAAAAAAATAATAATAATAATAAATAAATAATTAAATAGAAAAACAGCAAAAAGATGGATGTGAAAAGGATTTATGGTATCTGAGATAATGAGTGCAAATACATGTACACAGTACAAAACTCGGTATTGTAATCAGTATTTAGGTCGGCATATTTAGAAATAAAATAGTGTTTATACAGAAATATAAAAACACTGTGGAAGATTACAGAGCCTACAAATTTTCTGCATAATCTTGTTCATACTTGCAACAAACTTTTATGTTCTTACTACAGCTTTTCTTTCACCCCATATGGAGCTGCTTTTTTACTTATTTATCTACGGTACTGAAAAATTGTGTAACATGATTTACCAGACCCCGTTTTGGAGACATGATGATTTGTTTACTTCATTTACAGTAAATCAAAGTGAAGGAACATGTTTTAAAAAATACATACAGTGACGCGAGGAGGAATCAATTTGTGCCTAGCAGAGCTTCTTACAGCACTGACTGAAGCAGCCAGTTAATGAAGCTGTGCAGGTTGTGTGTGAAAGGTAAACTTGACCAACTGTGCACAAAACAGACTTGAGAAAATGTAGTTTTTTTATTAATATCTAGCTTGAAAGCCTTCAAAAGAAGAAAATAAGAGCTGTGTCATGGTCGGAGTAGAATAAACATAAAATGTATGTTAGTTCTGAACCCTAGAGTTCATTCTACAGTGCAGAGGCAAAAAGATTTGTTTAGAACAACATTCAGGTTAATAAAAAGCACCTGTGTCATCACAAGTCCAAAGAAACCCATAACATCCATCCATCCATCCATCCATCCATCCATCCATCTGTCCATCCATCCATCCGTCCATCCATCCATTATCTTTATCCGCTTCTTCCTTTTCGGGTTACGGGGTTCACTGGTGACCATGTCAGCTATCACTGTGTGAGAGGTGGGGTACACCCTAGACAGGTCTCCAGTCCATCACAAGGACACATGGACAGGTCTCCAGTCCATCACAAGGACACATGGACAGGTCTCCAGTCCATCACAAGGACACATGGACAGGTCTCCAGTCCATCACAGGGACACATGGACAGG
>NC_056499.1:3722929-3724679 GCF_014905685.2 Nematolebias whitei
CCATCACAGGGACACATGGACAGGTCTCCAGTCCATCACAGGGACACCTGGAGATAAACAACCATTCTCTCTCACCTAGAGACAATTTAGAGTTCTCAACCAGCCTAACATGCATGTTTTTGGTCTGTGGGAGGAAACTGGAGTACCTGGAGAAAACCCATGCAGCAAGGCGAGAACATGCAAACTCCACCCAGAAAGGTCCCGGGCCGGGATTTGAACCGGCGACCTTCTCACTGAGAGGCAACAGCTCTGCCAACTGAGCCACCCAGAACTCCACACCACAAAAAGGAAAACGAAAGCGTAAAAGCAGCAACTGGGAAACCATTTCTGTAATTAGTTGGATTACCTCGTGCTCGTTCTGAGTTCCTGCAGTGAAAAAACGGCTTTTCTTTTCATTGTTACTAATAAAAAGTGGGTATTAGAATAAAAGCTCAAATCCAAATTGCAGGTAAGAAGAGTCTTGGATGTGCCCAATTCTGGCTGAGAGCTAATTTTAATAATCAGAGTAAACCTGAACAACTTTAAGCTGCAAAACTTTCATCCTTGACTACTTTACACACATTCATCAGTTTTGCACCAAAGTTTTGTTGTAAATTTGGTAATACTCAATAATAGTAGTGATATAAGACTTCCGCAGAAAAGTGTGTATGGTGGGTATCCCTGGCTTGGCGCTTTGTCAGTGTCTCTTTTGCATCCTCTCACCCCCACTGATGGTAGAGGCAGGATCCCGTTCTTCTCCTTTGGTTCGGCTCGAGATCTTTATGTGAAATTTGTCTTCTCTGCATTTTCAACCCACCATGAGCAGTTTTCAACTCAGTTTCATGACTTTCTTTATTGTACAACTATTTGAATCTACAGTAGTCCCTCGTTTATCGCAGGTGTTAGGGACCACGCTCCAAACTCTTTGAGTGACAGCTGACTTTCCTCCAGATAAAACTTTAAATATTTTTGCTCACTTTTGTTAACGAAAGTGCTGGTCGCCCTGATTCAAATCCCGACTGGGGGGGGGGGGGGGGGGTTTACATGTTCTCCCCGTGCTGCGTGGGTTTTCTCCAGGTACTCCAGTTTCCTCCCACAGATCAAAAACATGCATGTTAGACTGACTGGTAACTCTAAATTGTCCCTAGGTGAGAGAGAGAGTGAATGATTGTTTGTCTCTTTTGTCTCTAGGTGTCCCTGTGACGGACTGGAGACCTGTCCAGGGTGGTTTTTATTTTCATTCAACATTTATTTATACTGGTTAGTCTGTATAGTCTATTAGTCTGTTTAGGTGTACCCCGCCTCTCGCACAGTGATGGCTAGACATACCATACCATACCACTTTATTTATAAAGCACTTAAAACAGCTACAAGGCCAACCAAAGTGCTGTACAGACAGAACAACAGGTAACACACAAAGCAAAATACAAAATGAGGTAAATCAGAATATAGACATAAAAACGATGCAGATAATGACGACTAACCAGTGTGGAGCATACAGGATCAAAACACAGATCATCTGGTGTTGAAAGCTACTGAATAGTAGTGAGTTTTTAAACAGGACTTGAAAACAGAGAGGGAGGGGGCCTGTCTGACAAGCAGAGGTAACTCGTTCCAGAGTCTTGGTCCTGCTACAGAGAAGGCCCTGTCACCTCTGCGCTTAAGACGAGCTCCTGGAACTGTGAGGAGCAACTGGTCCGCTGACCTCAGGGAGCGTGGTGGGACATACGGTTGTAGCAGATCAGAGAGATGGGGGGGGGGGGGGGGGGGG
>NC_056499.1:3724779-3748445 GCF_014905685.2 Nematolebias whitei
GGCAAAACTGTTCAGTGATTTGTAGACATACAGGAGTATTTCGAACTGGATTCGAAGGTGAACTGGTAACCAGTGCAGTGAGGCCAAAACTGGTGTAATGTGCTCTCTTTTGCCTGTACTGGTTCAAAATGGGGCTGCTGCATTCTGGACCAGTTGTAGTCGTGCAATGGAGGTCTGACTGATACCAAACAGGAGTGAATTGCAGTAATCAAGCCTAGATGTAATGAATGCATGTATTACTGTCTCCAGGTTCTTTTTGGACAATATGGGCTTCAGTTTAGACAGCCGCCTCAGCTGGAAGAAACATGATTTAACAATCACCTTTACGTGATTGTTAAGTTTCAGGGAAGGGTCCATTATCACGCCCAGATTAGTGACTCTTTGTTTTTCTGACAGGGTTAGAGCAGAGAGGTCGATGCAGTGGTTTGTGATCGTGTCATTGGGAGGGAACAACATGACTTCAGACTTCTTTTCATTGAAACTTAAGAAGTTTAAAGCCATCCAGTCCCTGATGTCAGCCAGGCAGTCGAGCAGAGGTTGAATAGAGCTTGTACCATTGTGTCTTAGGGGGAAGTAAATTTGACAGTAATCGGCGTAGAAGTGGAAGGTCATGTTGTGTTTCCCGAAAATAGCACCAAGCGGCAGCAGGTATAAAGAGAATAGGAGGGGACCCAGGATGGACCCCTGCGGAACCCCCCATTTAAGCTCTGCTGCTGCAGAACTAAAATCCTTGATGGAGACACAAAAGTGGACATGGACACCATTGACCCCCGTGACCTGAAAAGAAAGAAGTGGGTAAAGATGGATGGATGGATGGATGGATGGATGGATGGATGGATGGATGGATGGATGGATGGATGGATGGATGGATGGATGGATGGATGGATGGATGGATGGAATGGGTGCTGTCCTCAGTCAGCACTGTGCTGATGGAAAGGTTCACCCCTGTTCCTTTTTCTCTAGAAGTCTATCTACTGCAGAACACAACTATGATGTGGGAGAACGAGAGCTCTTGGCAGTCAAGCTGGTGCTCGAGGAATGGAGGCACTGGTTGGAGGGAGCCAAGGAGCCTTTTCAAGTCTGGACTGACCACAAGAACCTTGAGTATCTGAAACTGGCTAAAAGACTAAACCCCAGACAAGCCAGGTGGGCCTTGTTCTTCTGCCATTTTGACTTTGATTTATCTTACAGACACTGTAAGATAAAACAATGTAACAATGTGTAAGGAACACTGAATGGTAGGTCCAGATATATTCATTCATTCAATCTTTATTTCTACAGGTTAATCCCATTGAGCCTCGAGGACTCATTTACAAGAGAGACCTGATTTCAACAAAGAGACCACATCATGGGGTGCGCTCAAGTATATGCACATTTCATCTTTGCTATCTAAATGGCCAACAAGGATGTAACTGGTTGTTTTAAAAACATGAAAAATATAACATTACTAAACAGAACTGCAATGTGTCGATGCTTTATAATGAGTGTGTTTGGGTATTTCTGCAAAACACGTTGTGTGAACCAACGGAGCCAAAAGTAAAACTAACCAAAGAAAATGCTGGATAATTAAATGGAACTTTGCCAAAAGCTTTTGAAACAGGTAACAGTAACAGGTTACACATCAGTTTGTTGAAATGCTTTACCTTTTTTATGAAGGTGAGCTACTGCGTCAGCCAGACAAAATATAATTTTTCTTGTCTCATCTTCGGTGAAGAAGGTTTTTTGTTGCAGCAGCTGCTTGAGGTCACCACCTTTGCACAGCTCGGTGACCAAATAAATCCTCTAGAAACATCAGGAGAAATACAGACAACTGGTGAGCTAATCAGTGATATTTCAATAGGGATACAGTAGTGAAAGCTTTAATACGTTTCATGCTTAACACGTGAGCACATTCTTTAAGCGTGTGTGCAGTGCTTACCGAGGATGACTCATAAACTGCCTCGAGATGTATTATGTGATTATGGTTCATTGATTTGAGGATTAGCATTTCGTTTTCTGCCTTGTGAGCCTTTGAAGTTCCTGCCTGATGGGACAAAAAGTTCTGAGCATTCGTTTACCTTCTTAAATGAACAAGTTTTATTATTACAACATATTACCAGTACATTAAAAGGCAGGCCTCCCAGTGGGACTTTAAATTCACTCACCGCTGGTTTATAAACTTCTTTAATAGCCCAATTTGTCTGGGTCTCAATGTGGGTAGCTTCATAAACAGCTCCATAGCTACCTTGGCCCAATTTCCTCCCAAATTGATAAATTTCCTGTGTGAATTGACAAAACAATAGAAAAAATAAATAGCTAATTTGACAACACTGAACTAAAACCTTGAGATCTCCACTTAAATAGGAAAATCCTAAGCTCATGCATGTGGATTCTGGAATACATCCTATACTGAAGTTGTCTGGAAAAATAAAACTGGTCTCTGTGGAATATAGTATTCTTAATCAACTCACAAATGATTAAGTTGCTGCTGCAGTTCGTTCAATCTCAGGTCTAATTAACTTGATTATTATCTGTGTTCATGCAAGACTGAGCACTGGCTGCTTTGGAGTTTGCAAAGAAAGCAGTCAAATTCCCCAAAGAAAGAAGACTTCGGTAGAAAAGTGGAGTTTGAGCCTCTGCTGGTGCGAATAAGAGGGTCAGCAGCAACTACTGCATGAGCAACTTTTTCCAGTAATTCTTCCACAACATCACAAAGATTGGGAACTAAATCTTTTCTTACCTTGAGGTCTGCGTCGTCTTTCAGGCGTATGGTGGGCACTTTCCTCTTCACTGTGTCAGAGTTGGTCCGTGCAGGTACCATGTTCATGTTTAGTCAAATAACATCTGCTTATGTCATCTAAAGATGGATGGACAGAGAATTTGATATTAAAGATCAAAGTTTTTTATGTGGCGCCACGGGTTCTGATGCTTTGAACTGCTAAAACCTTCTTGATTGATTTATAATTTTGAAAATAGCCTACAAGGTTCTCAGAAATTATCTAGGATTTTTTTTTCCCAGAATTATGTATTGTAGAACAGATGTTTTTAATCCAACAGTTTAATCTCAGTCAGTTATTTCCCATCTGTTAAAAACTCACTTCATGCTTTTTCTATAGGTGAACAATTTTTATCCTTAGTCCCTCTACTATTAGGATCAAATGACAGTCTCTGTCTGAGCACATATTCACTTTAAGCACAATTAAGTCAGCTTGAAAAACAGTCTCCAAAGCCAAATTAAATGTAAAGCAATTATCAAGTGATGACTAGAAGCGATGAAGTGGATCCACCACCCACACAGCAATTAATTATTAACAAGGAAGCTGTGTCTTTAACCTCTTCACTCTGACGCATTATTTTAGCCTTGGCAGGGCTCTCATAACAGGCCTGTCTCTCCCATTATTTTCTGTCTATTTTCCAATCAAAATGATTGTGACAGCCTCTGGAAATTCCAATCACCTCAATCAGAGCTCATTTGTGGAAGACAGAGGCATGTGATGAGTGTATCACTGAGGAATTGAGGTGACTGGTGGGGGCAGTCTTGTGTGCCTCAGGTATCTCAGAGACAGATGTGCCTGGCACTTGCCCCCAGATCTCTGATGCAAAGGAAATGGGATACCAAGGTCAGGACAGGGTGATGGGTTTGACCTTTAAAAGGGTCAGTCAGAAACAGCTGAAGTGCATAGCGGTAGGCCCTTGATTATTTCTTTCTTCCAAAACAGCTCAAACTACAGGTCAAAACACAAAATTAATTCATTGATAAACAATGTCATTTTTTCATATTTTTAATTTACAGTGTTTGCACTCAACCACAAAAAAAAACCACAAAAAAAACTGCTATATAAAACCAAACAAGCATAACGAAAATAAAGGTCACTGTCAAATTTATCAAACAATCGTTCACTACCAGAATGAAATTCTCAAAAGTTGTTCCAGGGTCGTGTTAAATGTGTTAAACCCCCTCAGGTTTTGCACTTGTTACTATAGTTGTTCTAAGGCGTACTAAAGAATTAGTCGTGGCGTGATTATTCAGTGGCTTGCAGATACATTGGCGGTTGGGTATGTTGATTTGCTAGAAATCCAACTGGGAACTAAACCACTCAGCTGAGATGGTTAAGAACTTTGCCCCTGAGCCACCTGTGCCTTTCCATTAAGGATGCATTTTATTTCCAGCTACCTGTACTTTACTACTAATAAAGTGAAATTTCTAAATCTCCCTGAAGGACCAAGTCCAGAGTGTTTGTGTTCCCGTTTCTTGACTTGATTATTTCAGCATCACTGTGCTGCCAAACTCTTACTTCATTTCTACACTCATCGAGGGCATAGAAAATACAGGAGGCAGGGAAAAAAAAAACTCAATTGCACAGATTAGACTAATTTTAGCAACAGTTTTAAAACATAACGCTCATTGGTGAGCACAGGCTGCAGTCCAGCTTTTCTACTGTGTTTGCCTCAGCTTCAGTTTCTGCAGGAAGTAATTAGAGTCGACAGGTCATCACAGGTCAAGTGCATACCTGCTTCACCTCTCCATCATTTTTCAGGAGAGGAATTTCTGTCTTCTTAGGACAGGACAGAATAAATATACACAGTCCATAATGACTGCAAGTGTTGAAGGATATCTTTAAATAACCTGCACACAAAGTCGATGACTCAGAGACAACAAGGACACAGAAAGAGATAGATGACTCTGAACCGTTGTAATTTTTCTCTTGTCTGCTTGTCTTTTCTTATTTTTATCTATTTATTTATTTACTCAAAGTAAAGTATATATACCCTATCTCACACTCTCAGTGTCAATACCACTGAGAAAAGGACTACGTTCCCACAAAGTCACTGAACAATACACAACCTGTTTGTTGTCTGTGGTTTGGACTTTATAGACAATAAGTTTCCACAGATTCCACCTCTGGTTTGTCTGTAGTCTTTATACTGAGTTGTTATGATGACACAGATAAGAAATGAAAAGATAAAACTTGTGGGCTTATGCTCTAGTCTTTTTCATGATCCATTACTCAAATCTGAGCCATAAGTGCAACAAGTTCAAACTAATTCTACTCTCTGACTCTGAGCAGAGTGTACTTTCTTTGCCATACTCTCTGCCTGGTTTGCTCATTGCATTTTTCTTTCATTCTTATTCAATTTCTTGTGTTTCCTTTGGCTGTAGTTTCCTAAAGACCATCTCTTGCATGCATTTCTCCAAAATATCACAATGTTTGATCTTTGCATGTTTTAAGCCTGTGCACAACTAGTACCATCCAATTGTCAATGTCGTCTAAATTTGTTGATGACAGTTTGTTGTGTGCAATCAGGGAAGTTACATCAAATTAACCCCTGGGCTAGGGCTATAATTCGATATCGATATTTATCACAATATAATTTTATTCCATAACGGTGATATGAGTTTTAAGCACATTTTCAATATTTTTATATGAATGCAGTGTTTTATTGACGCATTTCTTTTTCTGTTGGGGTTGAAGCGGCCGCTTCAGTTTCAACCCGAGCAGAAAAATCCGTGAGACAACTACGTAAGTGCGTGGTGACGTTCACCACAGCTCGAAGGAGTCCGCGGTAGCAGGCTAGGCTACGCTAAGCTAAGCTCCAACGCGCGGTAAGTTTCTCTTCAAATCGAGTGCCCATGGCCGTCAGAATGTGACTGAACAAGCTTTCACAAGCAAAGAGAAAGCAGATGACATCACTGATGAGAGGAAAGACTAATTCGGTGGTGTGGAAGTGGTTCGGCTATGTCGGTGTGCTGCAAAATGTGCCGGAGAGTCGTTCCAACTAGCGGTGGGAACACATCCATCTTGAATATGCTGAGAGTCAGAAGATGAAGCACAATAAAAGTTTTCATTCAACCTTTATTTAGACGGTAAATCTCATTGAGCCTCGAGGACTCATTTACAAGAGAGACCTGATTTCAACAAAGAATGATGACAACAATAGACAGTTATAAAAAAGGCATACAGATTTTTTTTTTTTTTTACAAATAAGATGCAAAAAAAGTAATAAAAAACAACTAGACTATAAGACAAATGTAGAAAACTAAAAACAGGAACATGTCTGCATTGGTCCCTGCCAGGAGTCCAACAGATTCTTAAAGCCGCTTAGAGAGGTCAAAGGTCGCGAGCTTCAGATCTTTTTACAAGATATTCCAGGAAACAGGAGCGGAGTAGGAGAAGGTCCTTTTGTCTAGTTCAGTCCTCACTGAGGGGACACTGCAGGTAATGATGTCCTGAGAGCGCACGATGTAGCTGCACTCACACAGAGACATGTAGGAGGAGATGTATGAAGGCAGCAGACCAAGAAGTGATTTAAAGATGAAAATAAAGTTTGAGCCAACGTGCCTGAAACAACCCCCCGGCTGTATCTAAAGAGAAACCCAAGCAGCAAGCGCAGAAGTTTACTGCTTGGGTTGTTAGGTTATGTTGGTGATTAAAGTTAAAACTATTGACAAAGTTCAGAGTTTTATGTTTATTTGACATACAAATAAAAAGTGAGCATTAATTTATTTGTACAGTTCGTAAAGTTTTTCTGAGGCTTTTATATTGTTTATATCGATTTGGGAATAATATTTTTATCGACCAAAATTGAGAAATCTGTTGTGATAAAAGTTTTGGCTATATCGTCCAACCCTACCCTGGGCTTTAGAAAATTATGATTTTATCAATAATATTTACTATGTTTGACTCAACAGTGCATCTATTGATGAATGATTGTCACAAGACCATCAAAATGTGATTAGAAATAATAATAATAATAATAATAATATTAATAATAACAAAAACAATAATAAAAATGGACAGAAAAAAGCAAAGAGCTCAGTGCCCCTTGCCTGAACATGAGTTACTGGGGTCCCACCCTGGAGCCAGGCCTGGGGGAGGGGCTTGTCGGTGAGCACCTTGTGACTGGGTCTCTACCTATCTTGTAAACGAGTCCTCGAGGCTCAATGGGATTTACCTGTCTAAATAAAGGTTGAATTAAAAAACCCATGGGGCCCGGTCAGGCTCAGCCCAAACTAGCAACATGGATTTGCCTTCCTGTGGACCCACCACCTGCAGGAGGGGCCATACGAATCGGGTGCGTGAAGCCATGGACAGTGGCCAAAGGTGGGGGCCTTGGCGCTCTGATCCTGGCTTACCAAAGCTGCTCTTGGGACATGGAATGTGACCTCTCTGGTGGGGAAGGAGCCTGAGCTTGTGAGGTACCGACTAGATATACAGCAGTTGGGTTCACCTCGACGCACAGCATGGGCTCTGGAACCAATCTCCTTGAGAGGGGCTGGACCTTATTCCACTCTGCAGTTGCCCATGGTGAGAGGCATTGAGCTGGTGTGGGTTTCCTCTTAGCCCCCTGACTTGGTGACTGTGTGTTGGAGTTTTCCCCAGTAGATGAGAGAGTAGGTTCCCTGCACCTTCAGGGGGACAGGCTCTGACTGTTGTTTGTGCCTACGTGCCAAAAAGCAGTTCAGAATATCCGGCCATCTTGGAGTCTCTGGCAGGGGTGCTGGAAGGTGCTCCAGCTGGGGACTCCTTTATTCTGCTGGGGGACTTCAATCCCTACGTGGGTAAAGACAGTGTGACCTGGAGGGCGTGATTGGGAGGAACGGCCTCTTTGATCTGAACCCGAGGACTGTTTTATTGTTGGACTTCTGTGCTTGTGGATTGTCCATCACTAACAGCATATTTGAACATAGGTTGTCCATAAGGGCACTTGGCACCAGGACACCCTAGGTCGTAGATCAGTGACTGACCCTGAAGTCGTGTCATCGAGGGTGTGCTCCATTTATAGGGGCATCACTCTCCTTAGCCTCCCTGTTAAGGTCTATTCAGGAGTATTGGAGAAGCGAGTGAGATCATTGGTCAAACCTCAGATCCAGGAGGAACATTGCAGGTTTCGTCCTGGCTGTGGAACATTGGACCAACTCTTTACCCTTACTAGGGTCCACGATGGGTCATGGGAGTTTGCCCATCCAGTCTACGTGTTTTGTGGAGAAGGCTTTCGACCGTGTTCCTCGAGGTACATTGTGGGGGTGCTCCACAAGTATGAGATTGGAGGCCCGTTGCTACGGGCCGTTCGGTCCCTCAAGCGGCGTGAGAGTTTGGTTTGCATTGCCGGCGGTAAATCGGACCCCTTCAGGGTGAACTCTAATCTTAGAGTTAAAAAACAGTTGCCATGTTTCACTCTGAACCACACGTAACACACATTTCAGTTGTCGTTAGGAGTCTTCAGAAGCGTGCTTTCTGGATTTGCATAAACCACAAACTAAATCAGGCTAACGCTATGTATCATTACCTCTTGTAACAAACAACTTCTGAACACAGACTGAAAAATCAAACAAAATTAAAACTCTTCGAACTGCAATTAAAATGTACACTGCTATCTGTTTTGCTTGAGCCCCAATATAACATTTGACTCATGTGAAACTTAATTATTTATTGACAGCTTGGCTTTGATGACAAATGATAAACTTCACAGTCCTAATGAAGCATGGAATTACATTACCTGATGAGGCAAGAAATTGCATGTTTAGAATGCAAATACCCAATTTACACCACTAAGTTATGGAGTGAGATCTAATATTATGCAGGAAGATTATCACAGCTTGTTGTCTAAATATGATATACAAATAACGCGTTAGGATTAAGGCATTAAAGCTAAGCAAAAAAAAAAAGCCTATATTGTAAATTAAGGCCTAGCATATTTGAAATTCATATTGCATGCAGCCTTTCATGTCAGAGTTTTAAACTAGAATGATCTTACGATGAGAAAGAATTACATCAAGGCTGTTTGGATCTCGCATGATGTGTTAATGCTAAGCATGACTCTCAGCTACTACCACACTGTTTTCTCAGTATCTGTAAAATTAGCACAGTTATAGCCATTTTGGGCTGTTTATTTGCCCTTATGACAGATACTAATGTGCATGCTTGAAGTCAATATTAATACTAATCATTTTGCAGTGCAATATGGTCCATATTCATGCCTGCTTCCAGTTCTTTGACAGCTAATCGACTTTTATTTGTCATTTGTGTATATTTGTTACTATCGCTGACAAAAAACCATTAGATATTGTTCTTAAGTTTAATGTTTGCTCTTTGCATTCATCTTCATCAACAGTTGGTATTCTATCCATGTATTCTGCTGTGGCTAACGGAAGTAGCTACATGTGTGTATGGGGTGCCAGAACGTATGCATGCTCATTAGTATGCATAAAAAGGTCACGAACAATTAGCTGTGGTGGCCATCTTGAGTCAGGTTGGTTCTAAAAGTTAATCCGTTATAGATACACATCAAATCATCACTTTCAGACAGTTTCATTAAAATCTGTCCTGTTTGCTATTAGACATGCAAAGATCTCGTGTGATCAGTTAGTGCTCAGAATATGTGGCGGGGGGCACTCTCTGCTACCAGCATGCTCATTTTAGATCAACATCTCTACATTTTACTGAGTTATTGCCATTTTTATATTTGCTAAGGTTGACTCCAAACAGGTAATTAGTTGTAAAAATATGTCAAGTGATTACTGTCTGAGAAGTTCAGTCAAATCAGTCATGAGAAGCACTGAAAGGGCTACAGAGAAAGTAACACACACACAGGTACAGGTAAAACTAACTATTGCCTTCAAGCTTTAATAATAAATAATGGGGCTAACAACTTTGATCTTGTTTTTTTATTTTTTCTGGAGGCTGCACACTTACGCCACAGTGAGCAAACGCACGTGAAAGATTTGGAAGTTGCTTCACGTCTACTCTTCATAACACAACCTGGGCTCGAACCTGCAGCCTCAGGAGGCAGCGACACTGACCACCAAGATACTGCAGCCCCGTCACATATTATTTAATAAAGTCATGAAAATACTATTACTCGTTACAATAAGTAAATAAACTGTAAAAGATGTGATGCCGGTTCCTCAAAACTAAAATAGTAAACTCATTTATGTTCGTTTGTACCTTCTATAATTTAAACTACATATAAAAACGCACAACTGTTTTACATTGTGGCATTGTGCTGCACAATAACATAACTTGACCTAAAAAATAAATGAAAAATAAACAAAGACGAAGGACCACAATGACTTTAGGCATTTAGAATAAGAAGCAGGGATCTTAAGGGAAAAGTTGGTATTATTTTTCAGCAAACAAGTGTACGTTGTTTCCCTACAAACAAACCGTTTAAAAGCCCCCACTCGAGTATTCCTGCTGTCGTCAATGGTTTGATAAGTGTCTAAGGGGGAGACGTGCTCTGCTATAAGGAAGGAAAGATCAAATTCTGTCATTTGCTCAGGGCACTCCACATGTTGCTAGGAGATAAGGGCCAACAAATTCAAATTCTCTCATTGGTTTAATCCTGGTTAAAGCTAATCTCTGCCCTTGCTGGGCTCAGCCTTGGGAAGCGAGGAGGCGAGTCAAGTTAATAATAATTTAAAAATAAAAAAAAAGTAAAATAAAATGTGGGCCAAAGCAGAAACAAGAGCAAATCAAATGCATGTCAAAGGTAAGGTAGACTAGAGAAAGAGCCGTGCTCGGATGTGCAACTCTGTTTTCAAATTCCCAGTTTGCACTTGTTGAGAGGCCAAAAGAGAGCCAAGTAATTACCAAATAAAAACCATAATCTCATGTTTAATCTGGGGTTGAGATGCAGAGGCAGCTCCTCGACAAGCTAATTAATACAATACGTCATTACAGTGTCTTGAAGAGGAAAAGTGCTCAGTCGTTACAGGAATTAATTAACCACTTTTATGAAAGTTTAAGACACGACGCATTAAAGATCGACTGTAATATTCAAGGTGGCGCCCCCCCGTGTGTTGTCATGGCAACGAGAAGTGGAGCGGTTGCACAAGCGCGTCCTCTTCAGCAAAAACAAACAGAAACGGCGACAAAAGTGTCACAGAAACGAGCGCAACTTGTGTAAAAACGTTCTAGCTGCTCTTTGCGCGGCTCGACAAAACGTCTTACCTCTTAGAAGTTGTCATTTTCATCCAGCAGGTTGTTATTCGGACCAGGGAGAATTAAAAAAAACTTTAGCCGTGACCGAGTAAGGAAAGCGGAAAGGGACAAAATGTCTATGAAAGCGCGTGTGGAGTTAACGTCTAATAGGCCACGCCCAAAGATGGACGCGACCTGGCCGGGCCTTTGACAGCTCGTTCATTGCGCTGCAGCCTCTTTGTGGCGTTTTTAACATTTCTTGATGCGTGTCTCCACCTGGCGGAGGCACGACGTTTAAAGTGTGACACGTCGTTAAGCTGTCATTTATGGCAAATGTGTTGTGCACCTTAAATTTTTACATCAAAACCCAATTTTAATGTATTTACTGGCTGGTTTTACATTAATGTTTGTACATCTACTTGGACACGTTGAAACTTGGCGTGAATAATAAAGCGATTGAAACTATAGCTGCCTTTCAAAATTAACCTAAGGATGAATTTATTATAGGTTAACTATTTGAAATTATTGGAACAACATATTAGATGTATTATCTGGGTACACGTTCTGTTTTTTTAATGTTATGTCTCAATAAAGAATGAAATGTTTAAGGTGTTTTATATACCTGAAATATAGTGAGTGCTCTGATCTACTTTAATATTCTTTTGCAGTCACAAATAGTTTTTATTGTTGCCTTGATATTTTTTAATATTCTTTCAGTTCTTTACTTGCTGTTAAGAGTTTGTGTTAGGTTGTAGCTTTTTGTCCAAAGAGTGTAAAAAAAACTGTTTTTAAAAGCAATAAACTCATTTCAAGTTCAGCTGGTGCTGTGGTTTCTGAAGTTAAATATTATGTGAAAGAATTCATCTGTAAATATTTCACCCGAATTGTTGGAGCAACCTGAACTTTAATCTTGATGTGAGATTTAATTTGGCCCCCCTGAAAATCTGTTTCCTGCTTCTCTGCACTTATTAAACCTTCACCGAGGTGGTTAAAAAGCTTCTCGGTGGCAGGGCCCCGGGGGTGGATGAGATTGCCCAGAGTTCCTTAAGGCTCTGGATGTTGTAGGGTTGTGTTGGCTTACGCGACTCTGCAATATTGTGTGGACATCGGGGGAAGTTCCCCTGGATTGGCAGACCGGGGTGGTGGTCCCCCTATTCAAAAAGGAGGACTGTAGAATGTGTTCCAACTACAGGGGGATCACACTCTTAAGCCTCCCTGGTAAGGTCTATTCGGGGGTTCTGGAGAGGAGGGTCTTTCGGATAGCCGAACCTCGGATTCAGGAGGAACAGTGTGGTTTTCGTCTTAGTCGTGCAACACTGGACCAGCTCTACACTCTCAGCAGGGTCCTGGAGGGTGCGTGGGAGTTTGCCCAACCGGTCTACATGTGCTTTGTGGACTTGGAGAAGACTTGGGGGGTACTCCGGGAGTATGGGGTACCAGGCCCTTTGATACGGGCTGTTAGGTCCCTGTATGACCGGTGTCAGAGCCTGGTCCGCATCGCCTGCAGTAAGTCGGGCTTGTTCCCGGTGAGAGTTGGACTCCGCCAAGGTTGCCCTTTGTCACCGATTCTGTTCATAACTTTTATGGACAGAATTTCGAGGCGCAGCCAAGGTGTTGAGGGGATCCGTTTTGGTGGCCTTAGGATTGCGTCTCTGCTTTTTGCAGATGATGTGGTCTTGTTGGCTTCATCAGATCATGATCTACAGCTTTCGCTGGAGCGGTTCACAGCCGAGTGCGACGAGGCCGGGTTGAAGATCAGTTCCTCCAAATCCGAGGCCATGGTCTTGAGCCGGAAAAGGGTAGAGTGTCCTCTCCGTGTCAGGGAGGAGTTCCTGCCCCAAGTGGAGGAGTTCAAGTATCTTGGGGTCTTGTTCACGAATGAGGGAAAAATGGAGCGTGAGATCGATAGGCGGATAGGTGCAGCGTCTGCAGTGAAGCGGGCGCTGTACCGGTCTGTCGTGGTGACGAGAGAGCTGAGTCAAAAGGCGAAGCTCTCAATTTACCGATCGATCTACGTTCCCACCCTCATCTATGGTCACGAGCTTTGGGTTGTGACCGAAAGAATGAGATCATGGATACAAGCAGATGAAATGAGTTTTCTCTGCAGGGTGTCTGGGCTCTCCCTTAGAGACAGGGTGAGAAGCTCGATCATCCGGGAGGGACTCAGAGTAGAGCCGCTGCTTCTCCACGTCGAGAGGAGCCAGTTGAGGTGGCTTGGGCATCTGGTTAGGATGCCTTCTGGACGCCTCCCTGGTGAGGTGTTCCGGACACGTCCCACCAGGAGGAGACCCAGAGGAAGACCCAGGACACGCTGGAGGGACTATGTTTCTCGGCTGGCCTGGGAACGCTTCGGGATTCCCCCGGAGGAGCTGGACCAAATGACTGGGGAGAGGGAAGTCTGGACCTGTACTTAGGCTGCTACCCCCGCGACCCGACCCCGGATAAGCGGAAGAAAATGGATGGATGGAATAAATTTTATATAAATTAATAGATTTGTGTTCTTAAAAATCAGTTAGTTAAAATTAAAGGAATTTTGATCTTGTGACCTTCATGAAGCAACAGAATGAAGAGGTAAATGGGTGGCATCAAATAAATTATGATCCGAACCTGCTGGGATGGGAGACCCTCATTTACAGAAGCAACTGCAAGAAAAAAATATCTGACGGATGCAAAATTACATAATCAGAATCAGCTTTATTGTCACTGCACCAAAGCACAACAAAATTATATAAACACCCAGATTAAGGAACTGAACATTTAATTCCATACTTTCCAACAGAAAAATCCCCCTAAACTTACCCATCAGACAGTCTTCTGCTTTTTCTAAAACATTATTGATGACTTTGGCCCTGGACTTGGCGCCACTGTTTTGTCAGCCACAAGCGAAGTGCTTGAGGCAATCCATCACATGACAAATGAGTTTTGTCAAGAGGCTGAAGATCTTCAAGTCGTCGGGAAAAGATGTCTCCAGGAAGTGCCAAGTGGTGCAAATTTCATCTAAGTTCCTACTAAGAGGACTGCGTGTCCACCAGTATGGGGCAAAGCGGTGCAAAACACCAGAGCCTGAACCATGCACACCGACGGAGATGGCAACATCACGTTTCACATTCTCAAAATAAATATTCAGAGAACTCACTTTTTTCTGTTGAGTTGAAAAGGAGTCTGAGGTAGATGGTTTTAATGCAAAATGTAAATGTTGCAACGGGTTCCTGCATTGCTTTGGGGAAATTAACATGTATGGTTAGAGGAAAGACCAGCACATTTAAGGCAATGGGACACCTTCATGCAGTTTTTCAAGAATGGAACAAAATAAAAGAGCAGCACCCAATAAGATTAATTCATATAACTAATATTTATTTATACTTTAGGCATTATTGGATGACTGAAACTTTATCTTGTTTATCTGTATATTTATACACGTATTTAATTTTATGCATTTGTATGTTTTTTCTCTAGCTTTATTTTTTAAACCCTGAGTGTTAATTGTGGGTGGGTGTGTTCAATGTTTGTTTGAATATATGTTCTCTATGTTTCATATATGAAAAATAAAATCCAATATTGTTAAAAAAAATGTTAAACATTTCTGGATCATTTAGGAGCATTTTCTGTTACAATTTATTTGGTCATTGTGGTGAAGTTTACGTTTCGTGATACTCAGCCTATCAAGTTGGAGCTAAACAATTACAAAAAATCAGAACAAAGTGGCGTCCTGTCCACTTCTTCATACTGGGATTCTCTAATGAACGTCCAGTTTAAATGTGAACCATTACAGAACTGATCTGCACGTTTTCATCTGAGCTCGTTACTCAACTTTATCACCAGTTGACCACATCCACATTGCTGCCGTTGTTCAATCCTCAGGCCTCTTTGATGCTGTTGTCATGGAGACAGAACATCAGTCACTCGTGGCACATACTTCACGTGCTGCTCCAGGATACAGCTGCTGCTTCCACTCCGACACCAAAAGTTTACTTCTTTTTTTTAAATAATGTATTTTAGTGCCAACTCCGCTGTGATCAACTTTAAGATTTACACCAATTTATACAGATTTGTTCAGATTTTATGGTAACTGGTAAAGGCCAAGCAGCACCCAAAGAGTGATAACAATATATCTGTGAAATAACAGTTTAGTGTTGCAATCAGTTTATTTATTTACCTCCAGAATATTTTTCCTCAGAATGTGTTTTATCAGAAACACTGAAAGTTGAAAAATGAGGTAAATGTTAATCATTTATATAAGAACTCACAATAAACAGACTGTTAAAGTTGATAAAGTGTTTTTAAACTTGAAATTATCCTAAAACATGTAGTGAAAAACATAATTTAAATGTTTTTAAATGTTTTGGAAATTATGGCATGCGCACAAACTTTTACCAAGACAGCAGGTGCATTTATTGAGGGAAGAAGAAGAAAATAATACGTTTTATCGTCTCCCTGTAAACAAACAGAAATGTTACGGTTTTCAAAAGATGTGACGTTAAACATCTGTACATTCAGTGCTCGTTTGTGAAATGGTTAAAACTTCAGGCTGCAGTAAGCAAAGTATTTTTATGCAGGAAATGCTTTAGGTCCTATAAAATAACTTTTTTATATTATGGTTCTAAACATGTTTATAACAATAAAAGATAATATTAATATCATACACTGTTACTAAGCCTGAGTTAGAGAAGAATATTGTCCAAAAACTTGCAGAAACACAAATAAAGCTCACATTATATACAAAGTGCACAGACTTTATGATTGTTTCTTAAGAACATTAATTTCTGCATCTTATATATTTGCTCCACTGAACTCTAGCAGAGGTTGTAGCGCCTGAAGTGCCTCGCCTTCTAATCTACTCTGATCAAAATAACATTTCTGCTGTTGCGTTAAAAAAAAACTACAGGAACACCAATGATAAGCAAATTGAACTTAAGATAAGTGCAATCCTCTCAAAACTAAAAAAAGAACTACCAGTATTTAGAGTTATAGAATGGATTTCCTAGCACACGTATGTAATACGTAAAACCTTTATTGAAATTAAAATGACCAAAGTTACCAGCAATATAATTTTAACTGTTTCTCTACCACCCTAAAAAAAAAGTCATCCTAAAATAGATGCAAAAGCCGCCCCATTACATCACCCTCTTTATATAACACAGCATACAGAATAAAGCATGCAAGACTTTTAGGTCTACATGTGAATACTGTACATGGAACAGTGCATCAAGACAAACAAGTGGACAAACTGTGATACGAGACGAGAAGCTACTCCAGGAGCAGCTTCGTCACCTCAGCTGACATCCACAGGTACATTTCCAAATGGATTAAAAGCAGCCTAAACTAGTTCATACGTCTCTGCTCCTTTGATGTGCAGGAATAAAGTTCATTAAAGTGTCAACATGTTCAGCTGCCATCAGGTGGCAGCACTGTAATATTTCTGAAAACCATACAACTTCATCTTTAAAAGGATTTAAAAAAACAAACTGGTTAATTCCGCTCAGAAACCATCTTTGCATCAAGTTTAGTTCTCGTCACCTCTGGTTAGAAGTGATGCCTCCTCGACTTGAGCGACTGCCTCCTCTTCCTCTTCCTGTGGCACTGCTCCCTCCTCTCCGGCCAGGGGAATCCGCTCTCAGCCGCCCAGTGGGCCTCGTCGTTCTCGTCGCTGTCCGAGTCCACCTCAGCCACAGGGAAGACTCTGTCGGGGAAAACTTCCGCCAGCTTTGAGGTGAAGAAGACTTCGAGGCTGCGGCCTGCTTGGGCCACCTCAGAGTCCGGCTGCGGTCAGAGTCACACACAAACTGAGCTATCGCTGCAACCTTTTCAAAATATACAAGATTATGATACAGAAACCAACATGCATGCTCTTATTTTGTCTTTGTACTTACATAGTTAAACTTGGCGCAGTTGTAGAACATGAGATAAACATCAGAGACGAACTGCTCTGCTGAGCTGTAATGTCTGGAATTCCCCTTATTGAGCTTAGCTCTGATCACAGACAGATCCATCGGCCTCTTGATGATCTGGTAGTAATGGCGTGCCTGCATGACAAAGCAAAGACATTTAACATTTTTAATTTTTCTGAATAAAGTTCCATTATTAAAGATATTAATTTCTCGAGCTCCTCCTGCCTTGTAATGTGTATCCCTGCAGGATGTGTGTCCATTAGCCATATAACATCATTTTAATCAAAATACAAAACGTTGCAAGTTACAGAAATATTAAAAACTATGCAAAAATTAAACTAGCCTTCTTTAAAGAAATACAATTCAAAACTTTAAAGAAAGATCTCGTGATAATTAATATGTGGGGGATGACTCTCAGCTACTACCACTCAAAAATTTTAGCTCCAAATCTGTGAAACTGACCGACTTGTAGCTATTTTTTGTGTTTGCAAAGCTGATTTAGTCAGCGTGGCTTTCTTAAAGCATGACTCCAAAACATAATCACAACAACAGACAGACAAAGTTGTCTTTGACAAATAATATCAAAGTTTTAAACAAAAATCTCCAGATAAATTACCGAGTCAGCCATTTGCATGTTTGAAAAGGTCCATTAGATGTGGCAGCCATCTTGAATTGCGCCGTCTTTAAAGGGTAAAGTGTTGTAAATATACTTTCAATGGATACTTTGAGAGTTATTATTTTTGCATGGTGCAGCTTTTTGAAGGTTTATGACACAGCAAAGCTTTTCTAGTATTTAAAATAATAAATTTTAGGTTTTGCAGTTTCATTTGCATTTACAGTCATTTATTTTAGGTGATGCATCTTTTTTAGCGTCTATAATAATTAATTTAAGGCAGTGCAGCTTTCTAGCATTTATGAACATTGCTACATTTGGCTCGTACTGTATTTTCCGGCCTATAAGTCACAGTTTTTTGCATAATTTACATGCCCTGTGACTTATACACTGAAGCAACATTTTTATGGATTTTTCCTATATTTATAAACCAACTTTTGGCTGAGATAGTTAATTCATTCTGACTTTGAAAATATTGAACACTAATATTTTCAGCCGCTAGATTGCGCTCGAGTAATATGGCATGCCGTTGTGTCATTTAATAGGTAAAAGTTGATATTAACACAATTGGCTTGCCATTGTCTGCCACCTTCATCCATCTCCAGGATCATGCCTGGAGCAACCATCAAATCAGCTCCACCTCCCCGCCCCGGTGAAATGCAGCTGATTTGACTAATGAAGTGCATTCATTAAGTAAAACAACAAAGTTCATGCTCAATCATCCAGGTACCAAATTAAATAATGCTCATTCAGGTCATATGGATAGTTTCCTTTTTATAGAGACGTTTCACCCTCTATCCGGAGGGCTTCATCAGTCTGAGGAGTTCCAGGTAAACTCCGGATAGAGGGTGAAACGTCTCTATAAAAAATAAACCCTCCAGATGACCTGACTGAGCATTACTGTATTAAGTAAAAGTTCAACTGAGACGCACCTTTACTATAAAGTTGAGCAAACAAATAATTGTTTTTAAGTGTTAATCTTGTTAAATTCTTGTTAAAGTCCTCCCGTGCACGCTCCCGCAGCCGCCGTCTGATCGATTTTTGTCACAACACCAACCCACATCTCCGGGTTGTCTATGGTGACGTGTAACAAACGCGAAGCGTCAGCGGTGACGTATAATAGATGCGACTTATACGGTGAAGCAACATATTTATGTTTTTTTCCAGTTTATTAGACGTATTTGGACTGATGCGACTTACACAGCGGCGTGACGTATACGGCAGAAAATACGGTCGTTTTTCTCTACAAACCTTCCAGCCCACGAAGAGATCCATGGCTGAAAAAACAATCTGACGAGAAAAGAAAACTGGATTGTCACTAAATATATTTTCTAGACGCTTCGCCCTAAGATGACTTCTGTTGTGACTTGTATAAACTGAATGGAACTGAATTGACAGAAATATTTCTTTAGATTGACCTTGCTGAAATTAATTGAAGACCGCTGAACTAGAATTTCAATTTAAATGTAACAATCAACTGGTCAGGATTTGTTCTTTGCAGGGATTTAAAAAACTTTTAAGGTTCTCGACAACTATTAACAAAAATAAGGTTGACCCAAAGTACTGCCAAAATGAGCTGATGTACACACAAGTGGAAACAATTCAATTCTTTTGAAAGTTCAGCTTTGTGAATATCTTACAGAGATGAAAATGTGTTTAAGACAGTTCCGGGGCCCTAAGGATGTACACACTGTGCTTTGATGAGGAAAAATTAAAAACTGAACATGAAAGTAACTGTTTAAAACTCAACCTCCACGGGGGAGCCCAGAACCCTGACAAACACAGCAGCCAAAGGAACAAAAGGAGAACTCCTCGGGGCACCGCATTGTGCCTGACAGGAAGCTGAAACATGAACGGTAGATGTGAGAACGATCACCGGAGCTGGACTGTAAGAACACAAAGACTCACAAGCGGACTGACGGGTTCGTGGAACGGAGCGCTCAGCATGTTGCTGAGAATCAGAAGAGTCAGCCGCTCACATCTCTGCACACAAAAAAAGGAAACGATAACAACGAGGAGAGAAAATGACAAGTCAAATTCAAAACCGAACATTTGTTGAGTGAATGCATATCGCCCACCAGTAGGTTAGAACCGTTATATGCTGAGAAATGTTGAAGTTGTAGCCTTTTTGGTCAAACCTTGACATTAACATAATGCACAGTCTGATGTGTTATCACAAGATGTCCCGCTCAGAGTACTGATGTGGACCTTCAGCTACTGCACAGCTAATTTTAGCTTATTGTGTATAAAACTAATTGAGTTAAATCCGTTTTGACATTTACTGATATGGTTTGGCTGCGGTGGCTGTCAGGGAATTTTTGGTCAAGGTTTATGGATGTTTTTTTAACTACTATGGCTGAGAATGTTAACTGCCCATGAACCATGTGTTTGAGTTTCCAGAAAGCTCTTTTCTCTCTCAGAGAGGGCTGAATGAGGATTTGATCCTGCATGTGCAGCTGGATGGCCGAGGTCATCAGTGTCTGCCTGTGAGCCGAGAGCTGATAATGTTATAAAAACAATTCTCGCACGCTGCCCGGGGCAGATTCTCGTGACTGGACTCCATGATGTAACTTCTGTACATGTGTGTAAGCTGTTGGGGTAATCTGTCCTTGCAAGTAAAACCAGTTCAAAATCCCTGTGCCCTTGAGTGACGCTTCTTTGAGCAAGTAAGATGAACAGAGGATATTTTTATCCAACAGCGGCCATCTTGGGTTGGCTCCAAAAGTTAAAACATATTCACTGATTATTTCCTGGATGTTCCACCAAAATACATCCAGTGAATTATGAGATATTTTGCTAACAGACAGACACAGTTGAATTTGAATAGTTGACAAATTTAACACAATTCTTGCAGAGTTTAGCGGCTCAGTCTCAGTTACTACCACTGCAAACTTTAGGACATTATCTGTAAAATTGACAGATGTGGCCACATTTGTGTTTTTTAACAGCCATCTTCAATTACACTGAATCCAGATGTTATCTGCTGTAGTCGTACGTTAGTTTTTGTTTTGTTCATTGAAAACTGTCCGGTGGTTCATGAGATAATTTTATAACAAAGGGACGAACGGACAAAAACACAATTGAGCACCGTCGTCTTTCCGTGGTGGACGATAAATACTAGTAACTGTTGTTTAAATCGATGCAAACAAAAGAACAGCTCACTCTCTGGTCACATGCTGACAGTCCATGAGTGTGAGCTCCAGATGTTCTCTCGTTCTCACAGCTGTATTCAACCTCTGGCTGTACAACATCTCTGCACAGGCTGCACACCCAGTCGCCTCTGGATGAGAAAAAATAAATCAAAACCAGGTCATTAGGCTTCAAGTTTCATGTTCAAGAGGCGGTGAGAGAAGTCAGGGTGCATCATGGGAATCTTACGTGGGGAAGCTCAGGAGAGGCGGGACATGGCAGGACAGGTGGAAGACTTTGGGGCAGCAGTCACAGCACAGCAGCTCGCCTCCTATCAGACACACGGCACAGAAGTCCTCACTCTCCATCTCGTCCACGTCCTGTTCGGTCTGGATGCCCTCAGCCAGCCTCTGAGCAGCAGGGTTCGCGATCAGAAGAGGCCTCTGAGCAGGACCGATGGGAGACTCCTCCTCCAGGTCCGAGCGAAGCGGCTGGGGGTCGTCCGTTGTCTGCTCAAGTTCTGATTCTAAGTCCAGCTCAGACTCCGCGGAGGCCTGAAAGTCTGGAGGCTGACCGGACACAGCGTCAGAATCTGTTTCAGCCTGAAAAGTTGGGTCATAATCAGGCTGAGTGTCAGACTCTGTTTCAACATCCCCCGACTCCGCGTCCGCATCCAACTCTCGCCCGTCCGAGTCCGTTCCTGCATCCGAGTCTGGGTCGGCCTCGTACTCGAGGCTTGGATCTGAATCTCCGCAAAGCCTCATCTCTGCTACAGCTGCTGGTTTCCTCTCCGCCACGCAAATAAATTCAGCCTCGGATGATGATTGTGCGTTCGGATCAGAATCTGGCGACGCGTCTGAGTTTTGCTGAGGATCGATTGAAACAAACGGATCCTCTGAAACAGACCTCGGATCAGAATCAGAGTCCAGATCGAGTGCAGAGTAATGTTCTGGCACATAGCTGGAGTCCGTGGGAAGCAGGACGGGTCCTTTGCGAGAACTGAGTCGCCTGTTGTTGTTGTGGCTGTCAAAGTCGCTGCTATTTGAGGATGTGGAAGACTGAAGGTGGGATTGTTGTTCCGAGTAGGAAGGTGCCGTGAGGGAGCGGGTGGTCCTCCTGGTGCCAGGTCTTCCACATATTCCCTAAATTTACAAGACAACAAGAACGTCATTCAATTTTTATGAACGTGTTTGTGTTCAGTTTAGTTTTTAATGTTTTATTGTATGGGTGGGAACGTTTTTAAAAAGGCAACAGCACGCCGTCACCTGAATGCATCATAATATAATGTAGAGCAAGAAGAAGAATAAAAACAAACGTTTAAAATTAAAAACCAGGGATTCCTTGATGCCACCATCGTCCGCCTTTAAAGTCAGAGTTTTAAGATCATCTTGTGTCGAAGATGAAATATGAAATCGTGCATAATCTCATACAATATTTCTAGACATTACAACAATCTGGAACAGTTCAGTTCCAGGTGGAACTTTGAATGTTCTGTCTGCAGGACCCGGTTCTGGAGGGCAGTCATCGTCTGTTGCCGCAGTCGTTACTGTCATCGACAGAACCACTCTGCAAATATTAACAGTGTTTTCATAACACTATTTTTATTTTAATTGCTTTTTATTGTTGTCGCACAGTAGTCCCTCGTTACTTCCTGGTTCGTTTACCGTGGACTCGTTCTATCGCGGTTTTTCAAAATAAGACTGGACATGACTCACAACTGGCTCATTGATGGATGAGCCGCACGATCGGCATGGCATTTTTATTTAAAATAAATTAGTTTAAATTTAGCACCTTTAAGCTGCCCACATTGCAGAAGAAGCTTCCTGCTGCAGCTGATCAGCTGTTCTCCGAGCAGAACGGAGAAGTGGGCGTGGCCAAAGCGCTTGCAGGTGGTGAGAGCAGAGGAGGCAGGGAGCTGAAATAACGACATTCTGTCTCTGTTAGAGCGTTTAGAGTTTAGAAATATTGTTTAGAATATTGCAAGAGTGTGGGAACGGTTTAAAACACCGTAATATATAAATACTAAAATAAACTACTACTTACTACTTGTACTAATATTCCTACTTCGTGGTTTTTCACTTATCGCAGGGTACGGATTACCCACAGTAAACAAGGCACTACTGTGTATTGTCTGTTCTCTGTCTGGTTAAAGCAGGTCGATCTTGAAAATGAGTCTGCACGACTCAATGAGACTACCTGTATAAATAAAGGTTAAATAAAACAAAACAAAAATTACACTCAGAATGTGTTAATGACTCTCAGTTATTACCACATCGAACCTTGGCTTCATCTCTGCAGAAGAAACTGAGTCATAGAGACTTTTGGTTAATATCAATTAGCTGTGGGAGTCATTTCAAACTGGATCGACACCAAAAGTTGATCTGTTCTAAGTTTACATCCAGTGATCACTTTCTAAGAGTTTTATTGAAATGTGTCAAGTGGTTCATGAGATATTTTACTAACGGTACGACTAAAAAATGTTCTGTGCAGCATAAGAAGAAAAAGGACAAACCTCTGATGTTCCAAAGTGCCAGGTTCTTTGGGGAGTGGGGGGTTCTCTCTTGTCCGTCTCGGTGGCAGGCAGGGGGTCGCTCTGTCTTCGTCCGTGTGGCGGAAGCTGCGACACGAGAATTTTGAGACGCTCCAAACAAACAACTGGAACCCTCGGCCGGCCCAAGTCCTTCAAAACCTCTCCGTTGCTTCAGAGTGAAGAAGAAGATGATTAAAAAATGTATTCTCTAAACTGTGTGCATAGACAGATGTTTGACTCACCTGCTGAGGCCGTTTCTTGACGTTCGGCGTTTCTCCTTCGCTCCAAAATCCGTCTCTTCGTTCACAAAAGCAACTGGCTGATCTAAAAACAAATAAAAATAAATAAAAGGTACAAACGTAGCATTCATTTCGTTGAGTGTTTGTTAAAACTTGCAGCACCTGGCTCTAGTTTGTAGGGTAATGAAGGTGACAGGCGTCCTCTGGATGGGGCCTTGTCCGTTTCCTTGACAACACACAGCACGCCGTCTGAGGATCTTCTTTGATTGGGATCCACGTTGTCAAACTGAGAACAAAACAACAACATTAAAACAAGTCACAAACATCTATATGTATACATATATACTGTATATATATATATATATA
>NC_056499.1:3748845-3766851 GCF_014905685.2 Nematolebias whitei
TAGATAGATAGATAGATAGATAGATAGATAGATAGATAGATAGATAGATAGATAGATAGATAGATAGATAGATAGATAGATAGATAGATAGATAGATAGATAGATAGATAGATAGATAGATAGATAGATAGATAGATAGATAGATAGATAGATAGATAGATAGATAGATAGATTATTGTTATATAATTATTATTATTATATATCTATATCATTATGTCATAATTTTGGCAACAGCCAATGCAGACATGTCCCTGTTTTAAATTTTCTAAATCTTCTCGTGATCCAACTGTTTTTTGCTGCTATTCCTCTTGATTGTCCTTTTGGTTGCTATTTTGTTTCGATTTGTTAATTTTTTTTTTTTTAAGTCAAAAATTTGAGCTGGTCTTACAAAAAGAATATTTGCAATAAGGCAAGCTGAGCAGTGCACCAACATTTTGCTTGGTCTTTTTTATTTATTTTTTATTGTTGCCTATTTTTATGTGCAAAGTTTTCAAAATTGTAATCTTGGTCGTCTTGTTAAATCTCTACCCATCAACACTGTATTCATGAGTGAGTTTTGACGGTTGGACCGGGCTGCACGCTGATCAGGAGCTTCTGCACACGGTGGGCTGGCACACTGTCTTTTTTAATATATATAAATAAATAAATGTGATTCCAGAACACTTGAGCGTGCCGATACGATGAAACTAAAAGCTTCAGAACAGCTACAAAACAGATGTGAGGTTGTTTTTTTTTTTACTTTTGATATCTGCATGCCAACAGTTTGTATTGAAATCCTTTGATCTAGTTTATGCATTATTGATAACCAGTGCACAGCATCAGCACAGCCTCTGCTCCTGAGTGTGTGAGTACTTTTGGATGTTCCACCTTCTTTGCAGCTCTTGCTGCCCGGCTGTCAGTGCCTCCTGCAGGCCTTTCAGAGTAGGGGCTGGACGAAGGAGCTGTCAGCTCTGTTGGGATGCTCCTGGAGCGTCCCTTCCTCCTCGTGCACTCAGAATCAGGGCTAATCCTGCAGCTCTGCATGTCAGATACACATTCGTGCGCCGTTGCCGACACCTCCAGGGACGTGGATCTCTGTCAGAATAATTCAACACGCAGGAATAAAAAGGTTTCCAGGTTGAATCAAAACCACAAGCGCACCTGTTCGTGTCATCAACAAGTGAAAGGAGAGTGGGATGTGTGAACGAGTGAACATCACTCAGAACCTATTCAGTAAAAAATCAAACAACGCAGTCATCACAAACACGCTGCATATATTAGAGTTGTTGTACAAGAAATGAAAGGATGGGTTAAAACACCATCAAATGCAAACTCAGTGTCAGGTGTTTTTGATTAAACCACACTCGTCTTGTTTGTTACAGTTTAACTAATGCACAGATTTTCATCAAACGCCTCAGCTGTTCCTGCAGCTAATGCAGGGAGGACGGCAGATAAATCGTTTCGCACCAGCTTTTTTTTACATCCCGTTATATTCTAGCACAGCATCATACATATTCAGGCCAGATTTAAACTGAGCTCATTATCCTGAGTATCATGTGATTAAAACACTTACCTGATCTCAGCCCCCTGGGACAGGACTGCTAGGTTTAGACTGTGGAGGAGAATAGACTCTAATCCTTCTCCCTGGAAGATGGTGGGGAGCAAGAACTTATCTCGCTGTAAACCGAGGCTAAAGTCAAACTGGCAGCTCCTGCTATTCCCTCAGTGACTCATTATTGAGAGGTTAAGTACATAAATGAGCATTCCCGGGTGGTTTAATATATCATTTTTTAATGCAGTGACTCAAATAATGTAAAAATAACACGTCTTTGTGCTTGTAATCATCTCTTCGAGAGGCGATTATGCAGCAGTTCAAACTGCTGGCATCAAGTGTGAAACTGATGAAGAGCGTCTCGTCGCTGTGGCTTTAATTGTCAGAGCAGATCTTTGTTTTCCCGTCGTCGTTTCTTCGTGAAAGCAGAAGGTTTAATGTTGCACCATCTGGTTTTTTTAAGGCGATCTGTGAAGTTTTAGAAGTGACAGCATGGCTTTAAATACAGTTTCAGTCATTAACGAGTATCAACTGAAACTAAAAGCCGCCTCAAACTCGGCACCACCTCTTCCTATATGAGAAACTTTTTATTTTTATTTTTTAAGTTTGGATATTTAAAAGATTGTCACTGCGTCAGTTTTGTTTTCATCCGGCCCTTTGTTAGTCTCTGTTGCTCTGTGTTTGAACATTCAGCGGAAATGGGTTTGACTGATCCGTGGCGGCTTTTGATAGGTCTGTAGAAACAGTTTGTGGTTCACCACATCGTGAAAAAAAAAGAAGTTGTTCGAGCTTTTAGACACTTGGCTCAAACCACAAAAAAACATTAAACGACTGAAGCGCCTAAATTCCCACCTGAGTCTTTACTTCGATAACGCTGCAAATTAAAACGATGTTTACAACTCTGCTGCTTCGCCTCGTGCTTCATGAAGCCACCAGAATTTTAGAACCATCGAACGAATGAAGTGTCTGAACAGCTGCTTATAGAAGCTGCGTTATATTTAGATTTTTCAAACGTCTTCATTTGTAGGTTACAACAAGCGCGTTCCTGCGGAGGCTGCTGTAAAAATTCAGTTTCACAGCATGAAGTGAAACGTGTGCACATAATTCTCATGAACAGGCATGAACTGAGCTGACCCCTGCTTCTTCACAGCCAACAGAAACATACAAACCTGCAGAGAAGTGGTTGTGAAAACCATGAAGTGAATGTGATTATGAGTTAAGAATAAACTCAACAAGTTATTTCAGGGATCATTGTGAGTTTTTCTTTCTTAAACAAAAACGCATCAACACTATAATTTTTTGCACCCGTCTTTGTTTTTGCACGGTTGTCGTGAAGGTTCTCTCTCACCTTCCCATCCTTGTGGTCTCTGAGCATCAGTGCAGGTCTGGACTTCTGCTCTGCTGCTGCAGAAAACTGAAGCTGCTGCTGCTGCTGGACCGGACTCTGCTCCCTCCTGTCTGCCTCCAGCTCCTCATCAAGGAGATCTCTGCTTCCAGCCTCTGCTGACTGTCCACGCGTCTCCTCCTCCTCCTCCCTGCTCCTCTCCTCAGTCATCACATCTCTGTCCGTGCCTTTGAGGCCGACTTCCTGCTGCAGATTCGGGACGATCAACAGCTTCCCCTTACACTGACCCAACCTGCTGCGCTCTGCACCGAAGGGACTGTCTGGAGCAACTTCTTTCCAGGGTTGGTGGCAAGATGGATATGGTTTGGACTGTGAGTGGGATAGGGTGTCAGCAATTTGTGTTTGGGATGCAGATCCTGGGCTGCAGTTGACTTGAATGGGTCCTGGGAGAGGAGACGCAGGAGGAGGAGGACACTGTAAGGAGCTCTCTGTGTCCCAAAACCTCTGGAGCTGCTGGCTCTGGTTAAAAAGGTTTGTTTCGATCTGGCTTTTGTCCAGACTCGACAGATCTGACTGAGGGGGGACGCCATGCAGGCAGCACATCTGAGGCTCGCAGCAGGCCTGGTACCCACAGCCTGGATCTCTGCCTCTGTGAAACATGCTGGGCAGAGGCAAGCAGGAGACGGGCTGCGGCCTCATGAGACTAGAGCAGGCCAACCCAGAAGGATAAGCACAGCTCCCCCCTTCAACAGTCAGCTGGCCTGCAAAGGTCACAAAGACGGGTACTGTCAGTCATGATGAAATACAACTGGAGAATTTATGCACGTGATAGTTTATTTTTAGGTTTATATGCTGAATCAGCATTCACACCACTGCTTTCCTGTAGTTACTGGTACTTTCATACATTTTTTACAATCAGTCTACTTCCACAAACGTTGTGCTGTTTTACCCATTCATCAGTGAAAAGGTTCAGCCAAGTCAGGAATAATGTTCTTTAACTTGTGGTTTTGTAACCGAAACAATTTTCCAAATACTTTAATTGAAATAAAGTTCTCTTTAGAAAGAAGGTGAAAGTTTCAGTTTGTTCTCTTTGAAATCTGCTTTGGGACACTTGCTCTATTTTTGTTTCAGCATGATACTTTTAGCTACCATTCTGCCACTTTAGCTACTGTTCTGCTACTTGTAGCATTTAGGTGCTGTATTGGAAGTTTTAACTTTAGCCTAAAGCTACTGTTTTGCTACTTTAAACGTAAAGCTACCATTTAGCTTTTAACTATCATTCTGCTCATTTTAGCTTTTAGCTAAAGTTTTGCTATCTTAAGCATTGTTTTGCTGATATTAGTATTTGAATTTGTTTTGCTACTTTTTGCTAGTTTCACTAATTTTACCACCTATTTTACTATAATCTTGGCTACTGTTTAATTCATTTTAGCTTGAATAGTTTTGCTAAATTTAGCTTTAGTATTTACTATTTTAGTATCGGTTTAGCTAATTTTAGCTACTGTTTTAATGCTTTAAGCTTCTAATTACTGTTCTTCTGTTTTCAGCTCCTGTTCTGCTCGTTTTAACTTTAAAAACTCCAGTTTAGTTTCCTCAACAAATTTCAGCATTCATTCATTCAGGACTCAGCATTTACATTAAAAAATGCATTTTTCTCTCCTGATGCAGATGTTCGTTATCAAAGGTTTTGTTCATGTTCATGTAAATAATCAGTTCACTTGTTTTGGCGGCATAAAACGTTACCTAAGGATGAAATCTGCTTCGTCCAGTAACTTGCATCCCAGTTAAATTTGATTCTGACGGGACTCCAGGAGTCCGTGTGGAGCGACGCTTCAAGCAGCTGCTGCATCTGCAGAGAAATCTGCAAGAGAAGGTCAGAGAACTTAAACACGAACAGCTTCACTGTTTTAATGAACTTCAAAGAAACATTTCAAACGAGACAAATGTGCACGTGAATCACTACATGAATACATTTTTAACCAAAAGCATGTATGTCTTAGAATAGTCAAAGTTTTATAAGGTTTAAAACTAAAACAGCAAAAAGAACAAAAAAAGAGAACTTGTGAAGCCATATGTTGGAATAAATCCTAATATTTCAAGTTCCAGTTTTCTAACGAGACACGTTCTTTAAACCACAACCAAAACTAATGTAAGAGGCATTAATATGCTGACTAAGTACTTTTGAAAAGATTATTTCTACTGGGATTACTGAGCACGAATCAGGATGTTTTGAACCACTCCGACTGCCTCAAACGAGTCAGCGGGGGAGAGGGCGGGCTCCAGAAACCATCTGAGCACCATCAAACTGGTTGAGACCCTATGAGAAGGTGCTATTTATAAGACCGAGTTTGTTGCGGCTCCTCAGACTGATGAAGTCTTCTGGATGAAAGCCGAAGCGTTTCAACACAAAGAACTCGTCCAGAGGACCTGACTGATAAGTGCTGCATCCTCCACCTTCTCTGAAGCATCCAGTTTTAAACGCTCCCATGTTCCGAGCTAGTTGCTCCCAGTGACACAGGCTCTCTGCAGTTTCTGAGCCAAGCTAAAGTGAAGCCACTGATGCTGCATCAGCAGTTTTCTGAGGCTGACTGTAACACAGGCTCTTCGTGCACGTCGAGGACAATTGCTTTCACAAGACCAAGAGAAATCTTTGTGACTGGCAAAATGACCTTTACACGAATATTCAAATATCTGCTTCAAACTTGGCACGGAGCTACACTGTTATACAGATAAAAAGACATTATTCTAGTCCCCCTGTGTGTTACTGTGGGACAGTGGACGTCTGTTGACCGTCTCACCAGAGCCCTGCTGAAGAGAACCGGGCCTCTGCAGTGATGGGTCGTGGCCCAGGTGATGAACTTCTGAAGGTGGTCCAGCTGGCCACAGATCTCTATCGCCCCTTGCAGCTGGTCCTCCAGACGCTGCTGAAAGTCCTCTGACACCTTCTGCAGGAAACATCCAGAAACACGCAGGTGAACTCGTGAGGTGTTTACTTGCAGAGGCAGCGCAGTCAGCAGATCCGTTTTATTTGGACAGGTGTAGCTCCTGAGATGTCGGTTCCAGCGGCGTTCTCAGACGATTACCGGCTCTTGTTTGCTTGGTTTCGGCGCAGATTAAATCGCTGCTGTTATAGATTCTCTTCATGAACGCTCACGGCTGGCTGAGCGATAAGAAGGGAAGAAAGAGAAAGTAATTACCTCCAGTTGCTCTATTAATAGGTTGGCCCGTTTGTTAAGCTCGTTCATCATAATCATCTTTGCCATTTTAATCTGGTTCTCTGCCTTCCTGTGTGCAATCTTCACTCCATGCAGCCTGCACAGACAGGGAGAGGGGGAAAGGTTTCAAAATTATTAAAATAAAGCATCAACCCAGACTCATTAACATGCTGACACACGTGCTGTTTGATTATTCACCATTCGTGCAAAGCCCGCCTGCAGTTTGGATTAAAACCGTTGAGTTCAAACCAACCTGTCTTCTACTTGCTTTGCACTGTTTTCTACTGAAGACCTCCTCTCCTCCACTTGCACCATCAGGTTCTCAAACAGCCACTGCTGATCCTGGAGGGCCTTCCCAATCTGCACCACCCTAAACACACACCATCGAACTTCACTAGTTTATTCTTTGGGCATTAAAACAACAAAAAACAGCAGAATTGACCACGTCTCCCCGGAGGAAAAGACATTATGCAGGTGACCTTCGAGATCACAACTGCGCTGTAACATCACAGAAAACAAACAGGTATGAATACTTAATGAAAACTAGACGCGGCCAAGGGCAGTGTATGCAGATGCACAAGATAAACGTGACACGGCAGTGTTTAACCTGCGCGCAGCCTCTTTCTCTGCAGTGTCCTTGTGAGCTGAGGACTGACCTGTGGTTTTTGTGGGAGGACAGGTGACAGCTGCTGCAGCACAGAAGGTCACATGACTCACAGAAAAGCTCCAAGGGCTCCTGTCTGTGAGAGTGGCACATGAGGAGGGGGCAAGGATACGACCCCGGGCCTGAAATACATGCAGACAGAGGGGATGCAGAGAAAAGAGCATTAAGCCACAGTCAACAGGAAGTTCACACACACACACCGCGAGAGACTGCTTTTACGAAGAGCTTTTCAGAAATGCATAAGAAAGGGACAAGTAGTCACCTTTTAATGCATTTAGTATGCACTCAATAACAGCTTTAACTTTAAGAGCTACATTTTACTTTTGCCTGACAATATTTCAAGAACTAGTTTGTAAAAAAAAAAGTTTTCTTTGGTTTGGAAACCAAATAGACCAAACAAGAGATCCAAAAATGATTTCTAATGTCACATCATGACTTGTTTGTCAGTGTGTTAAAGTGGTTACAGTATTTTCTGCCGTGCACATCACATGAAAATATAAATATATCGCTTTGCCGTATATGTTGCATCTATTGTGCGTCACCGCTGACAGCTCAGAAATGTGGGCCGGTGTTGTGCCAAAAATCGACTGGCTGCCAAATGGCGGCCATGGGAGCGTGCACGGGAGAAGTTTAATAAGAATTTAATAAGATTAACACAAAAAAACAATTATTTTTTTGCTTGACATTATAGTAAAGATGTGTCTCAGTCTAACTTTTACTTAATAAATGCACTTTAATGGTCAAATCAGCTGCAATTCACCGGAGCAGTGCAGCGAAATGAAGCTGATTTGATGATTGCTCCAGGTGGCAGGTTATGGCAAGCTGATTGTGTCATTAATAGCCACTTTTACCTATTACATGACACAACAGCATGTCATACTACTTGATTGCCATCTAGTGGCTGAAAATGGTAGTGTTTAATATTTTCAGTCCGAATGAATGAAAACGGTGATATCTCAGCCAAAAGTTGGTTTATAAATATATATATTTATATACTATTTACAAATAATAAACTATTTATAAATATGGGAAAAAAAGAAATGCGTCGCTCCGGTGTACAAGTCGTAGGGCATGCAAATTATGCAAAAAAACTGCAACTTATAGGCCAAAAAATACGGAACTTTGAAATGAGAAAAATTGTGCAAACTGTGTCAAATGAGATGTTAAAAGCCTGTTTTATGTTCATCTTCTAATTCATAACTACGGTAACTATCCCAAACAGATTGATTTTACCACATATTTTTGTATTTTATTATGGGGTTCACATGATTTTATTGGTTTTAGTGTATTTAATTGTGGAAGAAGCTTTGTTAGCATTTCCCCTCGGGGACAATAAAGTATACATCTAATCTAACAACTTTAAATTATATAAATCTTGAAGGTGGTTGGCTGCATGCAACATCTTGCAGAAATTATTCAAATTTTAAGCAAGTTTCAGAAAATCACTCTGTGCCAAACAAAGTCCAAAAAGTAAAGAAACTGTCACTCAGTGGACGTGACTTCAGTGTGAGTGACATCGATCTTAAACTTTCCTTGTAGCAACAGAGGAGCAGAATAAATATGAATCATTTTATATGTTCAGAGCATGTTTGCTAGAAATGTATCTGCTGCAAAGAAAACCTGAATTTAAAAGCTCAAAGCTAGTAATGCTCAGGCTTAAAGTCAAACTGTTATTTACTGCCAAGAACTATGATGCTGAAATGGTTTATTTATGAGCCAGACATTAAAAGGTTTACATGAGGTGGATTATGAGCTGCTGTGCCCACACCTGAAACAAATTTAAGCATCAAAAACTCATACACGGAATAATCTTATTTCCAAAACAGACAACGTTACCTTTTTAACAGCAGACACAACTTTCTAAATAAAACAGATGAAACTACTTTTAGCATAATTTTTTTCAGATAATTTTATTCTACCTGATTTTATTGTTTTATTACTAATTATTTATTTAGGCAGTCCAGCATTTAAATAACGTAAAGCTCCAGAGATGCACAACATTAGAAAACACGCATAAATATTGTTGAATATTGGGACGATATTGTTACCGGGTCACTGTGATAAGACCATTATTGTCCCTCAGGGGGAATTTGATTAAAATGACAAAGGGACACCAGACGAGGCAGAAAACATTTAAAGCAACGTGACCCAGTTGGGCCAACGAGTGTTTAATCAAAAGTCCAGGTTAGTGTCTGTTTCTGGCGTTGACGCTGCTCACATCGCTCCGTGTGCTCCAGTATTTTGACCATCACATGTGAGTTCTAGAGCCGTACTGGTCCAAACACTTGATGACCACAGTAGAAGTTTGTGCTTATAACTAACTGCAATTCTTTGCAATAAATTAAATTGTGCACACTGATATTGTAATAACAATATTTATTGCATAAATCAGGCAGTCCCTTTAAACTAATTATGTTCTGTTATTCACTCCATCTTTTTTTTTTTTTTTTTTACAGTATTTGTTTAAATTTAAACCAAATAACTAAAAAAAGATGTTTGATTTAGTTGCTTCATGGTTGAATGTGATTAAGTTACATTAGCATGTCATATTAAAGGACTCAATGCAAACTATGAAATTAGATTAAAAAGGTTATCCTGGACTAAATTAAATGGTGCAGTTTAAAGTAATTTACTCAGTAGTTTTCTGAATATACCGATATGAAATTCTGAAATGTGGGCATTAAATAGAAATAAAGCACTTGTCTCTGCAAACGTTACTCAACAAATCTGAGCATTAATGCATACCATAAATCAAAACTGTTCAGACTTTTTTTAAATCCTAAACAGCTCTTCCAAGGGCACTGCCGGTCTTGACCTATTTTCAGCAACTTCTGCTGTTTTTGTAAGTAAACTTTTTTTTTCATTCAACGTTTATTTCTAGTCAAGTTAAGTCAGATTTATTTATAGAGCGCATTTAAAACAGAAACTGTTACCAAAGTGCTTCTACAGGTTAATCCCATTGAGCTTCTGGGACTCATTTACAAGACGGACCTGATTTTAACAAAGAATGATGACAACAGTGGACAACAAAGACAACAATAGATAATCATAAAGAATGTGTACAAATTGAGATTTTTTTTAACAAGTGAAAATCAAATGGTAATTAAAAGAAAAAGTAAAAAAAACAGCTAGATTCTACGGCGAATGTAGAAAACTAAAAACAGGAACATGTCTGCATTGGTCCCTGCCAGGAGTCCAACAGATTCTTAAAGACACTTAGAGAGGTCAAAGGTCGAGAGCTTCTGATCTTTTTACAAGATATTCCAGGAAACAGGAGCGGAGTAGGAGAAGGTCCTTTTGTCTAGTTCAGTCCTCACTGAGGGAACACTGCAGGTAATAATGTCCTGAGAGCGCACGCTGTAGCTGCACTCACACAGAGACATGTAGGAGGAGATGTATGAAGGCAGCAGACCAAGAAGTGATTTAAAGATGAAGATCTACCAGTGGGAGAGTCTGTGAAGTTAATGGGGACCAGTTAACCAGTGAATACTGGGTGCAGTGGTGGGTACAGTAGTTACAGCCAGTTATGCATCTTAGTGCACCATGATAGACAGCATCCAACATCTGCAGCATCCAACATCTGCAGGGTTCTTGTAGGAGCGTTCATGTAAATAATGTCACCGTAGTCGATGGAGGGAAGGAAAGTCACAGATACAAGGTGTTTCCTAACATTCAGAGTTAGACAGGATCTGTTTCTGAAAAAGAAACCCAGTTTAACTTTCAGTTTCTTTACTAGTTTTCCACATGGAACTTAAATGAGAGATGTGAGTCGACGAAGATACCAAAGAATTTGCAGGAATCGATAGGAGCACCATTCAAGGATCAAATCAGAGGAAGAACTGCTGGGACCGACTTCCTGTTTGAAAACAACATCCCTTTGGTTTTGTCTGTGTTTAGGACAAGTTTGAGACTGTGACATAATGCAAATGTAAATAAAGCACTTGTTCACTAGAAATGAACCTTCTCGTGAAGATAAACTAAACCTATTTATTACAAGCCCACACGTTTCATGTGAACAAACACGTTGTAGATGGAAGTTGTTCCATCGACGACGTGTTTAATTCTGTCTTCATGACATTGTGACGCGCACCTTTAAAGCCCACAGCTGCAGTTTGATACAGAAACTCAAAGGGTTGTGGGAAGTGGGTTGAACTTTACAGAAGCTGAGGTTTCACTGTGACAACAAGTAAATGATGTACAGTACAGCGCACCGGGGCTTTGAGGTACCATCAGCTTCTTCAGAGACAAACAGAAATACAAAACACACGGAAAAATATGTCTTACATGCAAATACGTCGAAGGAGAAACTTTTGGCCTAGAACGCCCTGCTGCTCCCTGCTGCTCCCTGCTGCTCTCTGCCGCTCTCTTCTGGTCAGCTCTCCTTATCAACCCCCCCACCCCCCACCTCCATCCTGCCTGCAGATCAACACAGATCTCTGTGGCAGAGAGCGAAGCATCACCTTGGGCGCATCAGCCTGATCTGACTGACCACATCCTGTCTGTCATCAAACTCATGCAGCTTTTCTCACACGAGCACAAACAGCAGCGCTCCCGTATCACAATCAACGTGTCAAGGACGTGCTTGTTGTGATTTGAGTTCTTGCACAGGGCCGACCAACGAAGGAGTGTGCCGGGCATAATTGAGGGGCTTTAAATAGCAAGACACTAAAATTAGCAGGAATGAAATCATCCAGGCACTTCAGAATCTGGGCCACGAGTTAAAGATAGATATAATGAAGCACGTGGATATCCAGGAACGCTCATCAAACAATGCGTTATGCAAAGCAAATGGTTCCTGCTGAAACTATATCAAACTTAAACAATCAAAGGCTTTTTGATTTCGACAGGTCTCTTGCCTTGTCCAGCAGGAGGTAGCGTGCCGGAGCTTCTCTGGTGAAGGTCAGGACACTGGTTAGAACTGGGCCTCGGCTGCTGGTATGAATCAGCGTACTGGGAAGCAGCAGGGGCTCTCTGATGCAGGTGCACATCGGTGCACTGGTAACACAACCACTTGTTGCACAGAGTGCAAAGACTCTGTGCAAGTGTGTGTTCTGTGCACTCTGAGCAGATCTGAAAGAAATACAAAAATATTCATGACATGATCAGAAAATAGGACGTTACATGTCCAACATGCTCGTCGAGGAGCCGCTTGAAGACTTTCTGCAGAACAGAACTGAAACTTCTCATGACGATAAACTAAACCCATTATTACAACCCCGCTTCAGAAAAACGATGGGACATTGTGAAAAACTGTAAATTAGAAACAGAATGCTTTTGCAATGATTTGCAAACCTTTTATTCACAAAGGAGCAGAGCAAATGCATCAAATGCTGAAAAAATGAAACTAACAATTTTTGGAAAAGATAATTGTGAATTCAATGGAAGTAACTCACTGGAAAAATGTTTGGCCAGAAGAAGAAGACATAAGTTAGAATCACCAAGAAAAGTTTAGACCAGAGCTCATTAAATATGGACTCAGGCAAAGTGGAAACTGTTCTCTGGTCAGACAAATCCATCCTCCATCCATCCATCCATCATCTTTACCCACTTCTTCCTTTTCAGGTCACGGGGGTCACTGGTGATCATATCGAGCTATCATTGTGTGAGAGGTGGGGGACACCCTGGACAGGTCTCCAGTCCATCCCAGGGACACAGAGCCAATTAGAGTTACTAGTCAGACCAACATGCATATTTTTGGTCCAGTTTCCTAGGAAACCGGATTATCTGTAGAAAACCCACGCAGCACGGACAGAACATGCAAACTTCACCCAGAAAGACCCCTGGCCGGGATTCGATCATGCAACTTTCTCACTGAGGGGCAGCAGCTCTACCAACTGAGCCACTGTGTCGCCCTGGTCAGACAAACCAAAATTTGGAATTGTTCTTTAAAAACGCAGATGATACATCTTTCAACCTACAGAGGAGAGAGGCCATCTAAACCGTTAAATACATCATTCAAATGTGTTTCTCTGATGGTATGGGGGTACATAAGTGCCTCTGGCATGAGCAGCTTACACACCTGGAAAGGCACCATCGGTGTAAAAAAGTGTACACAGGTTTTAGACCAAAATAAGCTCCCGTCCAGATTGTGCATTTTTCAGGGAAGGCCTTGCATATTTCAGCAAGACACTGTTAAACCAGGTTCATCACAAGAGCTTTGTCGTGGAGGAGTTCAAAAAACTTCAGCATTTGGTATGATTATCATTGAGAATAGGTTTTAAATGAGAATTGTACATCACTGCATTATTTATTATTTATTTACGTTTTTCAGTGTTACAACATTTTGGAAGTAGACGTAAACTCCGGTCTAATTTTCAAACTTTTAACAATAGACAAAAAATGAGGACTTTGAAAACTGTCATGAAAAACATTTTAATTCCCATTTAATCTCTTAGTTGGCAGCACGGTGCCTCAGTGGTTAGCACTGTTGCCCTCACAGCAAGAAGGTCCTGGGTTCAATCCCCAGCTGGACCTGGGGTCCTCCTGTGTGTAGTTTGCATGTTCTCTCCGTGCTGCGTGGGTTTTCTACGGGTACTCTGGTTTCCTCCCACAGATTAAAACACGCATGTTAGGCTTCAGGCCCAGGCCTCACTTGCAAAAGAGATCTGTGATCTCAGTGGGATTTGACTGGTTTAATAAATGTTAATAAATAAATAAATAAATCTCTGAAATCATTTCACTTTATCTCATTAGAATAACAAAAAAACAGCCTTCACTGTATCAGGAAAGATGCAGCCAACTGAAGCAGAGTACCTTTTATCTTGTAATTCAGTCTCTGAGACATTTGTCGTCCACAGAGGAAACTTTTACCAAGTAGAGTCACTTTGGGCCAAATCCACCTAAAAGCCTTGTCCACAGGCAACAGCTGAGGCATTTCTACCATCAGACACAACTACTGTAGTAAAGTGGGAAGAAAGCAAACGCAGTCAGCACTTTGCACAGAAACACTGTGCACAGTCAGAAGCTGCTGCAGAAACTGAAACCATCTTGTGCTGCGTCACAACGAGAAGTTCAGACAAAGAAAGGAAACGAGGACGAGAACACATCTTACCTTCTCCATGGCGGCGCTTTGAGAGAGGATGTGTGCCCGCTCAGCTGCAGGGAGCAGAGGAGAGAAGCAGCCTGTCTCCTCAGCAGCTCCGACTCTGAGGCTTCACCTGAGGCAGGAAGCAGCGCGAGCCGAGCGCGGGCCCCAGAGGAGACAGCTTACATGACAGCCTGCCTCTGCTCTCTCCTCCCACAGTTCATCCAAGTGTAGGACCCCTCGCTGCCGACGACTGTCAGCCTCTTCTCTGCTGCCACCGAAGACAAGAGGAAAATCACAGCCTTTTTTAATAAGCCTGTGAATAATAATTGGGAATTAGGGAGATAACATAATTATTTTTTGTAGGACAAAATATCCCTGGAAGCACTTCCCAAAATGAAAGAAAAGGAACGACCGAGTGACCTAAAATGGTAAAACTGTAGCGCATGCACCTTTGTGGGTTTTATTTTGGAGCAGGATTAACGGATGTTGCCTCCGACAGGATGTGGCGCTGGGTGAGAACAGGTGAGCTGCTTCTTTTTGTCAGGCTGAGGAGAGGACGAGTCCCGGAGGAGCCACATGCTAACGTAGAACATCAAAACCAGGTCAGGCTCGGATAAGCGCCAGATGGAAAGATGCTCTCCTGCAGTTCCCGCTAATAATGTGACTTCAATTAGGATTTGAACGCAACACAAGCGGCCCGCAGCAGAGATGCTTGTAATGACGTGTCCATGGTGGCGTGACAGCCGACAAAGGAAGCAGCAAAGAGAGTGAAACCAACAACTCAACGCCAAACATGAAACTGGTGAAGTCTGCCCAACAACAGCCCAAACAGCTGACCTACAAATCTGAACTTTCTCTTCTTGGTTGTTCCAGTGGAGCTCAGAGCGACCCCGCTCCCCGCTGTGCGCTCAAAGTCCCCATGTAGTGCGCCCAGTTCCGCTCTGTTCCCAACCTGTGCACGTTCTTTTGCTGCACCTTCACACAGTTTCACACTTAAGCCTCGTGGCACGCTCACGTGCTCTGCTGAAGTGGCAGCAGACATGCGTCCCATCTCAAGAGACGAGACGATAATAGAAGCCTGAGCTGAGATCTCTCTCCGTCTGTGTGACATCCATTAACTCTGAGGGGGTGAGGTCACACAGGAAGCAGGATTATCTTCAACCAATCTCACGTTAACTGCTGCTTTTACTACTTCACATCTATATTATATTATATTATATATACTGTATTTTCTGGCGAATTTCCTTCTCTTTCCTTTATACCTGCTGCCACTGGGTGCTATTTTCCGCAGTCACAACATACCATTTCATTTCTACGCCGATGACTGTCAAACTTACTTCCCCCTGCCTGAAGTACAGAGACACAAGCTCCATTCAACCTCCTGACTGCCTGGCTGACATCAAGGACTGAATGGCTTTAAACTTCTTAAGTTTCAATGAGAAGAAGTCTGAAGTCATGTTGTTCCATCCCAATAGCACGTCCATGAACCACTGCATTGACCTTTCCTCTCTAGTCCCGAGAAACAAAGAGTCACCAATTTGGGAGTGATAATGGACCTTTTCTTAAAACTTAACAGTCAGGTAAACATGATTGTTAAATCCTGTTTTTGTCAGCTGAGGCAGCTGTCTAAGCTGAAGCCCATACTGTCCAAAAATAATTTTGAGACAGTGATCCATGTGTTCTTAACATCCAGGCTCGATTACTTCAATGTGCTTCTGTTTGGAATCAGTCAGTCCTCCATTGCACGTCTACAACTGGTCCAAAATGCTGCAGCCTGATTTTTAACTCAGGAAATCAGGGTGAATCTCATCCACTCTCGGAGCCTTGCCTCCTCTGAGCTTTTTAACTACCTCGGCTACCTCAGCCACGGTTATGGACGGATCAACCCCAAAGTCCCCCGCCTCAGCTTCCTCCATGGAAGACGTGCTGGTGAGATTGAGAAGGTCCGAGAAGTATTCCTTCCACCTCCCGACGACATCACTGGTTGAGGTCAACAGCACCCCACCTTCACTTCATTCAACCTTTACTTATACAGGTAAATCCCATTGAGCCTCGAGGACTCATTTACAAGAGAGACCTGATTTCAACAAAGAATGATGACAACAATGGACAACAGCGACAACAATAAACAGTTATAAAAAGTCATACAGATTGTATCTTTGTACTTTTTACTGTTCATTCAACCTTCACTGAACACAGTGTTAGTAAAGTGCTGCTTTCCCCTCTTCAGCCGCCTGATGGTTTGCCAGAATCTCCTCGGAGCCTACCGAGAGTCTCTATCCAAGTCCTCCCACATTTGAGCTTTTGCCTCAGCAACAGCCAAGGTTGCACACCACTTGGCCCTCCGGTACTCCTCAGCTGCCTCCAGAGTCCCACTGGCCAACAAGGCCCGATAGGACTCCTTCTTCAGCTTGACAGCCTCCCTAACCCGGGGTGTCCACTGTCCACCACCGAGTTCGTGGATGACTACTGCAAGAAGTACTGACAACCTTGCGGCCACAGCTCAAGACAGCTACCTCAACAAGTGAGGTGCGGAACATGGCCCAATTAGACTCAATGTACCCCACCTCAGCTGGAATGCGGTTAAAGCTCTCCCGGAGGTGAGTTGAAGATCTCTCTGACAGGTTCTTTTGCCAGGCGTTCTCAGCAAACCCTCACTACACGTTTGGGTCTACCGGGTCTGTCCAGCATCTTCCCCCGCCATCTGATCCAACTCACTACCAGGTGGTGATCAGTTGACAGCTCAGCTCCTCTCTTCACCCGAGTGTCCAAAACAAATGGCCGCAAATCAGAAGACACGACTATGAAGTCAATCATCGATCTACGACCTAGGGCATCCTGGTGCCAAGTGCACTCATGGACACCCTTATGTTCGAACATGGTGTTCGTGATGGACAAACTATGACTAGCACAGAAGTCCAACAACAGAACACCGCTCGGGTTCATATCAGAGAGGCTGTTCCTCCCAATCACGCCCCTCCAGGTCACACTGTCATTACCCACGTGGGCACTGAAGTCCCCCAGCAGAATAAAGGAGTCCCCAGCTGGCACACCTTCCAGCACCCCTGCCAAGGACTTCAAGAAGGCCAGATACTCTGAACTGCACGTAGGCACAAACAACAGTCAGAGCCCGTCCCCCCACCCAAAGGCGAAGGGAAGCCACACTCTCATCTACCGGGGAAAAGTCAAACACACTGGCACCAAGTCGGGGGCTACAAGTAGACCCATACCAGCTCGACGCCTCTCACCATGGGCAACTCCAGAGTGGAATAAGGTCCAATCCCTCTCAAGGAGGTCAGTTCCAGAGCCCATGCTGTGCATTGAGGTGAGCCCAACTATATCTAGTCGGTACCTCTTAACCTCATGCACATGCTCAAGCTCCTTCCCTGCTAGAGAGGTTACATTCCATGTCCCAAGAGCATCTTTGGTAAGCCAGGGTCAGAGTGCAAAGGTCCCCGCCTTCGGCCACTGCCCATAGCATCATGCACCTGACTTTTATGGCCCTTCCTGCAGGTGGTGGGTCCACAGGAAGGCAAACCCATGCAGCTCCTTCGGGCTGAGCCCGACCGGGCCTCATGGGCAGAGACCCGGCCACCAGGCGCTCGCCGAGGAGCCCCTCCCCCAGACCTGGTTCCAGGGTGGAGCCCCGGTAACCCACATCCGGGCAAGGGACACTGAGTTCCTTGTTTTGTTTTGTCCATAAAAATCTTCTGAATCGCTCTTTGTCTGGCCTGTCACCTAGAACCAATCTGCCTTGGGAGACTCTACCTGGGGCAATTATAATTTCCCCCCGACAGCAAAGCTCCTAGGATCATTCAGGCGCACAAACTCCTCCACCACAAAAAGGAGCGATTCAAGGAGGAAAACAACAAATAAATAAATAACCTCATGGTGAAAACAACAAATAAATAAATACCCTCGTGGTGAAAACAACAATTAAATAAATAACCTTGTGGTGAAAACAACAATTAAATAAATAACCTAGTGGTGAAAACAACAATTAAATAAATAACCTTGTGGGAAAAACAACAATTAAATAAATAACCTCATGGTGAAAACAACAAATAAATAAATAACCTCATGGTGAAAACAACAAATAAATAAATACCCTCGTGGTGTAAACAACAAATAAATAAATAACCTCATGGTGAAAACAACAAATAAATAAATACCCTCGTGGTGAAAACAACAATTAAATAAATAACCTTGTGGTGAAAACAACAA
>NC_056499.1:3766951-3767494 GCF_014905685.2 Nematolebias whitei
ACAAATAAATAAATAACCTCATGGTGAAAACAACAAATAAATAAATAACCTCATGGTGAAAACAACAAATAAATAAATACCCTTGTGGTGAAAACAACAATTAAATAAATAACCTAGTGGTGAAAACAACAAATAAATAAATATCCTCGTGGTGTAAACAACAAATAAATAAATACCCTTGTGGTGAAAACAACAATTAAATAAATACCCTCGTGGTGAAAACAACAATTAAATAAATAACCTTGTGGTGAAAACAACAAGTAAATAAATAACCTCGTGGTGAAACCAACAAATAAATAAATAACCTCATGGTGAAAACAACAATTAAATAAATATCATTGTGGTGTAAACAACAAATAAATAAATACTCTCATGGTGAAAACAACAAATAAATAAATAACCTCATGGTGAAAACAACAAATAAATAAATACTCTCATGGTGAAAACAACAAATAAATAAATACTCTCATGGTGAAACCAACAAATAAATAAATACCCTCATGGTGAAACCAACAAATAAATAAATAACCTCATGGTGAAAAC
>NC_056499.1:3767594-3767806 GCF_014905685.2 Nematolebias whitei
GAAACCAACAAATAAATAAATACTCTCATGGTGAAAACAACAAATAAGTAAATACCCTCATGGTGAAAGCAACAAATAAATAAATACTCTCATGGTGAAAACAACAAATAAATAAATAACCTCATGGTGAAAACAACAAATAAATAAATAACCTCATGGTGAAACCAACAAATAAATAAATAACCTCATGGTGAAAACAACAAATAAATAAA
>NC_056499.1:3767816-3773192 GCF_014905685.2 Nematolebias whitei
TGAAAACAACAAATAAATAAATACTCTCATGGTGAAAACAACAAATATATAAATAACCTCATGGTGAAAACCATGCAGCACAGAGACATTCTCTCTCCAGCTGTGGGAGTTGGAGCTTCTGCTTGATATTTCTGACATGTTCTACTGTTCATTGGTTTAAAACACACCAAGCAGCAATGACAGGCAGTGTGTGTGTGTGTGTGTGCGTGTGCGTGTGTGTGTCTGCCCCCGCATCCATCCTCATCCTCAGCATCAGCATCCTCACCTCCGGCGCATCTCTCAACGTCACCTTCTTTTTCAGAAAGTGCGCAGGAGCTTCCGCCCCTAAACACGGAGCTATCCTCAACAGCCCAACAAAAGTCACGCGCACACGGCTAGTTTCACGCAATTACACCAACCAGAAACTGCATCACGGCGCGAAATCCTCGCGCTGACTTCTCGTGACGCATCCTGCGAGCCGAACGCACGAGGAGTCGCGTGTTTGTTGTCGGTGCAGAAGGAACTGAATCCTCGTTTTATCTGCAGGAAGACAAGGCTGCAGGTTTGTGGTTACCTGGACACGAGCATCTCCCACTGGCGGTCCCCCTCACGCACGCACGCACACGCACTTCCTTGGATGTTGCGCTTTGGTCCGGACAAAATTTTGGGGAGATTCAAGTCTCGCAGTTGATCGTGAGAGTTGCGCGTGCAGCGAGACTTCAGAAGCCCGGACAGGACTTCATCCTGACAGAAGCTCCAAAGGATTCCCATTAATGGATTTCAAGTCGTTTTCCAGCAGCAGATTGTAATTATACTTAAAACATGGTCTTTTGGTAAATGTCAACTTTTGTGATAGTGACACTTAATACTTGAAATGAGCCAAATTATAGGCCTATATCTTTACAGCCACATAGATAAGTATACATCATAAAGGAATAAAGAAAAGCATTAAATATATTCTGCTAACCTTCTGGACTAATTCAAATGTTTATGAAAAAAATAATGTAAATGCTGAGCAGGAAATGTGACATTTAAAATAAAGCATTTCAACGTACGCCTATCAAACTTTATAAATCTAGGGAACTACTATTGTCTAAACGCACACAATATAAAATGTACTGTCTTTACATTTACAGAATATAGTTAGATAAATGTTATTAAATGAAGATCAAGCCAGTCGCCCTAAGGGAAAATATATTTTTAAATACTCTCAGCTGTTTAAAACATGTTTTCTCATCCATATTAAAGAAGTTGCAGCTGAATATATTCAAATCCAAGGTGTTAACAGCTTTCAGCTGCAACGATTGGAGTCGATGTAAATGTGGATAAAAAGCAGATAATTTCAACCTCCAAGTATATTCATGCTTCAGCACGTTATTTACTTCATTAATGCGTTTCAGGCCTCTCTTGTAAATGAGTCCTCGAGGCTCAATGGGACTAGAAAGAAAAGGTTTAATGAATTACACTTTGTGGAAAATCACTGCACTTTTTGGAGCTACGAGTTATAAATCAGATTTAAATGACTCTAAGCACAAAGCGTGTGCAGCTGAAACGGTTCAAACAAACGAGCCGGTCAGCATCACTTTGACGAAACGTTGAAATGTTTGATGCCTCTGGGTGATGGAGTCAGTCATCCAGGTGACGGCAGCCAGATGAAGCTTCCTGATCAAATAAGTAACTTTAGTTTATTTATACAAAGCAAAACGTTGACAGGGCAGAAAAACTTGCTTTGGGACGTGGCTGAGGAGATGAACAGAAACCCAACGGCCTTCACACGACGACGCACAAACTTTATAGAAACGAGACAAAATGACAAACACCTGCAGTGATTACGATCGCGCAGGTGAGGCAGGAGCTGACGACAGAAACAGAAAACTCCACAACTTCGCTTGAAGCCTTTTCTGCTTTTTAATAATAAAAAATAAAGTCTAGTTCTGTTCATTTTTTTTAGGATTTTAATATTTGCAACTTTCAGACTCTGAAGTTTTTTGTTTTTTTATCAGATACTGTGAAATGTAGAAACAGTTTGCAGGTACAGTATATATCGCAAATATAAACTTTGTGTTAAAGTAATGAACCGTGCCAGATGTTTGATTTCTTTACATCCAAATGTTCCACATATTTAGATGCATCATACAAATTTGTTTGAAACTGTTTACGTTGACTTCTTGAAATGAAGTGAAGTCCGTATTTAAAAACTGCATTTGAATTCATGGCTGTGACGAGTTCGTTCGTCCACGTTAACATTTGTGCAGCTCTTTCGTGCGCGTGCAACAGTTTTTGTGTCAGCAGCTGTAAAGGCTGCAGACAGAGGGACGGTAACGTGGCACCTGGCTCCCACCGTGCGCCTCTCGGTGACGGGAGCTAATAACAGCACGGCGGTGACAGCAGCTGGAGTGATGTGCACGGACGTAATTAGGTTACCGGCAGCGCGTGGTAGCTGGTGTTACACTCCTCCTGATGCAAACCTTTGAGGAAGGCTGACACGCCCGCTAGCTTAAAAGAGCGTCTGAAAATATGTGAACGACCTATTCCTGTTCCAAATCGTGACATTTGTTGTGTTTGTGATGGTAAAGAAAGTAAAACCAGTAGAGAGCAACAAAAAAGAAAACCCAGCACTCAGACATTAAAAGCACGTAAATGTTTTTTTATTGGCAAAAGACTGAAGAGTTAAAATACTTTGTCTTCATGACCTTGAAGCATGTACAGTTTGAGTGCACTCCTTAAACAGAGGATACGGCTGCTGCCAAACGATGAAACATTATTAACTGTACATCACGTCCAAATCACAAACATTCACTGCGACAGCTCCTCAACCTGAACGGGAGCGGTTGCTCTACGACTCGCTCGCTGCGTACCGTCCCGCTCTCACCGCCTCGGAACAAGCAAAGAGTCTCACAGTAAAGTAATATGTACAAGTTTTGTTAAAAAAAAAGGACAAAAATCGGAGTCGGCTTCAAGCAGACTTGTGGATCTTCAGCGTTCCTCCTCTCTTCTTTTTGTGGAGGAATTTCATTTTATTTCCTGCAAACAGGTGAAACAAATAAAGAACGTGTTAAACACGACGGCGCACTTTGACTTGACGGACAGTTTTAGTTCAGTTTTGCATATTTCTCATTAGCCTGGATTGTTTTAGGCCTCAACTAAAATCTAGTGGACGTCCTTCATCCTGCGCTCAGTCGGTCTTTAAGGGAATAAACATGTTTAATCAGATTTCAAAGATGCAAACATCCAAAATAACATTAGTTTTAAATATTTTTTCAGTCTTGGGGAAACTAAAAAGTGAAGCTTTGAATCAAAACTGAAACGTAACTGAAAAAAAACCCAAGTATTTCTCCTTTAAAGCAGATTAGTTGAGTTTGTGCAGAAATAAAATGTATGTTAATGTGTGTGGTTTCTCCTGACATTGAAAAATGCTGCTTTGAGTTATGGATTTCTGTGTGAATATCGTGTTTCCTTCTTAATAAAATAAAGTCCCACACTTCATGGAAAGTTAAATCTTGCTTCATTCAAACTGTGGAATTTGAGTTTCCACATCGCAACAAAAAAAACAAAAAAATTCTGACTCGTGAAATTCTGTAACTTTCGCCTCTTTCGACCGATTTAAAGCAAACGTAAACGGTGTTCCTCTTGTGTGAAAGATAAAACAGGTCTTCAGAGTGAAGCTGAAGTAGAATAGATTATTTCATTTTAAACGCGTTAAAACATAAAACAGGAAATGGAGCCCAAGTTGCTCTGTAGAGCTCCAGATGTTCTTGTGCGTGAACGTTCGACGGACTCACAGAAGAAATATGAGCAGCGTCTTTATGTAGCTCCGCTTTAAATCTGGTGACTTTTTCAAGCGACTGAAATCGGAGCCGTCTGGTGCAGAACTCTCCGAGGCCTTTGAGGAACTTGTTCACTCCGCTCTGCTCCGTGTCCGGCAGCTCCTCCAGATACTGATCCGCCCTCAGCTCGAACAGACCTGCGAACAGGATGACGCGGGTTCAAACAAAACGTTTTCAAATGTGAACGCCTCTGGGATCCAGACGAGAACCTCCAGGAGCAGTTCAGCGAGAAGCTGTGCAGAAAGTCGCATCCCGCCACCAGAGGGCAGGAAGCTTCAAGGCTGCTGAAGGTGCAGGGTGGAAATCCACAGCTGCCAAACTGAATCATTCAGGAGAGAGTGGTGCACAGAAACCTGCTCTACCTTTAGCCCTCGTTTTCCTCAGCTCCCGGTCCTGAATGAAGCCAGCAAACATCTGCGACTCCATGAAGACGCCCAGGAAACGGCGGATGCTCTTGGACGCCACGGTCTTGCGAAACGCCTCCCTTTGGAAGACCCGCTCTCCTCGCTCGTTCTGCGTGATGAAAAGGGAGTAATGTCCCATCGTCTCCAGGAAGAAGCGGATGAAGGCCTCCGACACCAGGCTGCTCAGCGAGTTGTACTCTAAAAAACAGAAAGCGTGGAGGTTAGACTCGGAGCAGGACGAACGTGAGGAAAACGTTTTTCACTCAACTGTCAAACCACTTGTTTAAACTAAAACTTGGTGCCATCCACTATTGCATGAAGTACGTGATGAGGATAACTCTCAGCTACTACCACACCAAATGTTAGCTCAATATCTACAACACTGACTGAGTAATAGCCATTAATGTGTTTGTCCAGCTCAATTAACTGTGGCAGCCATTTTTAACGATGTTACCTCCAAAAGGTAATCAGCTGTAGTTGTACGTCCAATGATTACTTTGTGACAGTTTCGTTCAAATTTGTCCAGTGCTTTATGAGATATTTTGCTAACAGACATACAAATTAACACACACACATAAAGATACAGGCGATTATACATTAAAGGTTTATTGTAATAAATCTCCAAAATAAAAAAAAGAGTCCAGCGTCTGTTGAAGGTGTTAAAGCGTCGTCTGCTTCGGTTTCTCTCTGGATTCTAAAAAACTGGTCCGTGCGCTTCAGCTCTGATTTCTATTTTAGGCGTTGGTTGCCCTTCAGCTGTGAAGCGGCTGATTTAGCTGTTTATGCTGGTAGCTGCACAGAAATCACAAGCTTTAGTTTTTTGTGATGATTTTTGAGCATCGCTGAACAAACTGCGCTCGTGTAGAGAGGACGCTCATCGAATCGCTGCTGCAGCGAAGAAGCTAAAACGATTTGTGTTAAATTCTCCTTTTTTATATTTTCAGTACTTTTTGACTTTTGATTTATGATACGAACCAGTTTTTTCCCCTCGCTTGACATTCCTGCAGTGACTCCAGCAAAACTACAAACAAAACATTCATTTAAAAAATAAAAACGAGGCGACAAACATGAGAATAAAACACGAGCGAGCATAAAATGATGAATATGAATAAATAAAACTGTCGTCTCCCAGCTGAGATGACCAGAACCAGCATGATGTCGTCTCC
>NC_056499.1:3773202-3773811 GCF_014905685.2 Nematolebias whitei
GTCTCCCAGCTGAGATGACCAGAACCAGCATGATGTCGTCTCCCAGCGAGTGTCAGACGCCTGAGGAGAACGTTTGGTGTCGTCAGGACACGATCGGTCACTTCCTAACCTTCGTCCGACTCGCTGTCGGAGTCCTGGTTGACGATTTCGTTCCTCTGCTCCAGCGCCTGCTCCAGAGCTGATTGAAGTTTCCGTGGCAACAGCGAGGCCTCGTCGTCCATCTTTGAAACGGGTGGAAGCGCGGCAGCGGGAGACAAACGAGATTTGGAAAAATTAGACTCGGTTTTACAACAAGAAGGTGTAACTTTAAAAAACAAAACATTTTTCTTCTGCGGATCAGTTTGATTCAATCAGAACTTTACGTGTTCACTCATAAAATAAAATGTATATTTTCTAGAACTGAAGTTGTTTCAGTGAAACAAACACTAAGCACAAGGACGCCTCTTCCTGTTTTTTAAATGACTGCAGGAAACTGAGGGCATTATATCTACAACCCGAGGTCGCAGGGGTCACCGCTTCACTTCAGCTGCTTCACTTCAGCTGCTTCACTTCAGCTGCTTCACTTCAACTGCTTCACTTCAGCTGCTTCACTTCAGCTGCTTCACTTCA
>NC_056499.1:3773821-3774027 GCF_014905685.2 Nematolebias whitei
CTTCAACTGCTTCACTTCAGCTGCTTCACTTCAGCTGCTTCACTTCAACTGCTTCACTTCAGCTGCTTCACTTCAGCTGCTTCACTTCAGCTGCTTCACTTCAACTGCTTCACTTCAACTGCTTCCCTTCAGCTGCTTCACGCAGCTGCTTCACTTCAGCTGCTTCACTTCAACTGCTTCACTTCAGCTGCTTCACTTCAGCTGCT
>NC_056499.1:3774037-3783369 GCF_014905685.2 Nematolebias whitei
CAGCTGCTTCACTTCAGCTGCTTCACTTCAGCTGCTTCACTTCAGCTGCTTCACTTCAGCTTTTAGTTTGTTCAACGTGTGGACCTACCTGTCGAATGAAGCGGTCCGTTCCAAGGTCCACCATCAAAGCCTGTTTGAGGGAAAGACTGGATTAGAAATCTGTTTCAGCTCCTCTCTAACACCAAAAGAGAAAATGCTACGAAATGAAGCAAAGTACAAAATAGAAAATAAAAGATGCGTGTATTAAAGAATTCTCTTTGTTCTTTAGTGATGACTTCAAGCGTCCTTCAGCTACAGGAAGCACAAACAGCTGACGCTGGTAAACGGCTGTGAAGCATCAACTCTCAACAAGACGGGCACTGGAGTTAAAGGAGGCAGCTGATGTGCATTCCTTCAAGGACCAGGCCGGTCATTAAAAACGGAGTTTCTGATAATAAAACGTTTAATGTGACGTGAAAAAAGGCACAGGTCACCCATGTCAACTAGCATGAACTGGATATTCTCAGCAACTCTTTTTTTGTGTGTGTACATTTTAATAATACATTGTACAGTAGTCCCTCCCTCGCTGCTTGGCGGTTCGTTTATCACGGTTTTTCAAAATAAGATTGGACATGACTCACAGTTGGCTGATTGATGGATGAGCCGCACGATATGCATGAAATTGTATTTAAAATAAATTGATTTAAGTTATTTAGCGCCTGCTGCACCTTTGTGCAGCCCATCCTGCAGGATAAACTTCATGCTGCAGCTGATCAGCTGTTCTCTGAGGGTGGAAGTGGGCGTGGCCAAGAGCGCTTGCAGGTGTTTGAGAGCAGAGGAGGCGAGAGCTGAAGTCATGACATCCTGTGTCTTTTAGAGGTTTAGAGTTTAGAAACAATGTTTAGAATATTGCAGGCGTGTGGGAAGGGTTTAAAACACACACATATATATATGTGTTTATATATATATATATATACACAAATAAACTAGTACTTACTACTTGTACTACTATTCCTACTTGGCAGTTTTTCACTTCTCGCGGGGCTTCAGGGTACAGATCCCAGTGATAAACGAGGGACTGCTGTTTCCACAATGTGCTCTCTGCATTTGACCCATCAGATACACCCCGGTGGAGCAGTGGGCAGCTACGTAAGCAGCCTGGGAGCAGTTAGAGAACAGGTGTCATGCTCAGGGACACCACAACAAGTGGGCAACGATGGGGAGTTGAACCTGTGACTGTCCAGTTCCAAGCCCTACCTCTGCTCCACAGCCCAGTTTTGTAACACGTTTTCTTTTTCTTCCTAGAGAAATGACCCCAGGACCAGCCCTTCCGTGTTACTCCGTCCCTTTCCTGTCCTCTCTGACCGCGGCCGGTCGAGGCAGGCGGCTGCACGTCCCGAGCTCGGGTCAGACGGAGGTTTCCTCCTGAGAAAAGGGAGTTGTTCCTTCCCACTGTCGCCGACGTGCTGCGCAGGATGGGAGACTGCACCAACGCGAACAATCACAACTTTTACCAACTGGTATTTCATCGTGTAAATGTTTTTGTACAGTGCCCTGAGATGACCTTTGTCATGAACTGGACTAAATGTTTATTAAAGTTGTAATTTTAGACACTAGTTCTGCAGAGATTTTGATTTTGAACAGGGTTTGTGTTTTCAGCATAAGTTCTGTTTTTTAAAAGTGACTTTTGTAAATGACGGAGTTGTCATTTTGTTCTATGAAGTGTTAAATTACGACAAATCTTTGTATATTTGACCAAAACTCGTGCAGTTTTCTAATTATCTGATCCACAGTTCGAATCAAAGAAAAATAACTTTTCATTTATTGTGATGAATGTTGCAACAACAGCTGCTTTTCCTCAAAATAATCTGGAACTAAAGACAAACAGATTTCCTGTTTCTGTAACGAACGTTAAAAAGTGACAACGTGTTGATATAATCGCTTGGTCTGCTCGATAATAAAAGAGATGCAGGAGGTCAGACAGACTCAACAGCCTCCAGTTCAAAACAGACGGAACCTTTACAGCTTCAGTTTATCAGAGTAAGAGAACTAAGAGTGACCAGAAGTATCTGCACGAGTACTTTCACACATTCGAAGTCAAAGTACAATCGTGAGAAGCCTCACCTCTTCCACAGGGAGCTCTTTGAGTTTAGGCAGCGAGCTGGACAGCAGCCCCACCAGGAAGGGGGTGGGACAGCAGACGATGTCCAACATGGAGGCCGGCAGCACGGGGATAAAGGTGTGCTGCCAGGAGAACGGGTAGAGCAGCGCCACAACGGCGAGCATGCAGCTGGACAGCGTGCTGAAGACGGAAGACGAAATAAAATCAGTTCATTACAAACTTTTTTTTAATTATTGTTTCACCTGGAGCTCAGAAAATTTCAGGAGCACCAGTAAAAATGAGAATAAGTGACAAAAACTTTTTTTTTTTCCCACTTCATCTCGACTAGTTTAGTATTAATAAATATACTGGTCATAAACACAATTTACAGGCATCAGCTGTTCAATAATCCTTCCATCCACAGCTTTACCCGTTTCTTCTTCTTAAAATAATAAAAGATCAGAAATGTGTTCTTTCTCTTCTCTAAACTTTATCAGAGCTAATCTTATTAGACCAAACTATTCATGAATGTTTGAAGTTGACACACACTAACTCCCAATTACCGTATTTTGCGCCGTACACGTCGCACCGCCCTTTAAGTCGCATCTGTCCAAACGTGTGTAATAAAGTGGAAAAACATAAATAAGTCACATCTGTCCAAACATGTGTAATAAAGTGGAAAAACATAAATAAGTCACATCTATGACGCGTCACTGCTGACAACCTGGAAACGTGGGCCGCTGTTGTGCCAACAATCGATTGGCTGCCAAATGGCGGCCGCGGGAGCGTGCACAAGAGGACTTTAACAAGAATTTAACAAGATTAACACTTGAAAACAATTATTTGTTTGCTCGACTTCATAGTAAAGGTGTGTCTCAGTTGAACTTTTGCTTAATAAATGCACTTTATTGGTCAAATCAGCTGCATGTCTCCGGGGCGGCGCAGAGAAATGAAGCTGATTTGACGGTTGCTCCAGGTGAGCTGGACGAAGGTGGCAGGCTATGGCAAGAAGATTGTGTCATTAATAGCCACTTTTACCGATTACATGACACAGCAGCATGTCATGCTACTCGAGTGCCATCTAGTGGCTGAAAATGGTAGTGCTCAATATTTTCAGTGTCAGAATGAATGAAAACGGTCGTATCTCAGCCAAACATCGGTTTATAAATATGGGAATAAAAAACATGAACAGCCGCTTCAGTGTATACGTTATGCAAAAAAACTGTGACTTATAGGCCGAAAAATACGGTATATGGTGGTCAATTAAATAAATGTTAAAACTGAAGTTAAATTTCTCAGGTTTAAAAAACAATAAAATGCACAATAATTTCACTCTTGAATATTTACCTCTGTCAGTAACTGGTGCACGTTAAATACAAACAAGAAAATATCCTGATGCATGCTCAATAATCCAGGTAGAAAAATCTAAAATAAATGCTAAATCTGGTCCTCTGGACATAAAAAATAAAAAAAGAAAGAAATTGTAGAAAAGTTTCGTCTTTCATCCGAATGACTTCCTCAGTCTGATGTGCACCTCAAACTGAGGAAGTCATTCGGATGAAAGACGAAACGTTTCTTATTTTTTTTATGTCCAGAGGACCAGATTTAACTTTTTTAAACAAAAGAAAAGTTTTCTGCTTTCTTAAACGTTTAATTGAAAAGACGACACGTTTAATTTGCTCTGAAACAAACCGAACAACAACGTGCGACACTTTGTCTGCGCGTCGACTCTTTGCTCCCGACGCAGCGTCAGAACGACCCAACACGTTCACAGACTGCACAACGATGTTCTGCAGGACTTTAACGTCCAGCAGCTTCTGGACGAACGAAACCCCATCGGTCCGAACGTATTTCAACGAGCCACAGGACAAAAGTTGAGCGTGTAAAACGCGTCGTGGCGGTCTGCAGCCGTGGCACCGTCACGACCGTTGGCTGCAATGAAGCTGAAGTTTTGTTGTTGCTGCAAAAAAAAGCAGCGCTTTGGTTCAATGTTGACACACAGCTGTGAAATAACACGGAGATCCCAAAGAGCAGAACGTCTTTCTCACGATCCGTCGCTTGTTGACAGTGGCTGACCCTCCTCCTTTCTGTCCTCCAGTGTCCAGTCCACACACACACACACACACAGGTTTGTTTTGCTATCTTTGTGGGGCCTTTGCATTGACTTCCATTCATTTTTCATTCATTTCTATAGCCTAACCATGACCTTTATCCATAACCTAACCATTACCAGAACATACCTAACCCTAAACCTAACACATCCTCAATTCACATCTTAGTCCTAAACCTAGTCCCTAACCCACCAACGGGACTTCTTCTTATGGGGCCCGGGCTTTGGGCCCCATAAGGAGCAGTTGGTCCTCACAATGTAGTATAAGTTGGAAAAATGGGCCTCACAAAGTAGCATAAACAAGGACACACACACACACACACGCACACACACCTCTAAATCAGTATGGATCATGAACAAGAGCAGGGATCCAACATGATGTGCAAACTGTTGAAAACTTTTTTCATTTTAATGAGGAACCTCAACCAGGGGGAGAGGTGGTGCAGCGGTTAGAGAAGGTGGGCCTGTGATCGGAAGGTCACCGGTTCAACTCCCTGGACCGACAACGTCAAACTGTTGGTGGGAAAGGTGAAGCACCCACACCTGGTTCCACTGCCATTTGCCCCACTCTGGGCCCTTGAGCAAGGCCCTTAACCCCCACCATCTGCTCCCCGGTGCCCTGATGGCGGCTCCCTGCTCCACGCAGAGGCTGTGGCAGCTCGGTGGTTGTGGTCGAGTCAGGAAGGACGTCAGTCTTGGTGCAAACGAGTTCGCTGTGGCGACCCCTGAAGAAAGGAGCAGGCGAGATGAAGAAATAATATTTTCAGTCCTCGACAGAAGATTTCACTAAAGTTTTTTTTATTTAATCTTATGGAGTTTTAGTCCTCAACAACTTTTTAGAAAATAAAAGCGTAGCCTTCCTTGAATAAATGCATATCGCCCACGGACAGTCACGCTACAGTTCAGAGCTGAGATCGTCTTTTCTTCAGAAATCACAAGAGTTGCAGCCGTTTTGGTCAAAACTCAAAAATAATGTTACGCACTATATAAAAGCTAGCTGTGGCAGCCATTTTGAATCGTGCTGACTCTAAACGTTAAGTACGTCCAATGATAACTTTCTGGGTGTTTCATTAAAATCCGTCCAGTGCTTCATGGGATGTTTCAGGCTTCGCACTGGCAGACACGTGAACGTGACCGCCGCTCGCAGCGGGAGATAAACGTGCAGAAAACGGGGCTCAGCGGCAGGAATCATCATCCGCAGTAAACAAACTCCCTCAGCTTTCGGCGCTGCGTTTATGCAGGCTGCACGTTCGCTTCAGGCCGTTTTCATCTCCACTTCCCTGGAGTCAAACTCTCAAGATTAAAATGTGGTTTTTTTACGACAAACCAGCAAAAACTAAAGCCTAAAAACCGCTCGGGGTTAAGGCTCTTAAAGAAAAAACTCTTCCAGTTTCATACGAGCACGAAGCACTTGCAGCGTCACCGTGGCCGGCCTGATTTCCATTTGCCCGAGGAGGTCTTTCTCATTCCTAACAGGTCCCATCTCCAAGGTTTGACAAGTTCCAACAGAGAGCGATGGGGCACAGAGCTCTGAAAAAAAGAACCTTGGCCGTGGGCTGCACGCCGCCCAGCACTGGATCAGTTACACTCGTCCTCCAACCGCACGCTCCTGGGAGAACGTGAACTCGGCACCAGCGCAGACTGCCGCTCCGCTTCAGACACAGCAGTCCTGTTCGATCCAGACCCAAGCTCAACGCAAATCAACAACATAAACAATAAATAAACAAGGGAACAACAGAACAAACTGTTTTCATTACAGTGATGAAAAATGTCGTACTCATACATCAAAGCATGCGGCAATTTTGTATTTTGGGGGTTATTTATAGAAACATGTACATTTGAAGGATGTAAGTGCACATTTTAAGAAAAGCACACACCCAAAGACAAAACAAACAAACAAACAAACAAACAAACCCTAAAACATCACAGTTACAGCTAGCTTACCAAAAAACACAGAAGATTTTGAATATATTCTTAAAAGAAGAAACTTTAAACTGATCAATAAACAGAGCAAATAAATCACTAAATATTTTAGAAAAAAAAAAACGCAAAACTTGAAATCTTGTGAATTTTCATCATTTTATAATGAAATATAAAATATAAATTGTTCTGTCCACGTAGGTGTTTATTCTAAACTGTCGGTATATTTTTAAAGTTCCTTCTGTTGCTGCGTTCAGCTGTGTTTCCTAAACGTGCTTTTTGTGAGCACGTATCTTTATAGCTTTAAAATCTCGTCATGAATCCGATTCAATGTCCACGAAACTCTGTTGTGTTGTTTTAAATACGCAGCCGGCTGTTGTCACTGACGCACAAGGTTCTGACCAGTCGGCTACGTCAGCGGGAGTAAAACTGAATATTAATGCAGGAATAAATAATATAAATAAATAATGTGAATAAATAAACAAACGTGAGCTTCGGCTAAGCGGCGTGCAGGTCTGACCATGTTTCAGGCGGAGAGCCGACGCTTTTCATCACGACATGTGAGAACTGGAGCTGAAGGAAAATACGAGCGAGTCCAACTCGGAGTTGTCACTTGAACACAGAACAGCTTTAAAGCAGAATCATTTATAAAAGACTTTAACTGCGTGTTCAAAGTCACTATGAGCAGAAAACAGTTTGACTTTGCAGCGATGCTAAACTTGTCTTCTGCTTGTTGGGGTGAGCGATGTGACACAATCATTTCACAATATTTTACAGTCAAATCACTATTTCTTCAGAGTTACAGACACAATCATTGTTTTGCAGTTCACCGAGAAAAGCAACGAAACTCTTTCCCTGTGTGAAAACTGAACTTAAAGAAATAAATATATAACAGAGCGTTTAGGTCAAATAAGCCTCGTTTACCTGTTTGTTTATAAACTTCATGTATTTCATGCCGTTTATGAATTTGCTCAAATGCTTTAAAGCTTTGAAAAGTCATGAATTTATTTATTTTTTTTAAACTAGTTCAAATCAGTTCTGCTGATCTGAGGTCTGTGCAGACCTGCCGTGTGTTGGGATTTAGAAGCTAATCCTGACAGATTATCTCTTGTGGTTCTGCTAGGCCCGGCTCGGCCAAACGTGTGTGAGACTGAGCTGGAAGATTTTCACATGAGCCTTCATTTTGGAAGCTTAAAGGAGGAGGAGGAGGAGGAGGAGGAGGAGGAGGAGGAGGAGGAGGAGCACAGTTTAAAGGTTGAAGAGAAAAAGCAGGGACATGGAAAACTGCATTAGCACTCAGGATTTGAAACTTGGACCGGCGACTAACTAACTAACTGAAGACAAACGGTTTGTTCAGGTTTCATCACTCCATCAAACCACAAGCGGGCAGCTTGATGTGTGTGTGTTCACATCTGTCTTTGAAACACACACGTTTCCATCAACTGCATGCACTCAGACCTCAGTCAGCTCATCCGTACGGAAGGAAGAATGTCACATAATCAGCTTCCCTTAAATCTGCTCTGTTAAAATATAAAGAGCAGCTCAGAAGAGCAGAAATATGAGCAAATGTCTGCTGAAAGGTGCTACCAGCACCAAAAGATAAGATCAAGGCCTGACCTGTGGGAATAACCAGAAGAGGAGCAACAGTCAGACCAACTGAGAACAATGAGACTAACCTGCGTAAATAAAGGTTGAATTAAAACAAGGAGCGATCAGAACGCACTGAAACCTGCTGTTCACCTGTGACCTGATAAAACTCCACCAAACTGGACTGTCAGTAGCAGCTGTGCTGAAGAGCTCCACATGTTAACGCTCTTCTTCAGAACACCTGGAGGAGAACGGGCCTCCCTCCCAGGAAAGCTGCACGTGGTCTATTTTTATCCTTCCAGAGATGCGTTCGTGCTCCCTCGGTCCCCAAACAGTTTTCGCTCACTTCCTGTCTTTTAGGATCTGCAGCCGCTCGCTCCGACAGCAGAACCTTTTCTGGAAGAAATCCTTTTCCAGTTCGAAGCTCAGTTCCTGTTCTGATTATAAACGGCCTCGTGTGAATCGAACCAGGACGGTCCGGAGAAGGTGCTGATGTTTGAAGCTGATGTGAAAATCAGCTGACCAGACTCCGGCTGTGGGTGCAGAGGGGCCGATCGCTCTCACGATCACGGGCGTCCGTTTAGCTACATTTGGGTCTGGACACAAACAGCAGATTTATGTGTGTGCATGAGATTAGGATAGATTAGGCCAAAGCAAGATTATAACCTTAAATAAAGTGTTTTTTGCTCTAATTCGACTGAAAAACAGAAAAAAATTGAGCAAATCTGGTGCAACAAAACTGACAGGAAGTTGTACTGAACTTTGTGCTCCTCTTGGATTTCATCTTTCTCGTCATGTTAAGGACAATTTGTAATAAATCTGCTCTCAGTCATTTATCTGACTACTTTAGGTTCAAACTGAAATCATATCTTTATGTTCTTCTTACCTCCTTTCATTGTCTCATATTGTTCCTAACACCTGAGCCTTTGATCAAAGTGTGTAGGACAGAATATGATCAGATTAGAGACGTGTGGACCGAAACGGCCGTTAGATTAAGTGTTGGTAAAATGTTGATTTACTTTTATATTCTGCTGCAGCAAATAAGCAGATTTTTATTCTGTTCTTTGGGACTTTTTGTTTCAATGAACTAAACAAAATTATTTAACTGAGAGAAAATTAGTCCAAAACAAAAATATCACCAATTTCAATCTCATATGTACAAAGTAACAGCTGGGCTCTTCACTCATTCACAAAAGTAAAACAAACAACAAACAACAAACAACAAACATCAAACAACAAACATCAAACAACAGACATCAAACAACAAACAACAAACATCAAACAACAAACATCAAACAACAAACAACAAACATCAAACAACAAACAACAAACATCAAACAACAGACATCAAACAACAAACATCAAACATCAAACAACAAACATCAAACAACAAACAACAGACAACAAACAACAAACAACAAACATCAAACAACAAACATCAAACAACAAACATCAAACAACAAACATCAAACAACAAACATCAAACAAGAAACAACAAACGGTGGCATTTGGAAGACAACTTTCAGCTGTAGTTGCTTTGAAAAGGTCTAAAATGTAAATTATTACATAAATGAACCATAGTGGGTCTCTGTGATGGACTGGAGACCTGTCCAGGTGTCCCTGTGATGGACTGGA
>NC_056499.1:3783379-3790210 GCF_014905685.2 Nematolebias whitei
CACAGGGACACCTGGACAGGTCTCCAGTCCATCACAGGGACACCTGGCCAGGTCTCCAGTCCATCACAGGGACACATAGAGACAAACGAGACAAACAACCATTCACTCTCTCACCTAGAGATAATTTAGAGTTACCAGTCAGTCTAACATGCATGTTTTTAGTCTGTGGAGGAAACCGGAGCACCAGGAGAAAACCCACGCAGCACGGAGAGAACATGCAAACTCCACCCAGAAAGGTCCTCGGACTGGGATTTAATCCAGCGACCTTCTCGCTGAGAGGCAGCAGCTCTACTAACTGAGCCACCGTGCTGCCTGTTTTAATAGTGTAATATATATACAATATATATATATTTCCTATGTTCTACATTTACTCGTGTCTTCAAGTACTTTTCATAGTACTTGTGTTTCAGTCCCCCTCCCTCCAACAAGCCTTTGGTAACATGAAGATATTTCAGACGTGTCCAGTTTGATCTCGTCTGCCTCCCAGTAAAAGCTGGTGGTAAACCAGACGAACTGTTGAACAAGCTCTTGGCTTTGTACCAGCCCTGAGGAGCAGCTTGGTGACGGCCAAGTGAAGCGAGCGTGCTACCAAACGCTTTGGGAAAACATCCAACCGTTCAAAGCTTAAAGGGAATCTACAGTCTTCTGGATAATAACTTATATAAAACACAAGAACACTCAAATTAAAGATTCAACAGTAACTCTGTCACTTTCCCAAGTTATTATTTTGACACAACTATGAAAGATGCTCTAAACGATTCTTTAGGGTTTTTTTTCTGTGGATTAACGTTTCACTTTTTATTCTCTCCAGAATTTACTGTAGTCTTAAAGTTTTCTCTCAGCTTCTCTGCAACTAGTCTGAGACAGCCTCTTCCTGTAATAAGACAACAAAACGTCTAAATAAAACAGATGCAGGAATGCATATCACCTGACACTTTTCATGCCTGAGTTTCAAACTAACATCGTCTTATGATGAGAAACATTATGTTATAATCATTCTGGTCCAACTTTGTAACTGACATTATCCATGACCTCGTGCAACACTGGAAAATCGCACTGTGGTATCAACACAAAGTATGTGGTAGCTACTGCCACAACACGTTTGAGCTCAAGATCTGTAAAACTGAGAAAGTTGCAGCTACTTTTGTGTTGGCTAACGTGGATTAGCTGAGTTAGTCGTCTTGAATTGTGGTTACTCCAAAATAAATCTCTTGCAGAAATCATTTTTGAGAGTTTCATTAAAATCCATCGCGTACAACAGACCAACAGGGTGAATGCCAACATGCCAAAGTTTTCAGCAAAGCTCTTACACAGTGATTTGTACTCGGAGCGTGCATTGGGGATGATGCTGAGCTACTACTACACCAAATATCAGCTCCGTATCTTCTCAATTCAGTTTATTTCTATAGCTCAGAAGTCGTCTCGGGAACTGAACTATATAAAATAATAATTGAACATTATTTATCTGAGGAGCAGCTTTGAGTTCAGCTCCATCACAGAACTCTCATGTTGAACAAGCATGAAGGCGACAGTGGAAAGAAAAACTCCCTCATGAGGAAGAAACCTTTAGCAGAACCAGGATCAGGACAAGAGGACCATCTGCTTCGACCGGCTGGGTTTGGTAAGAACAGATACACAATGGCAGGTCAAGAATCACATGTTAAGATAGAAATAGTATCAAATGAAAACTATTCAGTTTTACCAAATCATTTAAGGAAGTAAGGTCAATTTGTCCTCTACTAGTCTAAGTCTATAGCAGCGTAACAAACCAACCTTAACTATAGGATTTATCAAAAAGGAAAGTCTTAAACTGGACAATGTGTCAGCCTCATGGACAGAAACTGGAAGTTGGTTCCACAAGAGAGGAGCCTGAGAACTGGAAGATCTTCCTCTCATTCTTTTGGAAACTCTAGGAACCACAAGTAAACCTGCAGTTTGAGAGCGAAGTGCTCTGTTAGAAAAATATGGAACAATAAGATCTGTAATATAAGATGGAGCTAGGTTGTTGAGGGCTTTGTAGGTTAGAAGTATTTTTTTTTAATTTATCCAGGTAGTCTCATTGAGCCACGAGAACTCATTTTCAAGAGAGACCTGTTTAGGGAGCAGATGGGGGTGAAGGGCCTTGCTCGTGGGTCCAGAGTGGGGCAAATGAGGGTGAGGGCAGGTGTGGGTGCTTCACCTACCCCACCCACATTTTTTTGATGTTGTTGGTACCGGGGCTTGAACGGGCGATCTTCTGATCACAGGCCCACCTTCTCTAACCTCTGCGCCACCACTCCTCCAAGTAAGATTTTGAATTCTATTCTGGATTTGACAGGGAGCCAATGGAGAGAAGCTAAAACTGGAGAGATATGATCTCTCCCAGTAACTCCAGTTAAGACTCTGGCAGCAGCATTTTGGATCAACTGAAGACGTTTTAAAGAAGTATTTGGACATCCAGATAATAAACCATTGCAATAGTCCAGTCTAGACGTGACAAATGCATGGACCAGTTTTTCTGCATCATCTTTAGATCAGATGTTTCTAATGTTAGTGATATTACGCAGGTGGAAGAAGGAGGTTCTAGTAACGTTTTTAATGTGGGGGATAAAAGACATGTCCTGATCAAAAATAACACCAAGATTTTTAACATTAGAGCTGGAGGACAGATTAATGCATCTAAGGAGGGAGAAAGACTGAAACATTCATTCCTAAGGTGCTCAGGTCCAAAAACTTAAACCTCAGTCTTGTCTGTGTTCAAAAGCAGAAAATGTAGGTTCATCCAGGTTTTTATGTCTTTAAGACATGATTGTAGTCTAAGTAGCTCACTGGATTCATTGGGTTTAATGGACAAATATAACTGTGTGTCATCAGCATAACAATGAAAATGTATCCCATGCTGTTTAATAACATTACTTAATAATGGAAGCATATATAAGGTAAAGAGTATTGGTCCAAGCACTGAACCTTGAGGAACTCCATGACTAACTTTGGTGTATGATGAAGATTCATTATTTACATGTGTTGGGGATGATGCTGAGCTACTACTACACCAAATATCAGCTCTGTATCAATGGGTTTGATGTCAGGGCTGCAGTGGCTCAGCGGTCAGTGCCACGGTTTCATAAACCTGAGGCTGCAGGTTGGGGGCTCAGGTTGAGTCAAGAAGGGCAACTGAGGTAAAACAGCTGCCAAATACTGAAGGGAGCAGCCGAAAGAAAAACAGCAGCATCAGTAGTGGGTGATGATTAAGGAGTGACTCTCCTGCACAGTTGTCAGTATTGTCCGGTAAACTGCCCGTTAAAGATTCCACATTTATGGTTCACTTCTCATTCATTCAGTCGTAATATGGACGGCGCCTGTGGAGTCAGGTATGGAAAAGCTCCTGATACGCTGCGTCACATTCAAACGTCTCTTCTCCTCCACGCTAAGCAATGAATCCAGACATGCACACGCAGTCTGCTAACTGTTTACAACTTTAGCCCGAGGAAACTCACGACTGTTTACACGAGTTCACAGCAGTGACAGAACCCGCCCAGCACCTACGGGTCAGTCAAGCTGAGCAATTACAGCGTGACAGAGCCGACGATGAGTTTATCTGATTAGGCGACCAACTTGTTATTACAGGCTGCAGATGGTGGGTGATCACTTAAAGGAAACTGGCTGCGCAGACTTTCACGTGGAAGCAACATCTTTGGAAAAAACTAACACAGTTGACTGCAAGTAACTGTTGCCTTAAATGGCTCTTTACTTCCTCGGTTTTTATGCATTTGTTTTACATTTCAAGGTAAAGAAACACGTATTACGCTCTGCAACTGAGGTATTTTGGGACGGGATCACACAGAAGTGATTAATGCTGCAGATGATGATTTCAGAGACAAAACAGAAGCATATATGCACATTAAGCACATTTCTATTTCTATCCTGTTCTTTCGTAACTTCACACAGACACACCAACTTTGTACGATTCACATGCCCCAGATGTCCAACACAAGTATCAATCAACCTTTATTTATACAGGTAAATCCCATTGAGCCTCGAGGACTCATTTACAAGAGAGACCTGATTTCAACAAAGAAAGATGACAACAATGGACAACAGCAACAACAATAAACAGTTATAAAAACTCATACTACAGGTTTTTTTTTTTTTTTTTAACAAATAGGATGGCTAAAAGGAAAAGGTAACAAAACAAAAAACAGCTAGATTCCAAGACAAATGTATAAAACTAAAAACAGGAACATGTCAGCATTGGACCCTGCCAGGTGTCCAACAGATTCTTAAAGCCACTTAGAGAGGTCAAAGGTCGAGAGCTTCAAATATTTTTACAAGATATTCCAGGAAACAGGAGCGGAGTAGAAGAAGGTCCTTTTGCCTAGTTCAGTCCTCACTGAGGGAACACTGCAGGTAATAATGTCCTGAGAGCGCACGCTGTAGCTGCACTCACACAGAGACATGTAGGAGGAGATGTATGAAGGCAACAGACCAAGAAGTGATTTAAAGATGAAAATGTACCAGTGGGAGAGTCTGTGTGGAGTTAATGATGTCCAGTTAACCAGTGAATACTGGGTGCAGTGGTGGGTACGATAATCACAGCCAGTTATGAATCTTAGTGCACCATGATAGACAGCATCCAACATCTGCAGGTACTTGGTCCCAGCAGTTCTTCCTCCGATTTTATCCTCAAATGGTGTCCCCATTGAGTTTGTTGATTCCTATAAATATTTGGGTATATTGGCCGACTCACATCTTTCTTTTAAGCTCCATGTGGAAAACTTGATAAAGAGACTGAAAGTTAAACTGGGTTTCTTTTTCAGAAACAAATCCTGTCTAACCCTGAATGCTAGAAAACGCCTTGTATCTGTGTAACAGCTAGATTGCAAGTACTCCAACTTCTGTGGCCTTCAAATCAGAGCAGGGCTTGCCTGTGCCACTAACATCATCATCATCAAATGCTTCTTCCTCCTCCTCTGCAGCTGTTTCAGGTTGAGGCTGTTTCCTTTCCAGATGACCTGACTGAGAATTATTGGATTTGATACCTGGATGATTGAGCATGAACTTTGTTGCTTTCTATAGGTGCGTTTGACGGTACTTTTGCTCCCTTCTAGGGTGCCACTTTCTACCTTTCAAACAGATGCCTTCAACAGAAATAGTTGTTTTTCACAAGCAGATCGGAGCAACTTTCCCATGTCACAACCTGCACTCAAGTAATTTGTCCAAAATATTAGACTTTCCACAGGATCCTGATCCCACCTGCAAGAATCCTGTCCCTGTAAGCTGCGCACGTCCAAAACGTGTACGGTAGTTTTTGTTCGTTCAACCTTTATTTCTACAGGTCAGTCTCATTGAGCCTCGGGGACTCATTTACAAGAGAGACCTGAGTTTAACAAAGAATGATGACAACAGTGGACAATCATAAAATAAACCATACAAATTGAGAACAACAAAAATAAAATGGTATTAAAAAAAGAAACAAAACAGCTACATTATAAGGCTACAGTTTGTAAAATACTAAAAACAGGAACATGTCTACGTTGGTTTATGTCGTGAACTTAGCAGATGTTTGAAGCCACTTACAGAGGTCAAAGGTCGAGAGCTTCAGATCTTTTTACAAGATATTTCAGGAAACAGGAGCGGAGTAGGAGAAGGTCCTTTTGTCTAGTTCAGTCCTCACTGAGGGAACACTGCAGGTAATGATGTCCTGAGAGCGCACGCTGTAGCTTGTGAGCCTGGCTTGAAGCTTATTAAAGTTAATATGATTCATTCTCTGGAAAAGAAGGGAATTAATGCACTTGGGGCGGCTGTGGCTGAGTGGTTAGAGCAGTCGTCCTCTAATGCAAGAGTTGGGGGTTCGAATCCACCAGCAGTCACATGCCGAAGTGTCCATGGGCAAGACACTGAACCCCTCACTGCCTCTGATGTGTGTCCCATCATGTATGAATGTGATCTAAAGCACTGATTAGTCTCTTTAGATTGATTTGTTCAATTATCTTTGTAGAGATCTAGTATAGAGCTGTATGAATGGGTACACGAGGCACAGATTGTTGTAAAGAGCTTTGAGTGTTTTGATAGAAAGGCGCTGTATAAGTACAGTCCATTTACAGTATTTTAAGTTTTTCATGTTATTTATTATATAAACTAGTTGGTTTGAAAAAGTTCTAGCAATTTAAAGAATTAAAACCAAGGGAAATTATTCTGTTAAGTTTGAAGGAAATGACACAACATTCTTTATGGCAGGAGTTTAGGCCATATTCATTAAAAAAATTGTTCGCATTTCTTTCTGTCAGTCGTAAACGATCGTCGCCCAAGATCTCACATCGCTGCAGGACGGGTTGTTTTCAGGCCACAAACGCTGATAATATTGTATCCTGAGTGAATTTACGGTTCCCTCCCAAAGACTCGATGTTATCACCTCTGCTAATGAGCAGAAATGATGCATTTTATCCAGAGTCACAGACGGAGAAGTCGCTCATACCCAGGGAGTGAACGTGGCATCGTAAGTCAAACGGCGACAGCTGAGCCACAGATCACGGAGGGCAGAGTCGTGCACACAGGAAGTGCATTCCTTCCCCTCGCAGTCACTGCCCCCACTGATGTTTGTTTAAACTGGGCTCTGATATGTGGACAGATTACTCCTGCTGTAAAAAAATCTGTGTAAGTGGCCGTCTCATTTCTGTTAGAGGAGGACAGACTGGGACGTGGAGTCTCCAGAGGCTCTTATCAGACCTCCACCCTGTCCTGTCCTCCTCTGACGGTGACTCTCGCTGCTGTGACCCACTGTCCTTCTGCTATCAAACCTGCCAGATAACTAACTAACTAACTAACTAACTAACTAACTAACTAACTAACTAA
>NC_056499.1:3790220-3793295 GCF_014905685.2 Nematolebias whitei
AACTAACTAACTAACTAACTAACTAACTAACTAACTAACTAACTAACCAACCAACCAACCAACCAACCAACCAACCAACCAACTAACTAACTAACTAACCAACCAACCAACCAACCAACCAACCAACCAACTAACTAACTAACTAACTAACTAACCAACTAACTAACTAACTAACTAACCAGATACACCATCAAACACCATAAGAAACCACTTGACTTCGTTAAGACAAAAAACAGCCTCAGCTCCATCCATCCATTATCTTTACCCGTTTATTCCATTTTGGGTCACGGGGGTCGCTGGTGCCCATGTCCAGCAATCACTGTGCGAGGGGCGGGGTACACCCTGGACGGGTCTCCAGTCCATCACAGGGACACATAGAGACAAACGAGACAAACAACCATTCACTCTCTCACTCACACCTAGGGACAATTTAGAGTTACCAATCAGCCTAACATGCATGTTTTTGGTCTGTGGGAAGAAACCGGAGTACCCGGAGAAAACCCACGCATGCACGGAGAGAACATGCAAACTGCACCCAGAAAGGCCCCTGGACCGGGGTTTGAACCAGGGACCTGCTCGCTGAGAGGCAGCAGCTCTACCAGTTGTGCCACCGTGCTGCCCAGCTCAGCTCTAATGAGAAAAAATTTGTTGATCAAACAGATCAAGTCAACTCTGAGTTATCAAGTCAACTCCGAGTTATCAAGTCAAATCCGAGTTATCAAGTCTAACTCTGAGTTATCAAGTCAACTCCGAGTTACCGAGTTATCAAGTCTCACTCCAAGTTATCAAGTCAACTCCAAGTTATCCAAGTTATCAAGTCAACTCCGAGTTATCCAAGTTATCAAGTCAACTCCGAGTTATTTCCTCTTGCTGGGTCAGGAGACATGATTTGTGTCACCATCACACTGACAGTGGTACAAGTCAGACACATTTCTATTTATTTATCTTGCTACATTATTGAACATTATGTTCAACATTGTTTTAAAAACAGAAATGTTGTTTAAATTGTATATAAAAAAAATACTTTGATTACTTTAATGACCTTATTATAGTTAAGTGTATTCAAGTACTAAATAATCTTTATAAATATGTGGAAACTCTGAATGTAATGACAACAACTTTCCCAGTTTAGGTGGAGCAGACCAGCAGAGTCAGAAGATGCTGTTCTGTTAAAGACCAGCTGGAACTTTTTATAAATAATTATTACGATGGAAACGGATCCGTTCATTTGAGAATCAAAGGAACATTTTGAGAAAAGTTGAGATTGTTGAAAGAAAACGGAGAGGGGTTCTCCACACTAAAAAATCTATAGACCAATACTTAGTCCATCCATCCATCATCCATCAATCAATCAATCAATCAATCGATTTATTCACTCGATTAAAAAAAAATTATCAGTTTACAAACACATTCTCTGACAACACTTATTAACACGAGTGAAGGAGCAGGAAGAAGAAAATCTTGTATAGATTCTTAATAATTACAAACATGTCAAGGCCGTATACATTAAATTAACAAAACAAGCTGCAAACAATATAACAACAACAATAACATGCATAACAATATATCACTTTTCCCATTAACAACTTAAAAGTGTATATGAGTTAATTTTTTTTAAAAGTGTGTTGAATTGGTTTATTGTAGAGCATTTTTAACTCCTCATCCAAACTCTTGCATAGTTTTACTCCGTGCACCGAAATGCACATCTGTTTTAAAGTAGTACGCACAGTTTTACTTTAGAAATCTTACTTCCTTCTGTTATCTCTATCACATGAACTTAAGAAAAATAACTTTTGTAAATTAAATGGCAATAATCTCTTTCTAGCTTTAAACATAACCAATAGCATTTTTAAATTAAACAGATCCTTTAGTTTCAAGATATTTGACTGAATAAACAATTTATTTGTGTTCTCTGGTGTCCACTTTATATAAAACTCTCATAACTTTCTTTTGTAAGACAGACAACGGTTTAGTGTTGGTTTTATGTGTGTTGCCCTGTACCTCTATACAATAAGTCAGATATGAATAATATAACGTCTGGAGTGTTGATAGTTCTAAAACATGTTTTACTTTATTTAGAAGTCCAGTACTTTCGCATAGTTTTAGTTTTATATATTTTATATGAGATTTCCTGTTAAGTTTATGATCTAAAACAACCCCTAAAAATTTAATTTCATGTACTCGTTCAACTTGATTATCATCTATAGACATTATAATAGAATCATCTATTTTTCTATTACCAAAAATCATCCATCCATCCATCCATCCACCCATCCATCCACCCATCCATCCATCCGTCCATCCATCCTTCATATTATCATCCTGTTCAAGGTCAAAGCAGAGTTTGAAGGTGGCAGATTCAAAATTATCCCATATTTTTAAAGATCATTTAGCCGTTGATGCAGCTAATTAGTTGTTCTTTTAGTTTCACTTAAATATAAATTGAATAAAAATTGTAACAAGTTGGTCGGGGGATGGCATCTATTTCAGCCATCATCATGCAGGAGGTGGGGTACAGCCTGGAGGGGTCACCCATTCATCACCACGGAGACACACGTGTCCACCCACACTCCTCCATAAAGTCACTTTAAAATCTGCCTGAAGTGTGGAGTGGCATGCAAGCTCTACAGACAAGATTCAAACCAGGACCAGCACCCACAGAGGCTAACCGCTGCGCCACCATGCAACTTGATGGTCCAACAACTTCCTAATATTGTTTCTCAACTAAAAACTGCAAAGCATTTCAGGATTTCTTCATATCATCATTGCACTGGCTTGGAAAAAGTTGCTAACAGAAACGCACGATTTAGTCCAAAAAAAAAAAAAAAAAAAAAAAAGAAGCCCGCTTACACAAACATCTGTAACATCTGAATCTGAAATCGTTTAAAATGAGTAACATCTGTAAAAGCACAACGAAGCTGAATGATTGGAGCAACAGGTTCGACCGTCCAATCAGGGAATATCTTGTTTCTGCAGACAATAACCAATAACAGACACATTTATACATTTATTGCAACATTTATCACAACTGCTCCAGAGAAAATCTTACCTTATAACAACAAATGTGTCTGTGTG
>NC_056499.1:3793395-3797668 GCF_014905685.2 Nematolebias whitei
AGCCGAACAGGAGCCGGACAGGAACCGAACAGGAGCCGAAACGGAGCTTACCAGGAGGCGTCTGCAGTACCCGAACCTCCTGCTGCCGTCCTCCCCGGTCAACATGAAAGAGAAGGTCTCACTGCAGCACAACAAAATGACAATCAGTACAAAAATATGCTCATATGGCCGAGAGTTGCACTAATTCGTAGTAAAAGGCAGATCATGTTCCATCCACATTAGTTTAGCAGGTGGTAGTGATAAATTTTACTCTACAAACTGGCAACAAGTCTGAAGCAACTTATGCAAATGTTTTAAAATATGCATTATTTACCTGTTCATTTTCACCTATATTAACAATTCAAACCCTAATTTTACACATTTGTCCATGTTAATATGTAATTTGACCCAACAAATTATTAACAAGGTTCCTTCGTGTTTCCACTATCAGAAGTCCAGACTAATCCAGACTCAAATTTACACGTTTCTGTTCATGTTCAGGCTTTTGTTTGATGCATAAAAACAAACATTTTGTTCAAAAAACACAAAACACACGACGTGCAGTGCACGAAACCACTCTTCTGGAAAAGATTTTATGAATTCTTGCCTGTTTTTGTGACAAACGTATCGTCTAAATCAAACAGTTTGAAATAAGTAACAGAAAAAGTGGTTAGGCCTAAACTTGTTGTTGTCAAGTTGCTAAAACTGCAACATGTGGCAATAATACGACACACACACACACACACACACACATACACACACAAATAAAGGCCCGAGGACGAGAAACGGCCCGTATCCCAAAACGATCTTCAACATCCTCATATTGAAATAAAACAACTTGAAATGAATGAAAGAGGATTTTAGTAATGGTTTTTGAAGAAAGTTCAAAAGATAAGATGAAATAAGATAAGATAGAACTTTATTGATCGCACAGGAAATTGTTGTGCCAGAGTTTCAGTACAAAGGAACAAACTCAAGGAAACACACAAGATATAAAAAATAACAGAATATTAAAAATGCCAAAAATTAAGTTCTAAACAGGTCAGGTGCAGACACAAACATTAAAAAGTTTATTGTAGTGCAGGTTTAATTTTATTGTCCTATTTAAAGGGGGAGGAGTTGAAAAGTTTGAAGGACTTCCTGTGTTGCACCTCGTGGTCTCAGTCTGCGACTGAAGGTGCTGCAGTAAGAGTCCAGGGTGTCATGCAGGGGGGGTGACGTGTCCAGGGTGTCATGCAGGGGGTGTGACGTGTTGTTCAGGATCTGGAGCAGGTTCTTCAGCATCCTCTGCTCAGACACCTCTGTCAGAGACTGCAGGTCCACTCCCAGAACTGAACCAGCTCTCCTGATGAGCTTATAGAGTCTGTTGGCATCAGCTTTCTTCACCTGCTGCCCCAGCACACCACAGCATAGAAGAAGATGCTGGAGACCACAGAGTAGTAAAACATCTGCAGCATGGTCCTGCAGACGTTAAAGGACCTGAGTCTCCTCAGAAGAAAAAGGCGACTTTGCTCTTTCTTGTAGAGGGGGTTGGTGTTAGCTGTCCAGTCCAGTTTATTGTCTAGGTGGACCCCCAGGTACTTGTATCAGTCCACAGTGTCCACCTTAGTACCCTTGATGTTGATAGGGTTGAGGGAGCTGATCTTCCACCTGCAGCTCTTTAGTTTGTCCATCATTGAGTTGCTGGTGGTTCTGTCCACCACACTTCTGTATTCAGCTTCCTGGTCACCAGTGATGCAGCCCACAATGGCAGAGTCATCCAGAACTTCTGCAGATGCAGGAATGTGAGTTGTACCTGAAGTCCGAGGTGTAGAGGAACAGAAACGGTGAGAGGACCGTCCCCTGAGGAACCCCTGTGCTGCTCAGTACGGTGTCTGAGGTGGTGTCCTGCAGCCTCACATACTGTGGCCGACCTGTGAGGTCGACTCTGATCCAGGTGACCAGCGACTCATTCACCTGCATGTCCAGGAGCTGACTGCAGAGCAGATCTGATGGTGTTAAAAACACTGGAGAAGTCCAAGAACATGACTCTTACGGTGCTGCCTGCCCTGTCCAGGTGTGTGTCTGTGCAGCAGGAGGACGATGGCGCCATCAACTCCGATGCGTGGCTGGTTTACAAACTGTAGGGGGCCCAGGTATGGTTCCACCACTGACCTGACGTGCTTCAGGACCAGCCTCTCCAGTGACTTCATGGCATGTGATGTCAAGGCCACAGGTCTGTAGTCACTGTGTGAGTTCGGTTGGTTGTTTACGGCACCAGGACCAGGTGTGTTTTCCACAGAGCAGGGACCTCATGCTCAGGTGGAAAACATCCCACAGCTGAGCTGCACATCCTTTCAGGTGTTTACGGCTTTATCATCCAGACCTGCAGACTGCCTGTACTTTCAAAAATCAGTTTACAACATAAATCACTTTTTGACTAGAATAGATCTCAACGTTCTTTTGCCAAGTTTTTAAAGTAAAAGGTTGTACAAACAAACATGGATGAAGGATGACATGTTGAAAAAGATTAAATGTTACTTTTGTTTCATGTTTAATGCTAACAGAGTATTAACTTGCCAAACTGCTAAACAACAATTTCCTGCGGGATCAATAAAGTTCTTATCTCTTAACTTTAAAAAGGCTCTGAAATAACCTTGTCATACTATTTGTTTAAGCTTTTATAAGTTTACAACAATGCAACAAATGTTAGCTTTATGTTGTCCCGCCTTTTTGCAGATGATGTGATGTTGAGTGTGACAGATGCAGACACACATCTGTGCTCTTGTTTCAAGTCAAAATGTCCCTGTGGGAAAAATGTTGTTAAAACATATTGTAGCACGTCACAAAATATTTCAGAATGTTAAAAGAAAGTGTGACTCTGAACATATTTTGTAATTAAAGCAATAGAATAATTTACTTCTGATTTTCGTCTTTTATAAAAATGAAATCTGGAACAAGAAAAGTTTTTCTATCGTCCGTGCTTATTCAGACCTGGAAACTGCTCTTTAATAATTCCAAACGTTGTAAGACGTGTCGGAGCCCTGTAGTTAGTGCGATGATGAGTTTGTCGAGGATACCTGGTGTGCTCGGAGACAGGACTCCAGTCTTTTGCATCTGGGAAACAGAACTGAGGAATAGCTTTAAGCCTCTGCTCTGCCTCCCTCATCTGCTTGGTGGGCCTCTCCAACTGCAAGACAAGACAACATGACTTCAGGTCACATTTTTATAAAATCATCCACAGAGAACCTAAAAATAACCAGACTGTAATGTCTCCTGTTGGTGTTTAAACCTTTGAACCCCCCTCTCTCAGTCCTCACTGACTCGCCTGCAGAGTGACCCCCCCACAGATGGCAGAGATGAACATCTCCCGAGGGACGTTTCTGCTGAACCCAACGCCTTTAAAATTTACTTTCTAACTAATAAAAACATTTCGGAGTCACGTGAATGAATTCCAGTTATTTTTAATTTTAAACAAACTCGCAGGGGTCTCGAAGTTACGACATGAAACTGCCCACGGGGATTTAAACTGTCAACAAACTCTCAAAGTCACTCAAAAAAAATAACAGAAAAAAAAGACTTTTTTGTTACTAATATTGCATCAACTAATGACTATGAAGCAAACTTCAACTTGTGCGCAACCATTTGTTTCTTGAAATAATTATTGGCCGACATATTTATAATAAAACTAATACAGATTTTATAGATTTCAAGAAAATGAGAAATGATCAAAAGGTTCTTTAAACCTTTCAGCGATGATATTTGAGATTTGTACATCCAGAACCTTAGATTAAAAAAAACCTGGGTTGAGTTGCTATGACGACGCATCACACGACAGAGATAAAGACGAACGTTGATGTTTTAAAACGATGCTAAATATGTGGAGTCACATAACAAACAGCTGGAGTCATGCTCTCAGACTGCAGGTTTACTCGCGGTTCCTAGAGTTTCCAAAAGCAGAATGGAAGGACGATCTTTCAGTTCTCAGGCTCCTCTCTAGTGGAACCAACTTCCAGTTTCTGTCCGTGAGTCTGACACATTGTCCAGTTTTAAGACTGGGATTAAGACTTTCCTTTATGATAAATCCTATAGTTAGGGTTGGCTTGGGTTTCCTGAGCTATTCCTTAGTTCTGCTGCTATAAGCTTAAACTGCTGGAGGACAAACTGACCACATTTCCTCTCTCTCTCTGCTGCTGTCTTTACTTTCTCTACTCTTCCTGTTTGTATTTGTAATTATTTCTATTTTAGCATGTTTTTTGTCTTTCATCCTATAGAAAGTACACCTGGATTATAGAAAGTACACCTGGATTATAGA
>NC_056499.1:3797678-3806658 GCF_014905685.2 Nematolebias whitei
CCTGGACTATAGAAAGTACACCTGGATTATAGAAAGTACACCTGGACCTGTCATTCTGTGTCGGTTTCTACTTCCTGTCCTCTTAAACCCAGCTGGTCAAAGCAGATGGCCTCTCGTCCTGAGTCTGGTTCTTCTGGAGGTTTCTTCCTGTTAAAGGGAGGTTTTCCTTCCCACTGTCTCCTTTGTGCTTGCTCGGGATGGGAGACTGTGACTAAGTGAAGATTCAACACAATCTGCTGCTTCCTTAGATACAGAACTTTACTAATTGTCTTTTTATATATATGAACGTTTCTGTTCAGTGTCCAGAGACGACTTCTGTTGTGACTTGGAGCTACAGAAATAAACTGAATTGAACTGAATATGTGTCTGAGTCTTCTACCTTTGGGAACTGATAGGTGACTTCAGGGTTGTAGGAGTTCTTGCTGGGTTTCTTCTTCAGTGAAACCACCACAAAGTACTCAAAGAGCTCTCTCTCCTGCCACTCGATGAGCTGCAGCTCCAGCGTGCGGTAGCTCGGAGCTCGTCGGAGGATGGACTGCAGTTTCAGTAACCTCTGGGTGTGAGCTGAGGAGAGAAGTGAACATCAGTAACAAAACTTATCTTAAAAATAAAAAAACCTAAACAAGATATTAGAGCCTGTCAGGAAACTAAATGATCTTGTATCTTAGCATGTACTTCACTATTCACGTTTGTACGGCTCTCGTTGACTTTAAACAGAGTTTTTGTTGATTTGTGCATGAAAAAAATGAATCAAACACAGAGCTGTCAATTATCTGGTCAAGGTGGGTCACTTGTAGGCCTGTCACGATAACAAATGTTGCTGGGCGATTAATTGTCTCGGAAATTATTGCGATAAACGATAATATTGTTTGAAATTTGACAGTAACTAATAATTATTGTCAAACTTAAGAAGAAATGTTGGTTAATTTGTTTTGTGTGTAGCATCTTTTTGGGCCAATGGAAGATAAAGTAGTATAAGACTAATTGAACTGAAGGATGGACAGTGAGGGGGCGAGCAGCGTGTCTCTTTAAGACAAATGGAAGGGAGGCCCCTTGATGTGACATGGGCTGTCTCTCTTCAGTTCTCAAAATAGCGGACGCTCGGTGTGGTTTGAGCTCTTTAGCATAACATTTGTCACACAAAGCTTTTAATTAAAAATCAGTAAACAAGTTCTCAACTTCTTTTTGCAGAAAAAAACAACTTTTTACACGAAGGCACGAGTTTCAACCGAGAATTTTGGAGCTTCGACAAGACCCAGGTTTTTTCCCGAGGTCGGCCTGTTAGCTTAGCATCTCAGTTTAGCTGCTTTTAACGATCCAAAAACGCGATTTTGGTCGATTAAAACAGATTTAAAAGATAAAGGGAGGGGTCAGTGAAGAGCACCGGAGTTGAGCCTTTTGTCGTCCAGTGTCTTCAGTAGAAAGAGAGACACACGAAGAAACGATAAAGCCGATAAATGAAAATGAGGTCGATAAATTTCATTTATCATGCGATGAATTGATTTATTGTTTATTGCGACAGGTCTAGTCACTTGCTAAACAGAACTCAGAAATGTTGCACTTCATCTCTGAACATGAACGTTGAGGTAACTCACCTTTGAAGCGGTCATCAGAGTCACTCTCACTCTCGCTGTTGTCATCTAAAGACAAATGGACAAAAAGTTATGTTTTCTGCAGGTCTGTGGAGCAGCTTAAACTGTTTCTGTTGTGAAGAAAAAAGAGTGAGAGCTCTATGTGGGTGGAGGAGACATAAATATTTGGTCACTTATCTGCCTGTGGATAAAGGGCAGCCCTTACCTCGGAGAGACGCCGTCTCAACATTGGACATGGACAGCTTTTTTAGCCTCTTCTTCCCTCGTTTAGTGCAGTAAATGGAGTTGATCCTTTGGACCAGCTGTAAACAGAGACAAGAGGAAATTATCCATGAGGAACTCAAAGTTCTGCCAGTCTTTTGATCCTTACTGAAAAGGAAGCAGGCACGTTCCTGTCCAGAAACAACAGTGTAAAACACCTGACGTGTATGTTAAAGCTTGAGAAAATTAAACCCGTATCCAGAGAGTTCTTAAGAAAATTCACCTCAAGGGCAGAAATTCTCACAGTAATTACACGTGCACGAAGACATTGTGTCCTAAAAACATATTTTTCAAATAAAAGGATTACTAATGATCCAGAACTGTTCTGACTACAGAAACCGGAGCTGGTCTGTGAGGCAGAAACTTCTTGTAGCTGTTTGTTTAGGATCTAGTGGCGTGTACCTTGGGGATCCTCCAGTGCCTGCGTGAAGACAGGGCATCGCTGGTGCTGCACAGATTATCATCCAGCAGACCGCAGGGGGACGTTGAGACTCCAATCTGGGGAATGAGCATTTCATCGTGGCTGTAGCGCTTGGAAAGCTGCGACATCTGGTGGCTCTTCCTGTCGCTTGGACCGGGGAGGCGAAGAGACTGGCTACTGGGTTTGGAAGGCAGCTGGTTACAAAGAAAACAGACCAGTCTGGTACTCCTCATTCAGTCAATCATCGATTTTTGTAAACATTAATTATGATGGAGGTCATTGCTGAAACTGCATAGTAGTAGAAAAAACAAATCTGAAAACACAAATCACAGCCAACATCAGTTTCCAACTTTTTCCCCAGTTCAGCCTCAGCGTTCCTTTTTCAGTCTCAACCGAGAGGTCGGATCATTTTTTTAATCTTTAAACTCGCATCGTGTTCACATAAACCAGCGTCTAAACGAATCCAAACCAACTCTTCAGAAAATGCTACAGTAGTGACTGAGCGCGCAGTAAAACGGCTCAAGAACCTCAGTTATGCACATAAAGGTCCGTTAGTGGCTCCACTCTCAGACTGGTATCTCGCTGAAGGTCAACAGAGAAATGAGACGCCTACCGAGGCCTCGCGGCGTTAACGAGCTCTGTCCAGGTTCTTTCATCAATCATAAACATTTCTCCCTGTCCGCGCCAGTTTATTTAGAAATGTGAGGAAATAAACTGATTTCTATTAAGAGCTAAGGTGATCATAGTTGCTGCTTTTGTAAGATAAAAAAAATTCATTATGATTATTGTTTAAAGCAGAACATTGTGAAATTAGTCAGATTAGGGCCTTGTTCTGGATTATTACCACCAGTAAACTGATTTTGTTGACTACCTTAACTTGAATAAAGTCCAATCAGAGTGCACAGTAAAATAAATGAGCTGTACTATATTATTTATAGAATATATATAGTCTGATGTTAATGTGTCAACATGCTGTTTTCCTTTCGTCTGCTCCCTTCTTCTCCACAGTGGAGAAGTGGCACAACTCTTTTACACCAGACGCCCTTCCTGACGCAACTTATGCTCAAACCCACAGCATCAGGAATACAAGACCACAGCACTCACTAACCACTGAGCTACCGTGTCCCTACATTGTATGAAAATGTAAATATCATAAGTACTTCCTAAGTATTTACTGAGCGGTTTGCATCATCAGTCATCATCGCACAAAAAGGATTCGGCTCTTTCTTTCGTATTTGCCTTTTTTTACGTTTTCTTCTTGTTGTGTGTACAGTTCGAACCACATACTGCATGTACTCAGCATGTACTCAGCATGTACTCAACATGTACTCAGCATGTACTCAGCATGTACTCAGCATGTACTCAGCATGTACTCAACATGTACTCGACATGTACTCAACATGTACTCAGCATGTACTCAACATGTACTCAACATGTACTCAGCATGTACTCAACATGTACTCAACATGTACTCAGCATGTACTCAGCATGTACTCAGCATGTACTCACCATGTACTCAACATGTACTCAGCACGTGCTCAGCACGTACTCAACACGTACTCAACATGTACTCAACATGTACTCAACATGTACTCAACATGTACTCAACATGTACTCAACATGTACTCAACATGTACTCAGCACGTGCTCAGCACGTACTCAACATGTACTCAACATGTACTCAACATGTACTCAACATGTACTCAACATGTACTCAGCATGTTCTCAACATGTACTCAGCATGTACTCAACATGTACTCAACATGTACTCAACATGTACTCAGCATGTACTCAACATGTACTCAGCATGTATGTAAACTTTATATGCAAGCTCCATCAGAGAAATATGTCTCGCTGCAGAACTGTGCAGGAAGACAACTGTTTTCCAAAAAGTAAGAATATAACCTTCCCAGAATATATCCATCCATTATCTTTACCCGTTTATTCCATTTTGGGTCACGGGGGTCGCTGGTGCCCATGTCCAGCAATCACTGTGCGAGGGGCGGGGTACACCCTGGACAGGTCACAAGTCCATCACAGGGACACATAGAGACAAACGAGACAAACAAACATTCACTCTCTCACTCACACCTAGGGACAATTTAGAGTTACCAATCAGCCTAACATGCATGTTTTTGGTCTGTGGGAGGAAACCGGAGTACCCGGAGAAAACCCACGCATGCACGGAGAGAACATGCAAACTCCACCCAGAAAGGCCCCTGGACCGGGGTTTGAACCAAGGACCTGCTCGCTGAGAGGCAGCAGCTCTACCAGTTGCACCACCGTGCTGCCCCCAGAATATATTAAATATTTAAATGAGACTAACAATTTATTCAAATTACTTATATTATTATTTTTTCTTCCATTTCTTTCCTAAATATTAAATTAGACTATTTTCTCATGGCGTAATGTTCATTTGAGCTTATCTTGAAGCATCCCTTTCTCCCCCTTTGTTCCAACAGTAAAACTGAGTCGTGGCGCTCTTTTGAAGATATTATCAACGACTTATCACCGACGCCCCGACAGGATACGTTAGGCATCAAGGAAAAATCCCTGTTGTGTTTGCTAAAGGAAAGCACGAGTGCTGCTAATGCCAACAACCCTCAGACTTACCTGAGGTGGGGAGTTCAGCTTCCTGTCCATTGTGGTCCACGATCGGCTGCTCTCCGACAGACCAGACTTACGACCAAAACTCTTCCTCTTCAGGTCGACGTCCTCGTAGGGATTCTCCTTCTCTGTGGAGATGAAACCAGAATTCTGCATCAGCAGTGAAGCAAGCAGCTCCTCGAGGGAAGAGTGTGTTTTTGACAGAAGGCAGATGAAGCTGTGGGGGTCACAGGGGGCAGTGAAGGTTGTCCCGGGGCACAGGAGGGCCTCCCTTTGGATAGTCTAAAAAGAGATGAGTCATGGAAGGTAGGTCAAAGGTCAGACCTGGCTCATCCAAGAGAACTCCCTTTTTTCAAAACAGTTTCTGTTGGCAGCGGGCCCCATGGGCCCCCGTGCGTCCAGCTGAAGCTTCTGGACAAAACTCTGCTGATGAGTCACAGTCCAGGCATGCAGAAAGTCTGAGGAAACAGAGGAAGACGAGACTCCAACTCCTCTCCGTGATTCAAGTCATGGAATAAAAAATGTTTTGTAGCACTAATTGTATAACCTCTTTGACATTTAGTTTTATTTTCATGAACTATGAACGTGCGTGCGTGTTTTTTAAATATCTCATGACCCACTGGACAACTTCTGATGAGACTTTTAGGAAATGTTCAATGGACGTACCTACATACCGTCTGGAGACAACCCAATTCAACATGGCTGCCACAGCCAAAAGACCTCAAAACCACCAAGATGGGTAATATTCAGTAAGTTTTACAGATCATGCTAAAATCTGACGTGATTATATCTGAGACTAAGTCAAAATACATATTTTAAGGACTAGGAGATCTTTGCTCCAAACCTTAGAATTAACTTTTAAAATAAAGTCTGTTAGTTTATTGGCAGAATATCTCCTGAACCACAATATTTTCTATATATGACCAAAATGAAAACAAACTTGGAATTTCTCAACTAGGCCTGTCACGATAACAAAATTTGCTGGGCGATTGTCTCAGAAATTATTGCGATAAACGATAATACTGTTTGAAATTTGACAATAATTATTTTTGTGTGTGGTACCTTTTTTCGACCACTGGATGGCAGTATAAGACTGTTTGAACCGAAGGATGGCTAGTGAGGGAGCAGCAGCGTGTGTGTTTAAGAAAAATGGGAGGGAGGTGCTTTGATGTGACATAGGCATAGTTGCCAAGTCCACTTATTATAAGCGACTTTGGGCTTCTTTTTTCGAAAGTTGCTTGCAAATCGTGGGTTGCGGTTTTTTGGGCTTGTTTTGAACGTGAAGTTGATTATTTGGGCTTGACTTTCTTTCCGAGTGAAACTGGTTGATTATCTCCTAGCTTCGAAGAATAAAGCAAAAGACGAGTGGTAGTAGGTAGTTTGTCCCTCCCACGCCCCCGTTTCCTGTTTATCGCTCCCGTCCAAGCTGGCGAGGCGACAGGCGCACACATAGACATATACAAATACGTCTGTGGGCGCGCACCCCAAACACTCATACTATGGCTGACCACTAGGGGGCTCCACTCACAGGCAGATGTCAGGATGTTCTGTTTTTAAAAATATGTAGAAAAAAAATTACATATGCAAAATGTATTTTTTATCAGAGCTCAAAAGTATGTTATTCAAAGTGTTTAGCATAATTTTACTGTTGTTAAGGTGTAATGCTATAATAAATGAATGTTCATACTGTTTAAAAACGGCCTCTATTACACGACGTGGTGGGTTGCCAGTTGGGCTTGTTTTCATAGAGCAAGTTGCTTGTTTCTATCGCAAGATCTGGCAACACTGGACATGGGCTGTTTCTCTTCGGTTCTCATTTGGAGCTTTGACAAGACGCAGGTTTTTTCCACGAGGTTGGTCTGTTAGCTTAGCTCGTAGCTTAGCTTCTTTTAACAACGCAAAAACATGATTTTGGACGGTTAAAATCGATTTTAAAGAGAAAAGAGAAAGGGAGTGGTCAGTGAAGAACACCAGAGTTGAGCCTTTTGTCATCCAGTGTCTTCAGTAGAAAGAGAGAGACACGAAGAAATGACAAAGCCGATCAATCAAAATAAGTTGTTGTTTATCATGACAGGCCTATTCTCAACACAAGATAAAGTTAAAAAGAGAAAACCACAGATGTTGCTACTGTCCTAGAGATGTTCGTCAGACGATAAATTTTGTTGGGACAAAGGAAAGCAAATCAACATTACAAAACACTGAACAGCTCTCGCTGACGTCACCTGGCAGAGGACCAACATCAATAAAGGAAGAACTTGTGTAACCCCGCAGTCTGCGTATATTCAGACAGTGCTCTGAGAATAGTTCTTGGCATTGTCTGACAAAGGTTGTAAGAACAAGAAAAAACCACAGAGAAGAATAAAAACAGCACCAGATGGGGTTGAAACGCATGACAGGAACTTTAAATGGAAGAAAATCTGTGTTATCTGTTGAAGAGGCTGGAAAAAACACAGACGTCTCCATTTGGTTCCTGTGGCTCTACTTCCTGAGTATACTAGTGGAAAACCCAGTGAACTTAAACAATGATTTTGTGTTTTTTATATCCAGAATTAAAAGACGTAGAACTTCATCCGCTTTATTTGTATGTTAATTATTCAACTGATGCAAACACGCAAACAGCCAGGGGAGGATTTCACAAGCGGCGTGTTGTGTCACGCAGTAAATTAGCCGAGTGGAGTAATTTTCTGTGCGCCGTTACAGCCGAGGAGAAGAATGAGAGAGCCCGGCTCGGCCCCACGTTGTGCCGCAGCTCCATTAAACTGGAGCAATACCGTAATAAGCGCCTGCTGGGAAAATGATATGTCTGCATAGCTACTTATGTACTGCAGGGCACTAATCTACTCCTCTGATTACAAACATCCAGCACTCGCTCCGACACAGACACACGCAGTGTTATGTAGGCTGGAGACACACCTCAGCTGCATGCTGGGATTGCACATTTCAGTGTACACAATGGACTCTGTAGGCAGGGCGAGGCGCAGAACAAACTATACCAACAATGTTAGTCTACCTCATGAGGAAAATACAGAGACCATTTACAGTGTGGCGTAGGGAGGGGTGGGTGGAAACGTGTTTTCAGACACATATATCGACAACGTTCAAGCAACTGAAGAGCCATACGTTGCACTGAAAACTAAAACTTCCACTTTCAGGCTTTCATCTTCCTTTGATGAAAAACTCAGTGTCAGTCAACATTTTTGAGTAAATATTTAAATATAAGCTTATAATAGGGATGTGTGATATGGCATGAAATTCATATCACGATATGTATTGTGAAGGGTGGCGATAACGATATATATCACGATACGTTTTTGGCATAAAACTTGCAATAGGAATGAAAAAAAATAGTGTGTCCTTTTGCCATCATTTATTTTGAAAACAGCTATACCACAAAATAATATCAATAAGAAAATTCCACTACTAGGTCCAGAGAGTTTTTAAATAACAAATCAAGTATTAGGCTTCTTTCTTGTAGTGCAAAATATATCAAATGTAGTTTTAGACATATGAAAAAAACTTTTAGATGCTTTTTTATAAGACTGTCTCTTGTTGTCTGTACCTCATCTGTGTTTTTGTCTAAAACAGGTCTCTCCTGTAAATGAGCCCTCAAGGCTCAATGAGACTAAGCTGTAAAAATAAAGGTTGAATGAAAAAAACAACAACTTTGTATTTAGTTTAAAAATGTGGTTAACCACAAAGCGGATCACTGAAGTAAGTGAATACATCATGTTTTTCAAATGATACGAGGGAGATGTCCGTCACATATTTAATGTGTTACGCTCCAAGTCAACTCAGCTAAGTTCTGCTCCGTGCCTCTTCTGATTCAACGACGCTCGTTTTATTTCTAAAATCTCACGCAGGACTTGGCCGGCTTCGTCTGGAGCTTGAAGATAAAACTGGTCATTGCAGCCATTTAGCTCAACTATTTTGTGAAAGAGTCTTTTTGTTCTCTCGGGCCTGAGAGCTCCAGAAGGAGTCGGAGAGAGTTGCTGGGAAGATGAATGTCTGGGTTTCCCTCTTGGACCTGTTGCTTCTCATGACCTAATTATGAAGATGGATGGATGGATGGATGGATGGATGGATGGATGGATGGATGGAT
>NC_056499.1:3807058-3825781 GCF_014905685.2 Nematolebias whitei
ATATATAATTTTATATGTATGAATTCAACTGAGCTGTGTGGGAGTTTATATATATATTTTTTTAATTATTATAATATTTATTTTATATATTTTATAATTTTATTTATTTATTTTATTGTTTTTTATTTTTTTTTTTTTATATATTTTTATAATTTATCTGAACAACATTTAATGATTAATTGTAGTTAATTTGTTAATAAGACATAAGAAAATACTTGTGTTCATCAGTGTTTCATTACTTAAATAGTAAAAAAAATAAACGATGTCTCCAGATGTGTCAGAGTAAATGATTGCTCGATGAGATCAATCAGCAATTGGAGCAACTAAACTCCCGTTTCTTGAGTGGGGGTGCAAGCTTCTTTTACCTTAAAACATTTGATCACTCTCAGCAATGTTAAATGCAAATACCGGTCGTCTTTATCAATTCTAGTTTAACTTTTTGAGTAGCAAACTAATCAGCTGGTGCGCAGCTAGCTGCTAGCTCTCTATTCAGACAGCAGTGAGCTACAATAATGAGAAAGGTAGCTATGGTTGTTCTTGTTTAAGCATTAAAGCCAATTTACCCAGAATGGAAGTAAAAAAAATTCAAAAAGCAGCAATCTCTGGGATCGGACTGGGGTCGTCTGATTATTACGTGCTCTGCTGATCCATAAGGGCTGCACTTCATCACTGGCACTATGACAATATAATATATCTGCTTCTCATTTTTGCTTCTCGTTCTGAACGTCCTTCTGTGTATCAAAAACTCTAAAATAATCGACTCACCGAACATAAAAACATTTAGAGCAGGGCTATTCAACGGGCGGCCCGCGGGTGACTTCAGTCCGGCCCACCAATGAGATCATTTATAATTATAAAAAATTTTAAAAAAAAATTGGGTTTGGGTTATGTTTATGAGTTGGGTTGAATTTATGATTCAATGCAACAAAATAAACACATTTAAAAGGTAACAGGTTATTGTGATACTTGCTTTATTTACAGAATGACTTTAATCGCTGGATGTCCGGCCCCTGAGCTGCTGGATTTCAGTAACTGTGGCTCTCCGAGAAGTTTTGTTAAAGAACCCAGATTTAGAGGATGAAATTAGATAAAGTTTTCTAAAGTTACCAGTCTGATAAAAAAAAAAATCATTTGCTGAATGAAATTAGTTGCACTCACCTACTATGTCTTCATAGGCATTCTCCTCTAAAGTGCTTTTAGAACTGGGTCGACTACGTGGGTCTGTGGTCAGTGCGCCATTTTCAGTGGGTGAAGACGGATACGAAGACGGCAGACTGGCAGCGTCCTCCGACTCACACGACTCTCTGGACAAAAGTTAAGACGAGTTAAATGGACCAAGAAGCATCAATAAAACTACGAGGAGGAAAAGCCTTGAAGGAAACAGGCAGGGAAACAAAGAAAAACAGTGCCGGTATAAAAACAGTCCAGATGGATACTTTAATTCCAAACAGGTGGTCAACTGCCTAAAAAATTTAATCTGAATAATACCTAAAAACAAGAGGCGCTATGGTTGCCTCACAAGGAAGTTCTAGAAAAGTGACCAGTAAACAAGACGATCTTACTTTCAGGGCGCACATGACATGTAAACTCAGTGAGAGGATTGACTGTACGGTCACAACACAACATCGACAGCATGTGGTTTTAGGCCTGGTCTGAAATTGCAGAAGCCACAGGAATGTTAAACAGAGTCCAAGGGATGAACGTTTGAGGATTTCACTTAGGAACGATCTGGTGAGGCAACACCCTATCACAAAAAAAAGGGAGCATATCTGATTCAAAATCTTATAGACGAAAAGTTTTCAGATTCACCAAACATACCGTTGGTAGTCTGTATGAGGAAAAAATGCACATTTTCAAGTGAAAATGCTGCAACTACATGTTGCCAAGTCATTTTTATTGACCGTTACAAAGTTCTGGAACGTATCTAAGACTTAATGTTCTGTAAACCACAACAAATGAGCCACTGTGAGCAGGGGTGCAATCAAGAGGCCTGTCCTTACCAAGAGAATACAGGAAGCAAACCTAAGACTCACCTGTCTTGGATTCTCACGGGGGTGCTTCCTTCGATTTTTGCCATTCGCGTCATGCTGGGCGCAGGGGTCAAAGGCAGGGGCGGGGGAGACTCAGAAGATCTGTCTGGAGGTAGTCCATTGGTTGGCGTAACGCCCTTCTGGTCCCGTTTGGCATCATACTCAAAAGTGCGTTTGGGTTTGGGTAAGGGGTTGATTTGTGGGCCCACTGAGGTCTGTTGACTCGACGGTTCTGGGCTCTCAGACCTGGTTGAACTGATGCTAAACCTTTGTCTGAGTTTAGAGAGCTTTTCTGAGACCGAAACAGTGTCTGGTTCAGTAGCCACCGAGCAAATGCTGCTGCGCTTACTGGTGCATGTACTGTCCAAATCATCACCTATCACAAAGGACTTCTGTCTCATCTTGTCTGGAGCGTAGCAGTTAGTCAGATAACGGGGAGGTGGGGGGCTGGGATTCTCCTTCAGGGCTTGCTCTATCTTCTGTATCCTGTTGAGGACTGCTGACGTCTCTTTGCGAGCAGACAGGGTACGCACAAACGCTCCCGAGGACTCTGCCTTGCCTTTCCGTTTCTGGAAACGACCTAGACCGTCTTTTTCTGAAACTCCTTCCTCGTTTTCTGTCCCTGTGAAGGAGCACTCGGAGAACGCTGTGCTCATCCTGCGCACGCCCTTAAAATCAAAAGCCTTCTCGCTGCAAGGAGAAGAGAGCAAACTCGAGCAGCCCTCGCTACCCCCCACACAATCCCCTCCTCTTTTATCCAGACACAAGCTCATCCTAGGCAGAGACACTCTCCTGCACTCCCATTCTGAGATCTTTTTGCGGATTGTGGTGGGGGGGACGCCTGCTCCCGAGCGAGTGAGAGAGAGGGTGCGCTTGTGGCCTTGGATAGAAGGTCCCAGGTAGACTGTGCTCCAGCTCAAAGGCCGACCATTGAGTCCTTCTCCAGCAGGGATATCCCCTTGGTTCTCCTTCTGCTCCTGTATACCCTGACTCTCCTTACAGGACTCGGTCTGAGCTGGGGGCTTATAGATGGACAGCCTGTTGTCCAGGCAGCTGATGCTCTTAAATTTGGTGAGACAGTCTTGAGGGTCAGCGTCGCCTGCGAGAGAAGCACCGCTGCACAGGCTAGCTGTTTTGTCGCTCCATCCAGAACGCAGCAGGAACCTGCCGTCGGTCCGGGCGTATTTGCTCTGTTTGCCAGAGTTCTCGCTGTCACTGAGGAGGGGTTGCTGGCTCTGGACCCGGCTAGCGGAAAGCGCCGGGCACGGGGATGTGGACTGCGACCTAAAAAAAATACAGAAAAAGATGCGATTGAATGTAAAAAATTAACAAGCAGTCTGAAAATTTGTTGAAAAAAAAAAAAAACAGGCGAGTTATAGGAGCTGCAAACGGGTCCATTCAACCTTGAAGCAAGAAAAGTTACAGAAACTCAACGTGGAACAGATGGGACGGCGCAGTAATGAATAATCCGAAACTTTTAATTCATTTCCAGGATGAAAAGCAGTAGGAGAACTTGAGCCTCGCACTTAAAAACGACCACAGGAAAGAATTTTGTTTTTGGCAGCCTGAGATTAGACATAAAGGCCAAAAGAAATACAGACAACATCAAAAATGCCACTGTGGATTTTTCCAAATAATTGAAAAAACCTTGGAAGAGCTTCACCGCGGACCTCACACAGAAACACGCAGAGTGCTCTTACCTGTAAAAGCTTCACCGCTCCTCTCAGGTTCTCGGTCTTTTCTGGTCCCTGCAGCTAAGTGATTCTACGTTCACGACCATCGTCTGGTTCTCACACAAGTTTTCTCATGCCGCTCACCTCCCCAAAGTTTTCCAAAGAGAAGCAATGCTTCCACTTGAGATAGAAGACACTAACACTCATGGTCTCTCAGAAACCTTGATGTTATTTGGAGATTGACTAATCGTTATGAAAGTGCAGCGCTGGCAGATCTGATGTCCCAGTCTCTGTTAGAGTAACGACTTATGGGAGGAGGAAGCTGAAGGCTGTGGATTGCAATCCAACAACGCAGGTCGGGACAGATCTGGCTTCACACCTATCTGCCCTTCCCCGATTTCACTTTTCTCCTCAGGGTGGAGAGAATTTCACATCGACTGGCTTGCAAGCCTCAAGCATGATGGATGAATCATGTCTCACTTCCCTTTGAGGAGTCTGAGAATAAGATGGCAGGAAATGGTGTCTGCACATTACCTTTAAACACACCAGCCTGGTGTAATTAATCGGATACGTGACCCGAACTTCTTGTATTTTGGCTATTGAAGACCAAATATCATTGTTTTTTATTATAAGCATTTACTCTTTTATTGTAATTGTGTATTTGTGAGTAAACCTTTGTTCTAATCAAGTTTTTCTCTAGTTTTCTAAAATATTCTACCTGCAGAACATGTAGAATAAAATACTTAGATTCAAGTTCACAACTCAACATTTATTAGCAAAAAAAATATATTTTTATTACACAACACATTCTAAATGTATAGATATATACAGTAATGATTTTATGTTGTGTCCAATATTCGTCAGACGTAGCTTCTCCTGTGACGTTTTACAGAAATACAAGTTTTAGTGTCATAAATTATTTACTTTTATGAAGTGCATCCAGAAAGTTTTCACTTTTTCTACATTTCATGTTATAGCTTTATTCCAAATTGTATTAAATTAATCTTTCCTCAGATTTCTACAGACAATACTCAATTATGACGATGTGAAAAAAGATGTGAGATTTTTGAAAATGTATTAAAAATAGAAAACTAAGAACTCGCATGGACCTAACTGATCACGAGCAACTGTCCAGCTTTCCTGCACAACACTTCGTTGATCAATTACAGCCTCGTCTTTTTGAATATGATGCTTCAAGCTGAGCACACATATCTTTAGACAGTTTGTCCCATTCTTGGTTGCAGTACTTCGGGACTCTGGCTTGGCCGCTCCAGGACCGTCACAGAGCGGTCCTGAAGCCACTCCTTTGAGATCTTGGCCATGCACTTTGGGTCGTTGTCCTGCTGAAAAATGAACCGTCGCCCCAGTCTGAGGTCAAGAGTGCTCTGGAGCAGGTTTTCATCCAGGATGTTTCTGGGGTCAGGTCGTGGGGGTAGCAGCCTAAGCAGGGAGGTCCAGACTTCCCTCTACCCAGCCACTTGGTCCAGCTCCTCCGGGGGAATCCTGAGGCATTCCCAGGCCAGCTGAGAAACAGTCCCTTCAGCGTGTCCTGGGTCTTCCTCTGGGTCTCCTCCCAGTGGGAGGTGTCCAGAACACCTAACCAGGGGGGCGTCCAGGAGGCATCCTAAACAGATGCCCAAGCCACCTCAACTGGTTCCTCTCGACGTGGAGAAGCAGCGGCTCTACTCTGAGTCCCTCCCAGATGACCGAGCTTCTCACCCTGTCTCTAAGGGAGAGCCCTTAGAGATCCTCTACCCTGACTAGTCTGCAAGTTCCCATAGCATGACGCTGCCACCACCATACTGCTTGTTTTTAAAGTCTTAAAAGGTCTGGCTCCGTCTTATTCATGTGATCTTCTTAACATCTACACTCCAGTAAGAGCACTCCGGTCTACCAACCAGTTCCTCTTAGATGTCCCCAGATCCAAACTGAAGCCCAGAGGTGATCGGGCTTTTGCGGTTGCCGCTCCAAAACTGTGGAACAGTTTACCCGAGAATTCAAAGGCCGCTCAGACTGTTGAGACTTTTAAATCTTTGCTGAAGACTCATTTGGATTCCTTGGCATTTGATCCACGCAGAGTCTGAGAACAAATTTAGAGCTGATTTTATTGTTGTGTATTTACTGTCTTATGTTTTTGAGTGGCACTAGACACATTTTTACTCTTTTTATCCGTCTTAACCGTCAAGCACTTTGGTCAGCTTTTGATGTTTTTATGTGCTATATAAATAAATTGACATTGACGCCATGCTCCACTGTAGGGATGGGACTGATCTGGTGATGAGCGGTGCCAGGTTTCCTCCAAACAGATTTGTGCCTCCACACAACCCTGTCTCAGAGGTCTACAGACCTGTGGGACCTTCTATAGAACAGGTGTGTGCCTTTCAACATCAAGCCCAATCAACTGAATTTACCAAGAGTGGACTCCATTCAAGTTGTAGAAACATCTCAAGGATGATCAGTGGAAACAGGATGCATCTCCGCTCCTGTTTCCTGGAATACCTTGCAAAAACATCTGAAGCTTTCGACCTTGACCTCTCCAAGTGGCTTCAAACGTCTGATAAGTTCATGGCAAAAACCCAACGCAGACATGTTCCTGTTTTTAGTTTTCTACGTCACTTTATAATGTAGCTGTTTTTGTTTCATTTCGATATAACTTCTTTCATTTATTTGTCAATTTATGTTTGTTTTTTTAACGTTTGTCCATTGTTGTCATCGTTCTTTGTTAAAGCAGGTCTCTCTTGTAAATGAGTCCTGGAGGCTCAATGAGACTAACGTGTAGAGATAAAGGCTGAATAAATTTAATCTGAGCTCAATCTGAGCTCAATCTGAGCTTCAAGGCAAAGGCTGTGAATACTTTTCTTAGATTTCAATTTGCAAAAATTTCAAAAAATACTTTCACATGGTCATAATGGGATATTGTGTGTAAAATCTTAATTTAATACAATAAAGCTGTAATAAAAAGTGGAACGAGTGAAGCGCTGTGAATACTTTCCAGATGAACTGCCTCCACCTCTCTGTGAAGCCACTGACAATTACATCATCATTCACTGCGATTAGTTTAACTTGTTGTCTTGTTCTTGATTTAAGGGTTTAAAAACAAATATAAAGAAGCCAGGGACATTTCCGTGTTACTAGAAAGAAGCATGTCTGTGTGCGGAGCAATGCTCAGTGTTGTCAAACTTCTTCGATATTTATGATGAGCGAAATTGCTAACCTTTTGTTACATAACTAGGAAGCAGAAAAGGAAAGTGGATGCCTGCTGAGACTGGTTTTCTGGTAACAAGCAGAAAGCAAGAGTGGCACAAACACAGAAATGAGAAGAATCTCCCTGTTTTTGTTACGAGGCCTTTGTGTCCGGCTTTGCTTTCTTCCTGTAGGCGTCTTCCGCCTCATAGCTTCTCATTTGTGGCCAAGCCTCTGACTTGTAGCAGTCCATCTCTTCCTGAACCCTCTCAGTGTTTTGTTTTGTTTCTTTGCAACCATGTGTGAAACTTTAAACTCCTGCTTTCGCTCTGCTTTGTTCATAATGGTCAGTTTCATAAAAGTCATTTCGTGTTTTGTGCAGAGAATCCCATTCAGCCCAGCAGCTGTACGGTAACAACAGAGCAGCCAGGTCAGAAAATGAAATGCTTTCAGTTGGATGTGTGAAATTCAATACCTGAAAATTGTTCTAGAATAAATTAGTTTAATAATAAAATAAACTGCCTGGTTTTAGTCAGCTCAAGAAGAGTGCTGCAGAATTTCAGAGAGGAACTATTAGAGAATATGGCAAATCAAATATTTCTTGTGTTCTTGGGAAAACTGAACTAAACTTTGGGCCGGTGAGTGCAACTACTGCAGGAAGTCATGTTCTCTGAAGACCTGATGGCAACAATCAGGAACAGTAAATAATCCCAGTAACAGTACAGGTTAATAAGGCAATCACTGCAGTTTGCCGCAGATTGTCACAAAACACAATTTGATGCGACTCGTTTCCTTAACTGAACTCATGAGAAATGCCAAAGATGAAACGGCTCGAGACACAATATAGTACTTTAGCACAAAGTGGATCCCTAAGAGTTATCAGCTGAAAACTTGGCATCCAGCTGAGGGATGATTCATCTCTTGGGTTTTGTGTCACTTCTTTCTTTCTCTGTCATGTCTGGTAGGTTTCTAACAGACATGACATCAAGATACTCTTAATCTGCTGTGAAGAGTTTTTACGTCTGACATTTCTTCTGTTATCCTCCACTTGTCCACTTTCCTCATTTTTTAAGCATCTGTCATGGTCTGGTAAAAGGCTGGGACAGAGAGTGGGGGGGGGGGGGCGAAACAGCCGAGGTACAAATAAAAAAGTCCCACATACATCAACAAACGATTACACAGCAGTTTACGGGACTAAACTCAAGGTCAGATCAAAGTCAAAACAAAGTTTTTGCTTGTCCAGGCCAGAACTGGGGTTTCGTTAAATTACCTTGAGCAGATAAGAACACGGACACGTGAAAGTTTACGGGTGGATGCAACGTGTCCGTCTTTCACATAAAAACAATGAAAAACTTTCAGAAAGCCTTTAGAATGATTGATTAGCCATCTTAACAGAAAACATGAAACTCTGAGAAGTAAATAATAAACTGAGGGATGACTCAAGACTTTCGCACAGTAGCCTGAGCTTGAAACTAAATTTACAGCCAAGTTTCTACCTGCATTTTTATTTTTTTACTTTAAACTTCTTCATATTTTTCTGTCAAAATATAATCTCACTTGACATGATATTTTTAATAAATAATAAATAAAAGTGGGGGCCACGATGGGGTAGAGGGCAGCGGACTCAGGACCTGAAAGGCAGAACGTTAAAAAAATTAAAAAATACAAAAAACTACCAAAAATAAAAATTAAATAAATAAAATAATAATATATATATTATAAAAAATAAAAATAAGTAAAATAAATATAAAAATACGATTAAATTAAATAAATATAAAATACAAAAAATGAAATTAAATAAAGTTAAATAAATAAAATAAAATAAATGTAAAAAATACATAAAACTGTAAAACAAAATGTGCACAGTCGCATGGAGTCCTTGCAATCAGACATCCTTACAGTATATAAAACATGCTGATTTATTTCCTCTTGTCCTATTTTCTTTGGATCTTAGTGAAGTGGACAACCTTGTAAAAATAACCCCAGTTCTGTCAGCTTCAGCCGGGCCGGCCACACATGCCGTACGGTACAAAGGGCTGAATGTCCGTCACAACCTTTGCCTCTGGCACCCACTCAGGCTTCCAGGACACGCTAACCACAAGCCACATCCCGTTTCTAACCAAGATGGAGTGCAGAAAGCTTACAGATCCAGCTGCTGCTGAAGATCAGGATCAACCTGTCACTTGTTCATTTCTTCACAACTTTCTTTCAGCACATATCTGAGGGCTTTGGAGCGTGCGGTGAAGACAGGGACTGTGTAATGTTTAACACATTAATGACACGTTCCATCATGTCTGTTGCCAAAACATCTCTCTGGATCACTTTTAGGCCTTAACTGGACTGACCACCAGAAACACCCTGGGTGAACTTTCAATTGTTACGTCCCAAAAGATCACAGCACCCTCTGACTGTTCCGCCTCTGTGCAATTTGTGCTTGAAAATGATCCCTGCTTAATTTCATAGTTCTGAGGACGACGTTGTGCAGCGGCGTCCAACACAAACAAATCCCCTCCATCTGTTAAAACATGGAGCTGCAAGGCATCTTTGCTTTTAAATCTTATTTATTTTTACTGTGAGTCTGATGAACCCGCATGGAACTAAAGCATGCAAGCAGTGCTCTCCTAAGATCATAGTTTATTGTATTCAAAAGAACACCGTTTAAATGCACAGTTATTGTGCAGAAAAGGGTTAGCTTTAGCAGCTTTAAGCTAATTTTTTTTAAAAAAATGCACATTTCTATTAAAAGCAAGTGCTCTATTTGTACGCTGCAATATTTTGTGTTTGTTAGCAGCATTACTGACAATCACCTTGACCAAAAGTCAGCGGATAACAGAAAAAAGATGACTGTGAAATCAGACATTAAAGAGTGAATAAATCTTCTCTTATAGGGTACGTTGGTCTTAACAGGGTGATAAACTGCAAAAATAAAATATCCATAAATCCATTAGGGTTAAAGAGCTTGTTTTCCATTGCCAACAGGGTATTGTCAGCTGTCAACATGCTAACACAAGCCCAGTATTCCCAGTTCAGAGGTGGATGCGGCTTCTGTCTGGGAAACAGGATCACACTTGCAAAAGATTTGACTGGTTAAGTTTCCCAGCAGTGAACTGGACGACGTGTTTGGAAATGAATGAGCTCACGAGAAACAGACAAGGTGGATTCTTTAAAACCATGCTGGTGTTTCTAACCTGTCAGGGACTTCACGTGCAGCTTTACCCCCTCCTGCACGGTGCACAGCCTTCGAACTCTTGTTGGCAGTCATGTTCCTCAGCAAAGCATCCGCCCACCTGCAGGACAATAAAACGATATTCAGCACAAAAACATAAGCTTGCATTGCAAATTCAACCCCGTCACATGGAGCTCCTCTCTGTTACAAAATAATCAAATAAAGTATTAACGGGAACTAGTGGAAAAGACTAGATTTAATACTTCGGTAAACAGACTATGAGCCATCTTTTCATCCAAAACCAGGTGATCAAGATTCCTCTGAACCAGCGCCAGGACTCGGGACCAAAACATGGAGTTCCAGCTGTCTGAACAGGCACTTCCATCATCTTCTGTCGGCACAACGCAGTCGAGTGTTGGAGTGAACTCTTGATTTGTGTAGCAGACTTGTTGTAAACTGGAGCTATATTAATAAACTGCATTGACTCACTCGACACGTGCACTAAACTGTAAACAGCTAATGCTCTCAGACTAACATGAAAATGATAGTTCAAATCTTTTGAAGTGAGGCTCTATGAAACGGTTATGAGTAAATAATATCTTACCTGTTGTAGATAGCTATTAAAACAACCTCTTTATAGCAAAACAGTTTAATTCTGACCGGCTTAGTGAACTAAGGGTTAGTCTGAAAGAAGGAGGGGTGCCACCCAGGGAGGGACCCCCTGGGGGGGACTGGCCACCTCATTGACAGACAAATCCACTTTGAGCTTGGCACCAGTGGTGTAGTCTAGTAGTCTACGCAATGCGCTTGTACATGAGTGTACCTGCTAGAAAAGCTTAAAAAATTCAGTATACCCACTTAAAAGTGCCCAGTGATACATGACATCATCATTGGGCACGTGTCATTGATACGTTAAACAATCGATCTGCATGCAATGCTTGTTTATTACATTCGCTTATCCGGAAAATTTTTGTATAATTCTGTACTTACTACTTAATACTTGAACATGTTTAGCTTTGATACAGTTTAATAAATCCTATAACATGTTTTTAATGCAAAGCCAACTGTTGTACAAAGTTTGTTGTACATTTATTCAAATATAAGCATCAGAGAAATTTGGAAATGTTCAATACGCTTAAAAACTAAAATAAATTGATGACTACATTGTACTAACCAGTGTACTTTGGTTTCTATGCACAGTACACAGACCGACCGCGGTAAAGTTAGTTTTATGTTGGACGTTGGACGTTCGCTCTGCGTGGCTTCAACGGCGTCCAACGTAAAACTAACTTCACCGCGGTATAAACACTACAAAAATGTAGACTACACCACTGCTTGGCACTGATCAGACTAGCCATTAGCTTGTCAATCTTGTCAAAGTTCAACTCTATAAGACATGAATTGGTCACAACGTTCCCACTTTGAAAGATCGTAACTCTCTCTTTAAAGTACAGTGTGAACTATTGCACTTGAGACGTTTTCTTGAGGGGCACTAATAAAAAGAAAGTCAGTTAACCACTGCTGGCATGTTGAACTTCCAGAGGAAACGCCATCAACAAACCAAACGTTAAGTGGCGAGGCAAACGCAGCATGAAGACAGCGCTGCTGCCAGAAAACCTGTTGCTCCTGGCATCCAGAGGTGACGGTGTATTTACAGTTACAGAACAGTCCTGTCTCCCAAACAGCTAAAGTGCTCTTCATACAGCTCTTTAAAATATTTGGACTTGAAACCACCGTTCATGTGTCTGCTACACTTTTAATACCAACAAAACACGCCGAATCGAACAAAGTCAAAACATACATCTAGCGCATTTATTCTTAGAGAGCTCTCTCACACACACACACTTTCACAAATAAAGTGCATGAGTAGCCATGCTGACCAGTGCACAAAATAGCATCTTGAAATAAGAATGCTTTGCTAAGGATCCTTGAACTCTGGTGTTTGTGTGAATATCAGTTTGGCGTCTCCCGCTCAGATAAATAATGTTGCAAACACACAGATGCTACTGGATAGGAATGTGCGATATGCCATAAAATTCATATCACGATATGTATTGTGAAGGGTGGCGATAACGATATATATCACGATATGTTTTTGGTGTAAAACTTGCAATAGGAATGAAAAAAAAAGCATAGTGTCCTTTTGCCATCATTTATTTTGAAAACCGCTATACCACAAAATAATCTCAATTAAGAAAATTCCACTACTAGGTCCAGAGAGTTTTTAAATAATAAACAAATCAAGTATTAAGCTTCTTTCTTGTAGTGCAAAACAATGCAAAAGATATCAAATGTAGTTTTAGACATGTGTTTTAAACAAAAGAATATGTTGTTAACTCTTAACAGTTTCCAGTTTTCTCACTTTATAAATGAACAGCAACAGAGCAGCAAGTGAAAACACTTCACCCTCTAGTGGGCGTCTCCCTCTGCTTTAAGGAGAGCTGACACAAAATGGCGACCAGTTTCCTTTGTGGCTTTGACCAGAGGGTCTCGCAGTAAAATCACACAACACAGCGTTACTTTTCACAGATCAGAGAGCAGGTTTCTCTAAAGATGACCAGCGCTTTAACTTTCGACGGATTACAGCGTTTTGCACATGCGTCAGAATACGGCAACACTACGGCAAGTCGGCTGTAGTTAGCTTGTCTGCAGGGGAGGAGCCGCTCCACTTGGAGCTCCTCATCTTGATCCATGTCTGACTTCCCAGTTACACGTGGAAGCCCAGTTTAGCTCTTTGTATCAAGTGTTTGACGTGACCTGAAGACACCAACAGAACCACATTACCTGCAAAAGCTAAGACACTGAGGCTCCCAAACCAGACACCGTCCTCTCCATAACCGAGCCTGGACATGAACACTACAAACTGGATCAGAGACAAGGGACAGCCCTGGGGGTGGGGGCACAATGCACAGCTCTTCTTTAGGCTGAGGATGCAGACTGCTCTTGTTTTGGTTATACAGGGACTGGATAGCCCCTAAAATTGACCCCGGCACCTCATACTCCCACAGCACCCCCACAGAATCCCTCAGGGAACACGGTCTTAGCCTTCTCCAGTTCCACAAAACACATGTAGACTGAAATGGCAGACTCCCATGACCCCCTTAGAAACTCTGCAAGGGTAAAGATTTGGTCCTTTGTTCCACGGTTTTTTTATACACTCAGCTTTCTAAAATAAAAGGTTACGAACACATCTGCAGTTGATTAATAGAAACATCTCTGCACGACCCGCACATAATTAGTCATATACATGTTTGGGCTAATTATACTAAAAGAGGAAAAGGTCCTGAAAATACTGCAGAGACTTTGACTTGTCAACTGTCAGTCATTTCCATACAACACAACATCCTCTTTTTATTGCCAAGTGACATCTTCAGGACGAAAACAAAACATCTTCCCTGCAGGAAACTGTTCCTGGACTTCATCTCCCATCAGATCAGCAGTTAAGCCTTCCTTCAAGCACGAGGCCAATGCTCCAGAAAATGTGACACTGACCCTTTCAAGAGGGCTCAGAGCGATTGTTGTGGTGCGTAAAAAGGTCAGATGGAGATCTCCAGAGAGCAGAGGTGGAGGATAGGAGGGTGCCGGCAGCATGGCTTGTTTACAGGAAGTTGTTGTATGAAAGAGCCAACCAGCCAGTGGAGCTGATTCTTAAAGAGGCAGATGAGGAGAGAAGGTACATTCCTCCTGTCAGCTACTTCCTGAGCACAAGATAAATCATCATCATCATCATCATCCAACACAACAAATCATGTCCCGTGTGCCGTTTTCCTTCATTTCAGCCGCATGTTGCTGAACTACTCAACGTAGCATTGTATTAGTATAATTAATAATTGTATTAATAAAATTAATTCATAATTAATGTATAATTAATAAATATGCACCTGACTTTCAAACGTTCGTTCCAAAACCAAATTAATCTTAAAGTTATATTTTTGAGTCACACTGTGTGAGGGCACATACACAAACACACACATACCCACAAAAAAAAACGTATTTTTCTACAAACGCAGATTAAAAAATGTCAAGATTACAAAATAAAACAAGATTTTAATCAGTATTTATTCATCTGCATTCATTAAACAGCCATGCTTACATGCGAGTTCTTGGTTTTTTGGAAAATAATGAAAACCACAACAGTAAAAATGGGTCAAAGAGGCCCGAGATGGACTGTGCAGTGTAAACACCAAGGCGTTAGCTTGCTGACTTCCTGAGCTCTGATACCATCTCCTTCCACAAAACATCACGGGCTGTAAACAAGCCGCTCCAACAAACCTCCAGAGAACCTTTAAAGTGCATTCAAGCAGATTTAAGACAACGTTTCCCCAGAGACGTTGGGACGTCAGAGACGAGCTAACGGTCAACAACTGCCTGAAAAAACATATTTGGGTCTCGGTGTTTTGGTGACAAATTATTTCTTGTTGCATAATAAGACAGATATCATACGTGTTCTCGCTGCAGTTTTAATGCGCGTGAAAGTCGGGTTTTCAGGGGACAGGACAAGAAGGAGGCAGCTTGTAACATGCAACGGCTTTAGGAGAACAAAACACTTTCTGTATCTTTTTACTTCTTTAAGAATTCGTCAAACTGCGTTTTTATCTTCCAAAATTACATTTCAAACCCGTCTGAACTGATAGAAGATCATCTTTTACCCGCTTCTTCCTTTTCAGGTCACAGGGGTCACTTGTGTCCATACCCTGCAGTCACTGTGCAAGAGGTGGAGGACACCGGGACAGGTCTCCAGTCCATCACAGGGACACAGAGACAAACGAGACAAACCATTCACAGAGATAATTTAGATTTTACTAATCAGTCTAACGTGCATGTTTTTGGTCTGTGGGAGGAAACCCACGCAGCACGGAGAGAACATGCAAACTCCACCCAGAAAGACCCCTGGCTGGGATTTGATCCAGCAACCTTCTCGCAGAGCAACAGCTCTACCAACTTAGCCGCAGTGCTGCCTGACAAAAAATTATTTTCAATAAATCTGGAGCTCAGAGTCATCAATAACAGATTTGATTGTTTTGCTCTATTATTTTGACAAATACATTAAGTAAAGGAAAGGTCAAGGATGCAATAAAAGGCTAAGCTGATAATAACTTTTAAAGTTTCATCAAAAGTCACAAAACAAATTCCATGAAAAAAAAAAAAAAAAACGTTCCTAAAGTTTTGATAAAGTTTGAATGGGCCTAAATGCTGACGCCTTAACCAAAGTTTATAAACCTGTTGTCTTCCTGGTTGGACCGTTTTATCTCCACGCATTTTTCAAAGCTGAATGTTCTTCCTGTTTCGTGCCAGTGGACATGATGGAAGCGTCATCGGCACGTGCACTTGCTCTGTTTGAGGTTTCCATACGGTCAGCGGTCATCATGTGGACTCTGCATCAACGAGCCAACAAAGGCACTTCTGACTGGCTGGACTCTTGGAGTCGCACTCATTACGTAATGAACACAAACGTTAGAGAAGCAGCTTTACGTTTGAAAAACTCCCCCACCACCCCATTCTGTTCTGTAAAGTCAACTTTATCTAAGAAAATAAAAACTGATGTTTAAACTAATTAACAAAAACTGTACATGAATTAGACAAGAGTGTCCAAAAAGACAGTTCTGGTGTTTTTATCAGGATGATGTGACCAGGCGTTTTACACATTAGATCCATTCTTTCCATAGATTTGTTCTAGAAGTTTGAAGTCCTGTATTGTAAACTCTATCAATGGTTCCACAAAGTTGCACAAGTTTTATTACCCCAGCTAACTGTGAACTCTGCTGAGAGTCCTTGATGGAACAACTTTACCCATCTGAAGCAAAACTGATACACAAAAAGGTCAAATAGAGGCTAAATGGCATTTTAATCTAAGGTTTATTTAAAAGACACTTTTATCCAAAGCATCTTGAACAAATGGAACATTTTGGAGTCAAAGTGTTTTTTCCTAAGTCATCTTGATGGTAGATCATTTGCTGACCTTGAATCTAGGGTCATTAGAGGCACAGCTCAGTTTGATTAGTTATAGTTCAAGTTCAAGAAGGTTTTCACCACATGTCGTACATGAGGTGGAACAAAATTATGTACACAGGGTCCCAGTTACATCCAGCAATAGCAAAAGGATAAAGTGTAACAAGAAACACTAAATAAGGATCTAAGATATAGACCGAGATATACGTTAAATGAACGCCAAACCGTACGCTAACAGAGCTAAGATATACGCTAAACACTAAACATGCAGATGTAACAACAGCAGCATGAACATGAGTCTGTGTGAGCAGATGGGTACAAATGAACACAGCAGCATGAAATAACCTGCAGCATCAGCATGAGATCAGCAGCATGGATAATCAGCAGCACATATCACCAATCAAAGTGGCATTACAGTCATTTGTATTTTTCCTAACAATTATTATTCTGGTTAGAGATTCATGAGTCTAACAGCCTCAGGGTAGAAGCTGTTCCTCAGTCTAGTGGTTCTACACTTAATGCTCCTCAACCTCCTTCCTGAGGGGAGTGGGGCAAAAATGTGTGCTGGGTGAGTGGGGTCCTTTGTGATGCAGGTGGTCCTCTTCCTGCATCTGGAGGTATAGATGTCTGTGATGGTGGGGAGGCTGACTCCAACATCTTCTGTGCAGCTTTCACCACTCTCTGCAAAGCTTTTCTTTCTGCAGCTGTGCAGCCTCCATGCCACACGTTGATGATGGAGCACAGGATGCTCTCCACTGCACACCTGTAGAATGAGGTGAGGACTGAGCTTCCAGACCAGCTCGTCTCAGCCGTCTGAGGAAGTAGAGTCTCTGATGAGCTTTCTTCATCAGGCTGGTTGGTGGTGTTGTTGCTCCAGCTGAGGTTGTTCAGGTGCACACCCAAGTACTTGTAGCTGGAGACCACTTCCACCACAGATCCTCCTACATTCATGGGGGTGTAGGTGTGTTTGTTCCTTCTGAAATCCACATCCATCTTCTTTGTCTTCTTCACATTGATGTGAAGGTTATTCTCTTTGCACCAGCTCTCCAGGTGTTCCACCTCTTGCCTGTAGCTGGACTCATCATTGTTTGTGATGCATCCCACCACCGCTGTATCATCTGCAAACTTTACAATGTGACAGCCTGGATGAGTAGCTGCACAATCATACGTGAGCAGAGTAAACAGGAGGGGGCTCAACACACATCCCTGAGGAGAGCCAGTGCTGAGGGTTATGGTGGAGGAGGAGAGGTTGTGGATCCTCACAGACCTTATAGACTATCAGATTCTTATAGATTTGTATGATTTTGATTTTTGTGTTAAAATTTAACAATTGCTTACTGAAATTTCCCCAATAAATTTCCCATACCTTACACTCCTGCAAGTGGCTGAAAATCAAATCAGAGATTAAAAATATATGTTTACTAAGCCATGGAACACTGGACCAGCTCTTTACCCTCACTAGGGTTCTTGAGGGGTCATGGGAGTTTGTCCATCCATTCTACATGTGTTTTGTGGACTTGGAGAAGGCATTTGACCGTGTTCCTCGGGGTACACTGTGAGGGTTGCTCTGTGAGTTGTTACGTGCTGTTCAGTCCCTACACAAGTGGTTCAAGAGTTTGGTTCACATTGCTGGTAGTAAGTCGGACCCCTTCAGGGTGGGAGTTGGACTCCGCCAGGGCTGCCCGTTGTCACCGATTCTGTTCATAACTTTTATGGACTGAATTTCTCGGTGCAGCCAGGGGGTGGAGGGAGTCTGGTTCGGTGGCCTCAGGATTCATCTCTGCTCTTTGCAGATGATGTGGTCCTGTTGGCGTCATCATGCCGTGATCTTCAGCTCTCACTGAAGCGGTTCGCAGCTGGGATGAGAACCAGCACCTCCAAATCTGAGACCATGGTCCTCAGTTGGTAAAAGGTGGATTGCTCTCTTCGAGTCGGGGGTGAGGTTCTGCCTCAAGTGGAGGAGTTCAAGTATCTTGGGGTTTTGTTCACGAGTGAAGAATGGAGAGTGAGATTGACAAACAGATTGGTGCAGCATCTGCAGTATTGCGGACTTTGTGCCGGTCCGTTGTGGTGAAGAGAGAGCTGAGCTGTAAAACAAAGCTCTCTGTTTACCGGTCGGTCTACGTTCCTCCCCTCACATGTGGTCATGAACTCTGGGTAGTGACTGAAAGAATGAGACCGTAGATACAGGAGGTTGAAATGAGTTTCCTCTGCAGAGCTGGACTCTCCCTTAGAGACAGGGTGAGAAGTTCAGTTATCAGGAGAGACTCGGAGTAGAACAGCTGCTCCTCCACATCGACAAGAGACAGTTGAGGTGCTTCAGGCATGTCTGCTGGCTTCCTTGGAGAACTTTACTAATTGGATTTTGGATGTATGAATGTTCCTGTAAAGTGCCCTGAGACAACTTTGTTGTGATTTGGCGCTATATAAATAAACTGAATTGAACTGAATTGAAATGTCCGACTGGGAGGAGACCCTGAAGAAGACCCAGGACACTCTGGAGAGACTACGTCTCTCGGTTGGCCTGGCAACGCCTTGGAGTCCTCCCAGAAGAGCTGGAAGAGGAGGCTGTGGAAAGAGATGTCTGGACCTCCCTGCTCAAGATGCTGCCCCCGAGATCCAACTTCAGAACAAGAGGAAGATAACGGATGGATGGATGGATGGATGGATGGATGGATGGATGGATGGATGGATGGATGGATGGATGGATGGATGGATGGAA
>NC_056499.1:3825881-3870524 GCF_014905685.2 Nematolebias whitei
ATGGATGGATGGATGGATGGATGATGGATGGATGGATGGATGGATGGATGGATGGATGGATGGATGGATGGATGGATGGATGCATGGATGGATGGATGGATGGATGGATGGATGGATGGATGTTTCAAGCCTTGACTTAATTCTTTCTAAACAAACCTTTCCTGACTCACACGTTTCACTTCAACATCAGAAGAGTCAACAAATGCTTCGGTCTAATTTTAATCAAAACTGGTTGTACTTTGTAAAAAAAAAAAAAGAAGTATCTATGTGAAACCAGCCATGAAGATGAAAACTTAGGAACCATGTACAAAGTGCAAAACCTCAAGGCGGATAAATATTTTTCAAAATTACATAAAGTACATGTTTCTAATTTAGCTGTTGGAAGGAGACAGATGAGACGTGATTTGGGGTTATTTATAATCTGATGCTGCCTTTTGTGAAGTCCTATAATCTTTGTTTTTAAGCCATTCTTGTGATAACGTCTGTGTTTGAAGGTCTGTACTGAGACAATTGTAACCCCACCCACCCCACCCCCACCTGCAGCTTTTTACTGCAAATCTCTGCACACAAATGTCCCAAACTGGGTGAATGTACATACAAGCTACTACTGCATGTAGCTGTGCAAAGAATAAAGAACAAATAATCAACCATTGGTTTAATTAATAACACTTTTAAAAAGGCTGCACCTAAATCCTTGTTTCAGTTTTTGCCAACGCTCAGCACAAAGAAGGGAAAAACGTTTCCAACAGCCAAACTGTTACTTTAAAACATTCAACACCTTAATATGAAAATGGCCTCTTTGTTCAGGGCTTTGATGGTTTTTGTTGCGTTAATGTACAGTAAATTGAGATTAAATAAGACACATATTGATGATGCATGTTCTGCTGCACACAGATCAAATGTGGAACAATGAGTTTCTTTCTGAAGCTGCTGTCTGGAATAAAAGAGCTCTTTGTGTTATTCGTCCTTCAGAAGGAGCGATGGTTAAAAAGTAAGTATTTTATCAATGTGTGTGTGAGAGGGGAGGGACAGGATTTGATGAAATATCTTCTAAAGAGAGTCCACATGTCCTTGGCCCTGTCTCATTTAACAGATTATCAGATAGCTCCCCCCGCCCTCCACGAGCAGGAATGTACTAATATTTGTCCCGACCATTAGAGCGTGGTCACACTTAAAATATGAAACCTTTTGGAGTGAACGTGGGGCGGCAGCACCCGAAGGGTCTGCAGAGAGCTCCGCTCTTATGCAGCATTGACAACACACAATTATGCTCATTTAAACATGGCGTCCCTTTGATGAAAGTTTCATTAACAGCATTCAGCGGGGGCGTTCCACTTAGGAGTTGCTTTAACCCCAAAACAAGCAGCAGTAGATGGAAAAGTGAAAACAACCAATTCTCTTTTCATCTTTCGTTTTCTGTCTGACCCGGTGGATATTTCTTCAGATCAGCAACCTGACTTCTTTGTCAAAGCCATAGCAGGCTCACAGGCAGACGACAAGGACAAGACGAGAGAAATCTCTGCAAATCCTCAACTCCGTCCAGACGTCAGAACTCACGGGCAAGCACAAGCCACGCGATTTATCCTCCAGCAGAAAGAGCAGCGCTGCCCCCAGCTGACGGACAGACGCCGGCCGAGAGGAACCGCCACAGCAAATCGCCCTCACGTCTTTTTAAACACGTTTTCAGCTTTCTGGTGTTCGGCCGACAGGATCACAAAGGATCCTTGTGTCTTTGTATGATCTGTAAATGTGAAGACTGGAAACAAATGTGAAAGTTGAGATAATTTTGCTCAGAGAGCAGTTTAATGCTCTAAAGATCTCTGTGGGCCTCAGCGGTGAAGAAACCCACCAAGGTCAGTGCAGCAGGCAGCTGTGCCCGTTCCTATATAATTATGCCACCATCAGGTCTGCCAAGCTGCACGGCGAGTCTCTCCCTCTCTTTTGGGTTAATCGTGACATATTTTGGTTTTGTGGGAGAAAGCCTTCTGTGTAACCCAGATATGAGCATGCACAGCTGCAGAGGCAGGCATGTGGAAAACAGGCTTCAGTCCATGTGAGCTGCAACAAGAGGGCAAGGATTTCTGTCACGGCGCTGACAAGTATCTTTTCTACGAGCTGCTGGAATGAACTTCACTTCTTATAACTGTTAGAATCGTTTACCTAAGTGATCACTTTTTGAAACATCACGTGCATACGCATCCAAAAGGCCATGCAGGATTAATTAAAAAGGTGAAAAATAACATTGACACTTTGGGATTAGGGTGCACCGATTGCAGTTTCTGGCCGATCACCGTTCACCAATTTCTAAAAAGTCTGAGCTGCCGATTCAGATTTAGTTTTATAAGCGACACTGTCAGGTGTTAGAAAGTTACAATGCACCTTCAATTTTATTTTGTTGGAAAACATACCCTTGAACAATGCAAACTTATTTTAACTGGCCATGAGGTAGTGCTCTGAAATATGAAGGAAGTTCAGACAATTGTTGTTAAAACTAAAAATAAAATAGGTTTCTCATGCAAGCATCGGCCGATGTCCAATTTCCCAAATTAAGGAAATCGGTGCACCCTTATTAGGGATGCAAAATCTTATCGGCATGGTATCAGTATCGGCTGATATTAGTGTTCGAGTCAAACATCGGAGGTCGGACGCGTCATCAAAATAACTCACCGATATAAAAGACGCTGTTTTTGTACGACAACCCAGTGAGAAGGACGCCCGCGGCGCCAGAACAACGTGATGACGTCGCGTGCGCCTACCTGGTCTGATCACGGCGGAGAGGAAGAAATCAAAATGTCGGCGGTGAGGAAGTTTTTTTTCCCGTTGAGTTTGTTGGATTCCAAAGATTTTTGGACGACGTTGACCCTCGCTACATCGTCCCCAGTCTGAGATATTTTTCTGACGTAGCCTTACCCGAGTTACAAGCCGTCATTTCCAACGTCATTGAGAAGCTAACAGCCGATAGCACGGCTTGTTGGGTGAGATTTACCACAGATATTTGGACGTTGTGTTAGCCCGTTAGCATGATTAGTCTTACGGATCAATGGATACACAAAAACTTTGATCTTAAAAAGTCTGTCCTTCGTGCACAGGAGTGCAGAGGATCCTACTCTGCAGCTGTAGGAACCTGGAACAAGCCTCCACAAGTGAGACAGCATCGCAGGTGACTAATGCTAATAAATAACATTTAACATACCGTAAGTTAAAGTGCTATACATATCATATGGCTGTTACTGAATATATGTCACCAGCTCTTACAGCTGTTGCATAATTTTTGTAGCAAATAAGTCGGGGTGCCCCGATTTCTTTAATTTTGGGAAATCGGAAATCAGCCGATACTTGCACGAGAAACTGATTTTACAGATTATTTTTGTTTGTTTCAACAACAATTGTCTGAACTTCATTTATATTTCAGAGCACTACCTCATGGTCAGTTAAAACAAGTTTGTACAGTTCAAGGGTATGTTTTCCAACAAAATAATATTGGAAAATTGAAGGTGCATTGTGACTTTATAACACCTGACTGTGTCGCTTATAAAACTAAATCGGTATCGGTATCGGCAGGTCAGACTTTTTAGAAATCGGTGATCGGACAGAAAAGTGCAATCGGTGCACCCCGACAAATAAGCCTAAAAAAGAGGGCTATGTTCTGACAAAGGAAAGAATATAAAAACGTCGGTATCGGATATCGGCCAAATAAGTTTTAACATATCGGATATCAGCCAAAAATCCAACATCGTGCATCTCTACTACAAAACATTTAAATATTATGTTTTAAACCAGGTCATAAAACTTTCTGTTAATCACAAAAAGGGCCTCCGCTGTTACTTCTAGTTTTAGTGGGAAACTGAAGCAGGTAACAGATTGTGTTGACATTAATGTCAGTTTTTAAACATACTCCAAAATCAAACTGAAGTCTTTGTTTCACATTAACTTTAGGCCGAACATGAGCAGGCGGGGGATGAACCGTGAGCTCGCCGATGGGAAGTCTGCGTTCACAAGTCACGCCTGGTGACTCACGACGCGATGAAGGGATGCTGCGACGCAAAGCCACCGAGCATTCATCAGAAGTTAATGGATGTCTACTTTCTACGGTGGTTTGTGCAAGCGAGGCCTGCGACGTGTATTCTGAGCATCAACAGGTTCTGACAAGTGTTAGAAACAGAAAGCACAGCTGTTTGTGCTCAGGCTGATGTGGAGCCGCTCTTCTCACGACCCCGACATCCAATATGAACTTACATCAAGTCATAAAACTGTATACGGTCAAAGTATCTTCTTATATTTCCACTGGTTTTATAACCTCGTGGCAAATCTAAAAACACGCTTGTTGGGTTGATTCAAAATATAGAAACAGAAGCGTAAACCAGACACGTGGCTGTCATCATACGTGTTCAACACGTGACAGGCCTCACAAGCCCCAAGACGTTGTGGAGGAATAAACACAACAGCTGCCGTTTTCTTCCGTTATAATCGAAAGGCGAACGATAATGTTTTTGCTCGTGTCTGTTGAGTCTGTCAACAAAATATCTCGTGAACCGCTGGACGAAACTTCGGGGAAATAATCGAATGCACATCTGGTTAACGTTTGGAGTCACTCCAATTCAAGATGGTCATCACTTTACATGCTAGTTTAAACGTTGAAAAATGGTTACAGCTCAATCAATATTATAGATGCTCACTTTAAATTTGGGTTGGTGGTAGCTGAGACTAATCCCCGACACATAATCTGACAGATTGCAACAAATCTTTGTTCAAACACTTGCAATCAACTAATTGCGGACAACTCCATTGTCCATAAGCAAACGACGCATGCCAGTAATCTTCTGTTTTCTTCCTACGCAGCTAAAAGAACGACTCGGATGCGATCAAACGCTGAAGCACATTCTCTTAGTTTGAAAGGAAGCTTTCTCTCAACGGTTGATCGTATCAGCTGAACTCAGGGGTAAAGCCGATACAGACGATCTTGTGATTTGCACAATAAACAGAATCTGTCCTGCTCCAGACGTGGCGCTCCCAGGTCCACGATGCCGGAGAACTTACTGCCTCTCCATCATCTCAGCTAATAACACCAACACTAAAAGAAACACTATGGATGTTAATGAGCGACATGCCCTAGAAAAGTTATGTTGATCAAGCAGGACTAGCTTCTCTTAAACTGAATGGGGGGAGGAATTTTCTCAACAGTTTCGTGTTGACAGGCCGGCGACAAAGGAAGGTCATTGTTTGACCTGCACAATGGAGACGCTTTAAAACAAGAGCTATGGAAAGCAACCATAAGGTTTGCATTACAAGATAAGATCATAAAGGTCTGAGCCTGTTATCTGTTCAAAATAAGAAGAGCAGAACATCCAAGTCAGACGCGGCTGCTCCTCTGGGAAAACGGGCATTTCACCAAAGTTCCTCTATAAACATCACTGCTGATTTCATGTGCAATAAAAACAATGCATGGGAATTTAAAACAGCTAAAACAATTAAACTGGACTGAGTTTAAACCAACAAGTGTACAACTAAAATTTAAAAAAAAACACATGAATATGCAACTAAACATGTTTTGTCCGGCCTGTTAAAGCCCTTTCATGACATTTTACGTGACAGGTCAAATATAACAAATAAACTATTAAGGTTTAAAGAAACACACAGAGATGTAAAGTTCCTGAAAGTTCAAACTATAACATAAAAAGACACAATGATCAGGAGTAAGTGCGGTTTTTTCCTGTTTGTCTGCTGTTTTTTAAGTGATTACTCCATAATAACTCGGTTTTAAGTGATTACTCGATGATAACTCGGTTTTAGGTGATTACTCGATAATAACTCGGTTTAATTGTTACCCGCTGGGACACTTTTCTTCTTCATTCAAACTTTCAACTGGAACCAGAAAAAAAGTTTTACTTTCCCCGTTCAACATGTCTATGACCAAATATGGTCATGTGGGACACTTGAACGCACCTTGCGAATCTTTTAAAACGTTTTTCGCGACGTTCACGTTTCGTTTTCTGCTTCTTTCGTTAAACCATAGCTCCAGTGTTAAACTTCCTGCCGTCGGGGCAGAAAAGGAGCTTTTTTTTTTTTTTTTTTACCTCCGAGTTTCTCCTCACATCCATGTCCGCTGCCATTGTTTTGCAGATTATAATCCCGCAGCACAAATAATCCCGCGAGGAAACTTCTTTTGGATAGCTGCTCCTCTCCGCCAACTCCGACTCGAATCTTTCCGAGACAAACCGACACAAAAAGTTTTTTACAAAGGAGGAAAAACGCTCCTCTCCAGTTTTCCCTCTCCTTCACACAGCTCGCTGCGGAGGACGGAGGCGGGGCTTGTTACCATGGAAACGGGTTGTTTGCCCCCCGCTCTTCTTGGGACTCGTCCTCCCTCCCTCCCTCCTCAGCCGCCTTCTGTCCCTTGTTCTTTGTCCCGCAGGACTGAGAGGAGTGAGGGTGAATATTTAGCAGCTGATGACGGGCCGGAACCGGGCTGACGAGCAGAACCATCAACAGAACTTCTCTCTGTCACAAAGATGTGCTTCACACCGCACACAGAGGAGGGGGCACAAATGTTCAACAGTGACAGCAGCAGAGTGAAATAACCTGTAGGAATGATGAGTCCTGCTGAAGCTAAAAGAAACACGACTCCAGCTCAGAGGTGAAAAGTAGCCAACACAAGCTTAAAGCTAGAAGCAGACAAAAACAAAAAAAATAATGTACCGGTAGTTTAAAAAGGCAAAATACAAAGATAAAACTAAACTTTAGCAAACAGAACCTAAGCCTGGATTTGGGAAGCGCTGCAGGAGCATCAGAACAAACAGACACTGAAGTCACACATGCACTGATTTAATCATCTAACATCCCAAACTCCTGCACTTCTATTGTTCAACACTGACATGTCATACTCTCAGTCACCTCACTAATATCCATAATGTGCAATATAATTGTGAAATACTTGTATTTTTTACTTTCATAGTGCTATTCCAGATGCAGGAAGAGGGCCACCTGCATCATGAAGGACCCCACTCACCCAGCACACACACTTTTTGCCCCACTCCCCTCAGGAAGGAGGTTAAGGAGCATTAAGTGTAGAACCACTAGACTGAGGAACAGCTTCTACCCTGAGGCTGTTAGACTCATGAATCTCTAACTAGAATAATCACTGTGAAAAACCATATCATGTTGCTGCTGATCTGTTTCATGTTGCTGCTGATCTGTTTCATGTTGCTGCTGATCTGTTTCAATGTTGATGTGTTCATGCGTGCACATCTGCTCACAGACTCATGTTCATGTTTGTGCTGATGTTCAATGTTTTATGTTATGAGTGCTTAGTGTATATTTAGTTGATGTTGTTCTTAGTTCATATCTTAGATGTTATTACTGTTTTTCTTATACATTTTATTGTTGGATGTAACTGGGACCCCGTGTACATAATTTCGCTCCACCACATGTACCACATGAGGTGCGAATGACAATAAAGAAACTCTGACTCTGACTCTGACTGACTATTATATCTATATTGCGTTACATTTTTTTATATTTTTAGTGTGTGTTTTCTTAAGGCGTGTTTTTGCACTGAAAAAAGGAGTGGCTCTTAATTTCATTGTACTTGCGTATAATGACAATAAAGATTCTGATTAAAAACAGCAAAACACTAGCTAAGAGTTGTATTAGTTAAAATGGTAAAACACTAACTGAAAGATAAAGGTAGCAAAAGACTGGTTAAAAGTAGCTAAATGCTAAATGCTAAAAAAAATTAAAGTAGCAAAACAGCTAAAAAAAAATGTGCACATTGCAAAATGCCAGTAAAATTCAAACTAGCCAAAGCTGTGGCAGCTACACTGGGACAGGAGCTCAGCTAAAGAAAAATAAATCCACCCAACAAAATGTGATAAACAATGTAAATTACTTATTTACTGACCTTAATGTAGCTGTTTTGTTTTTAATGTCATTTTCCTTTTATATCCTTTTTTTACGATTGTCTACTGTTGCCATCATTCTTTGTTAAAATCAAGTCTCTCTTGTATTTTTATTTTTTTTATTCAACCTTTATTTAGACGAGTAAATCCCACCGAGACTCGGGGACTCATTTACAAGAGACACCTGGTGAGTCCTCAAGGCTCATTGAGACTAACCTGTAGAATTAAAGGTTGAATTGAATTATTGTGTATTATTTTGTTCTTTGTATATCTCAACTACCGGTAGTTTGACCATTTTAAATGTTTTTCCAGGGTTATTCTCAGTTTTTTTTTACTTATTTGCTGTTATGGAGTGGTGAGCTTCACCGAATTGCATTTGTCGAGCGGATCCAAACGTGCCGCCAACGGTCTGAACAGGCACGTCCAATAGTTTCAATTGGAGCATCAGATTTTCTGCCCATTGGACACATTTGGCTGGTTTTAACACATTGATGTGACCACTTCTAACCTGGACCTTACTGAGCTCAGAGCTGCAGTGAAACCTGCCGAGTACAACAGTGGAGATATTCTGCATAAATCCATTTGGAGCAGACAGAGGAGATCTGTACAGAAAACTGGGGAGAATAAAGGGGGAAAGGGGAGATGTTCACTGGCAGGATCTTATTTAACCGGTTTTGAGGAGGATACTTTGTATGTGGCTGTGATGGGTCAAAGGTCAAGTCAGTGGTTTAGCCATTAGGTTCCACCTCTGCATGTAACAAGTAACTGAATCCGCAATGATAAATTATTTCAAAATGTTTTCACTATTTTATTTATTCCTTTGGATTTACTTAAATTACCTACAGAAAAATGTAACACAATTTGTCAAAATTAGTTAGTCAGTAATTCAGGAAATAAATGTCCACCCCACTAATATTTTTACTCATAAGCTGCTACTGGACAAAAGCTAAAAGAAGCAAAATGACAAAAACAGGAAAACACGACCAAAAAAAGTAAAAACTAACTAAAAGTTAAATTAGCTAAAAGCTAAAACTAGCAAAGGGCAAAAGAAGCAAAAACCCTAGCTGAATGTGAAAAGTTGCAAAACATTAGGGAAAATCCAAAAGCGCTAAAATAAGAAAATACAAGCCAAAAGTTAAATGTAGCAACATACTAGCTAAAGGTTGCAAACTACCAGACAAAAATTAAAAGAATGAAAACGCTAGCTAAATGTCAAAAACAGCTAAATTGAGATAACTGTAGCAAAATAGCTTAAAGTAACAAAATGTTTAACAGTAGCTAAATGCAACTAGAAGTAGCAAAAACATAGCTAAAAACAAAAAAAACAGCTATTTAGCTAAAGTGACAGCAGAATGGGAAGTTGTTAAGTTATTTGGTCCAAAATTAATATTTTATTTATCATTTAAATGTTGTCCTGATGGTACTTCCTGTTTTATGTTATCCATTTATTTAATTTGAACGCACAGCGCAACAAAACCAAACCCACTTCAAAGATTTTATTTTCCAGATACAGAACTAATTCTGTGTTTATCGCTCACATGAGGACACCATGTAACCAGAGAGACAAAACTTCACGTTGATGAAATATTTAACAGAACATGAGATCATTTTACATGCGTGTCTTTAAAATGTAAAAATAATAATGTGATGCAGCACGTGTGCCCATCAGTAACAGTTGTGGTGATCAGACATCTTTTAAGGTGCTGAGTTAACTGGAGGCAACTTCCAAAGCATGTCTGCCACAGACGACTTGAAGATGAAACACAAGGTTATTTTCTAAAATTAAACCCAATTAAAAATGTAAACTTGCCAAATCTGGTTGAACTCAAATCTAATAAAGCGTTTCGTGCCGTCTGTGCTGCGGTTTTCTTTCAGTCTGAGGGTTTTGATTTGACGTTTGTCTTTTCGTATTGACGTCACGATCCCGGCCTGGTTTGGTTTAGTCTTAATTTTGTTACATTTGTCATCATAAACAGCACTTTTTGTTTTATATTTCATTAGTGTTTCGTGCCACAGTCTGTTTTCCAGCCTGCTCATTTTGTGTTTCATGTTGCAGACCTATATTTTTATCTATACCTATATTTTTATACGTTTCAGTTTTTCCTCTTAAATTCATCACTTACATCTTGGAGAATATTCAGATGTCCAATGTGAATTTATAGTTTCAATCTCTGCAGATTTTGGCTTTTTTTTTTTTTTTTATGTTTTATGATTTAATAATCTAAACACGTGATGATTTTGTTTCTAGTAAAAAAAAAAAAAAAAAGACTAATCCTGGAAGTTTTGACTCATCGTCTTTACAAAATCAGAGAAAATGAAGTCAATCAAAAATATTTACCAAGAAAGAAACTAAACCTGCAGCTTTTTTTATAACAGTTAACGTGACCCTTTAGTAAAACTTTGCAAGCACGATGGCTCAGTGGTTAGCACTGTTGCCTCACAGCAAGAAGGTCCTGGGTTCAATCCCCGGTTGGACCTGGGGTCTTTCCGTGTGGAGTTTGCATGTTCTTCTCGTGCTTGTGTGGGTTTCCTCCCACAGATCAAAAACATGCATGTTAGGCTGCCAGGGTCCAGTGGGATTTGCCTGGTTAAATAAAGGTTAATAAATAATAAATAAATTTGTGAATTTGTTCACCTACACTAAAATTAGGTCACCATGGGTGACGGCCATGGAAGAGCTGTTAGGGATACAACAGCGTCACAGTTTTGATGCATCACTTGTTTTAATTTGTAGCAGATAATGTGCTTTGTTTGCATCAAGCGCACACGTGCGTTTCAGAGTTGCAAATCAATTTATCAGGAAAATGACTGGACTCGTTCAGATTGCACCATTTGAAATGGTTCAGTTTGACCTTTATGTTTGAATTTATACTTTAAAAAGGAGTTTCTATAATATCCAAATTTCTGTCCACCCCCTTTTTATTATTTTATATTCTGCTTTTCATTTGTCCTGACTGCCTGTAGAATTCCCTGAACAAAGTGTTGCAGTGACTCGTGAATGCTCGTTTGTTTCCCAAAAACCAAAATGTACGAGACAAGAACACGAGAGCCGCATGAATGTCAAACCTCTGTAGTATGTGACGCGGTGGTCAAGTGGTCAGGCGCCATTAAAGCATTTAGATGGAGACAAGACGTGTCTGCAGAAACTTAATTACAACTTTTCTGTTATGAGCATCATAAATATAAAAAACATCTACATTTTATGGCCATTTAGCATAAAATATGCTGTTTAATTCAAGCCGTTTGTCTTTTGTTTCCACCACAGCTGGAAGCTCATGCCTCATCGTTAAGCATCATGAAATGTAAGAGGAGATGTTTAGGCAGTTGCTCCGGGCCTTCTACTCCTTCAGTGGTACCACATTTAACATTCTTACACCAAAACATCCATAAAACCAGCTCCATTCAGTCGAGTCGTCTCATGGAGAAGACGTGAAACCACAGCCAGCGGGAAGCTGTTCTCCGAGACCCCCCAACAAAACCTTTCAAGGTCTCACGAAGGTCATCGTTCCTGAAAACTCTTCAGCCGTGAGCACAAAACACAAAGCGTGAGGACGCCGACTGGTTTTTGTGGGATGTTTTACCAGAAGGTAACCCGCACTTTAAGCTGGTGGGACTCATTGTTCCAGCGTTGGCATGTGGACTTCTCGTTAACGGCCACATCCTCTGACGTTTTATACGAGAGCATCAAAGCTTCGACTCATCAACACGAGAAAATCTTCCGGCCAGAAGAATGACGTCGGCCTTTAAAAACCTTCTACAGACAGCAAAGCCCTGACACTGGGAACCACTCCGCACTGCGTGTGACGCACCTGCTAAAGCCACAACCATCAGAAAATAAAAAGGCTTCATGTTCCACCTCCAGATCTGTGCAAAAGTCTTGAGTCATCGCTCAGTTATTGTAATTTTACGTCAAAGGCGCCAGACTTTGTCCAAGGCCATCTTCAGGTTATCGACTGCGTATAAACTAAAAATAATTCAGACATTAAAAGTTTTCTAAACTCAAAAGATGAAACTCTTTTGTCCTCCACTTTTCAAGCACACACTGCGCAAGCAGCTGCCATGTCAGGTACAAATATGGGTTAAACATTAAAAAATAAAAATGATTTATAAAAAAAAACAGACAAACTCCAAAGAAAAAAACTTTTGAAAGATCTTCAGAAACCCTAGATAATAACTGACCCCGTCCACTTTAAAACATTACAAAGTCTGGTTCCTTAGATGCAGCATATAAAGAAATTAGGGGCAGTTTAAAACATTTAACTGGTGTAACTGGGAGTCACAAATTCTTTTATTTCTGAGACTTCTGCCACCTCAGCTCCAAAACTTGCCACTGGTTTAGTTTTTCTTTCAGCCTCTACACATTCCTCAGGGACAAAAAAAAAAAGTTAAATTATGACAATTATCTCATCCATATTTCATAGAAACATGTTTTGCCAGAACACACACACGCACTCCTAAATTTCTGACCCGAGGCGGCTCTTCAGCTCCAGGATTAAGTCGACACGTCTTGTCAACGCTGAGATGCAGCAACTGAGAGAGGACGCAGCTCGAGGAGCAGATAAGTCCTCTCCTCTTCAAAAGTGCAGAAACCAGCTGGAAGTGTCTCGACGTAGAGCGACGCTCTCAAACAGAAGAAGACCACCTGTCCTCTTTTACATTTGGATGGACGTGCTGCTAGAAACATGTCAGTAATGTAAGAGGTTCGACTGCAGTCTGGGGCCTGTGGAAAAAACTGCAGTCAGGTTCATCAGTCTCATCCATCCTCAGCCCTTGGCACAAAACTCACCACTTTTTATAGACTGGCAATGATAAATTTTTGTTGTTGCATTGCTCTGATTGATGCAAACACTCCCAGGAAAATAGAGAAATAGGATTTTTCTGCAAAAAGCATAAATACTCTGTTCATTCTTGGATCAATGACAACCTCTTGAAAACCAAAACTTGTATTCTTCTAACAACGCTCATATTGTGCAACTGTTTCTAAAAATGCTCTGAAATCCTGCGTCTCCTTGCAACACAAGTTTGGGACTGAAACACAAGGACGCTCTTCAATCTCCTTCAAACCTCAGCAGCCACAACAGCAGACCACAAAACCACTCGGAGGCCTTGAGGGAAAATGCAGTGTCCTCAAATCCTTTTCACGCAGGAACGCCTTAATTTTAGGGACAGGGGAAATGAAGTTTCCATGATGTGAATCGTTGCATTTTGAAGAAGAATATTGGTTTAAAAATCACAGCAGGAAGAAGTGTGAGCATGCAATATTCCCTGAAGTGATGGGAACATGTGTGGGGGTGTTGGGGGGTTTCCAGACTCTCAAAATCGATTAGAGCCTTGTTGTGCATGAAGTCAAAGTAGCCATTGATTACTGCATGGATCTGATTTAAAGCTCTCGGGCGCCCCCTGCAGGCGAGCTGCTGCTAATGCAGCTGAAAAGTTTAAAAAATAAAAAACATAAAACGTTAAAACGCAGCAGTCAGACAACACAAAGTCAGATTTTAACTCTTACATGTTAGCTATAAAAGGCCACGAAGTGCAAAGCTGTAAACTTATTCTCCTGGCAACACAACAAAACAAACTGCTCTGCATCTTTACTTTAAAAAAAGGATAATCCCGTTAGACTCTGGACATAATCCAGTCCAGAGCGGGATTAAAAACATACCTGGTGTCCTGCGCTGGTTCCGTGCTTTGTGGTCAGTGATCCATTGCTGAACTGAGTCTGGGTCTCCTTCTGTCTGTGCAGCCTGAAAACTGACTTTCTGGAGGAAAACACTGAAACTGAACCCAAATGAGTGAGGAGGAGGAGGAGGAGGAGGAGGAGAGGAGGAGGAGAGGAGGAGGAGGACACAGGAAACGGTGACGAAGCTGGATGAAAATCACCGAGTTAAATGAAAAGAAGATGGTTGAAGTTATCACAGTCAGAAGTTCAGACCAGCTCCTCTGGAGCTTCAGGTCTTTGGATGCTTCAAGTTATTTTAGGAAACGGTGTTTTAAAGAGTCTGAGTAACAAATGTTTTCCATAACTGACATTTTGATGTTTAAAAGCATCCAAACCACCAGAACTCCTTATTTAAACTGAGTTTTAAAACTCAGTTCATACTTTGATGAACTCACTCTGGTTTAGTTGTTCTCATAAACTCCAGGGTCTTTAAACTGGGATGTGTTTATTCCCAGAGCCTCGCCAACATCCATTCTCGATCCTGTTTGTTCTCGTTTGTATTTTGTTGTTACAACCTGGAATTATTATATGTTTTTATTGTGATTGGAAGGTTTTAGAGTTAAAATAAATCTACAAAAAAATAGATGAAATTATGAAACTAAAGGGTGTGTGGGGTGGTCTTGTTTTAAACTAACACACACACACACACACAGTATTAATGGTTCAAATGGCGGTCAGCTCTGTGGTCTAGTCCTGAGGTTGTGGGTTCGAGCCCAGGTTGCGTCAGGAGGGCATCCAGCAACAACTGCCAGATCTTTCACGTGAGTTCGCTGTGGCGACCCCTGAAGAAGCAGCTGAAAGAAACTCAGCGGTACCTACATGTACATGGTTCTACTTCATTCTCACACTCGTCTCCTCAGAGGCCTGAGAGCTTGAGGGTCCTGTTCAGTGTCTCAGCTGTTCCTGAGCTCTTCTGGACAGAGATCTCTGAGGTGGTTCCTGGGATCTGTTGGAGCCACTTTTCCAGTTGGGGGTCACAGCACCAAGTGCTCCAACTGGGACTCCTGACACATGGACTCTGGACAACTTCTGCACTCCCTCTTTCAGACCTCGGTGTTTCTCCAGCTTCTTGTTCTTCCTGATGTTAAGTCAATTGGGATTGCTACATCACCTGCTCTTGTTGTCGACCATCACAACGTCCGGTTAGTTAGTTAGTTAGTCAGTTGTTTGTCGATGTGGATCTGGAAGTCCCACAGTAGCCCTTCCATTCTCCACCACCCTCGGTGGCATCTTAAACTTTGACTGGGACCTTCTCGACACAGATGTTCCTGTATATTACTCCAGCAGTTGGTACACTGCCTGGATCTTACATGCTGCAGTTGTGCTGGACTGTCTTGGGGGCATCTTTGGGTCTTTTATGGCAGACCCCGGCCTCTATTGCTCTCGTAAAAAACAAAAAAAATAAAGTTTCTGACAAGTTTGGGGGAGAAATTCCTAAAAGTTCGCTTCCCTGCTCAGAGGTGTTGATTGTCGGGCTGTTATACACCAAGATGATTTACCTCAGATCATCCGCAGGTGAGTCGAATTCAACAACTCACGTTGCTTCTGAAAGCAATGGTTGGGCTTCAACGCAAACTGGTTAAATACAAATGCACCACTCTTCCGCTTTATGTTTATTCTCCTTTATCCTCATTATTCTGGAGTAATTTTTTGAAGAAACGTCGCTTTAAATCAAATTAAAAATCAAAAACAATTCAACATCGCAAGGCAACAAAACAGAAAATTTGCCAAGAGGGATGAATACTTATGCAACCCACTGCACATTTAAAACCTTTTCCTATTTAAAATCACAGAAACCTGTTTGAAAGTTGGGATTTAAATTGTTAAAATCAGGTTAAGAGCTGAAATATTGTAAATAAAACAAACGTGCAGTAACCAGAGACATGACGGATTTAAGAACTGTTCTCTGCAGATCTGGGCGCCGGGTCGTCACCTTAAAATCCTCAGAGCCCTTTCAGGCACGTTTTATTTAACAGCAGCTCATTTCAGCCCCGTCAGCCTCCCACCCGCACAGAACTGAACCATTAGTCCTGCAGCAGACACCACGAACCCAGCAGAGCCAGAAGAAAAACAGAATACACATTTTACAATCATTTATTTCAAAGTTTTTGTTCCCACATTAAATTAAAGACCACTTTCATGAGCCTCCCACCACTGGTTGTTTATCCACTTTCCACAAGGTACACAACAATAAACTCAGAGTAACGATGCTGTCTGCTCAACGACGACAACATCGATTACGAACATTGATTAATCACAACTAAAGACAATTAAAGGCTACACGTTAGAGAAGTTAGGCAGTTACAGAGGACGACTTCAAAAAGGGTCAAAATCAGTAACAGCAGTTATCGATCACAAAACTTCATTTTCTGCAGTTAAGCTCAATGAATCAACCAGATATTAGTATTAAACGACGATGACATCATACAGTAAACATCCTGGCAGGACAGGAGGATATAAAAAGAGCTATTAAAGGACATGCACTTATAAAAAGCTGCACGACTCTGATATTTCACACATTTTCTGTAGTTTTTATAGTGTTTGTGTTTTGGAGTGAAAATACTGTTTTTGATCCAAACCAGCACCGATGGACATTTGTTTCTGAAAACCAGTGTAGCGTTAATGACTGGACTGGTTTCAACTGATCGGCGTGAATTTATTAGCTGAAGAGTGTTGAGCTTTTCTTTCAAGTTCATTAGAGCGTCTGTGCAGAAACAAATTCTCTAGTTTCTTTTGCTGCCTGCAGACAATATAGGAGCTCTCAGTAACGGCTTCATCTCGTCATCGAAAAATTGTTGAACATTAAAAAAAACAAAAAACCAGAGAAAACAGTTTAAACTCAAGACTTTGTCACAGTGAGGCTTTTTCCTGTTTTCTTTCCTTCCATCCTGCACCCAGGACCGAGAGCCTTTTAGCTGAGGACAACATGGCGGTCAAACACAGACTTCCTCTGCTCCTGGACCTGCCTCCTCCAGCGCTGCTGAGCGTGCTCCACCTTGTTCAGCATGTTGGGTCGGGACTGTGAACGGGACAGAACATTGTGAGCGTTGGCAAAAGGCTGCTGGTCCTAAACCAAACAAGAAAACACGAGAAAAGTTGAGTCAAGTTAAAACACAGACGCACGTTTTGATACAAATCTGCTTCTCAAGTTCAGCACAATCTGGCATGCTGCATACATGCGAGTTCAGAAACGACTCAAGCTTTTTAATACTTTCTAAAGGGTGTTATTAGTGGCTGCAAACCTGTTTTTCCCAGTTACAGTCGGTTAGACCAAGAAAAGTCCGACTGGTCTGTACTCTCATATCAGATCTGTTCCATAAACTGTCCAATTAACCGACCTCAAAAAGCCAAAGCTCTACTCTTTTGAAAGGAATAAATTGCCTCCTCTTCCTGAAATCTGGTCTCAATTCTTCTGCTGGAACTGGAGGATCAGTACCTGATGTGGACACGGACCACCATCTTCAGCCCCAGACATCTACGCCTGTGACTCCACACACACGATCCCCGCTTCATTTTATAAGTCGTGATCCTTAAATTTAGTTTTTGCTGCATTTAATGCTCATCGTTTTAACTCACAGATTTATTACTGTTCTGTCAAGAACTTTGAGTAAAAAAAAAAGACGTTGTTCATGTAACGTGTATCAAAATCTGAAGAATAAAGGCTCTCTGTGCTAAAGATGCAGTAAACATTACACTTCACATCATTTTCTGTAGCGTTAATGCTGCTGCAGTCTTGATTTACTGCTGTTAAGTTACAGCGGCCTCATGACATCGTTCCATTTTACCAGACTCTCGTGATATTTTGTGCCACAAAAAGGTTACATATTAAGAATGTTAGAAGAGCTCAGGGTAAAATCTTTGCTGAACAGGTGACGTCAGTCTTCAGAACGACACATACCCCAACTTCGTCTTCGCTCTGGATAAGCTGCGAGTGTCCAAACAGCCGTCTTTTCAACATGGGTTCCAGTAGAGTCAGATAAACCATGTAGAGCAGCAGCAGGCCCAAAATGGACAGGTACATTATGATGGTAACCTAAAGATATGGAACAGTACGTGTCATGTTGTGGCTGTGTTTTAATAAATTATAAATATGACTGTGATAAATTAAGATGAAGCTTGATCACGTTTTCCCCTCGTTATACAAACTAATACAAGACACGAAGAATTATCTAATAGATTATTCTGTATTAATCCCTCGATGGAGCTCTAAATGAAAAACAGCTGATGTTTCAACATGGATCTACCTTAATGGTCCCCGAGCTCCTCTCTTCATATTTACACTCGCAGCGCAAACAGTAGGCCTCAACATCTTTCCCATCCACCGGCATTGGTTCGACCACGTGGAGGCAGTTGCTGGCAAGAAAACACCATCAATGATCTTTTAACGTGAAAGCAGTAAGATGACGTGTCTGGATCAAGTTAATGTAGCGATCATACCAGTCTTTGAGAGACACATTTTGTTTGTAGATCTGCCCATCGACATCTCTGTATGGTGGACAGATGCATTTACAGCGGATATCTTCTGAATTCTGTGAAAAAATAAATTAGTTTAAAAAAAAACAAGAGCATGTGTTCAACGACTTTTGGCTGATTATTCTCTCCCACCATTAAAATAATACATTTGGTTGCCGTCTTTAAATTTATTGACGTTATACATCTTTTATGGATAAAACGTTCTAGTAATACTTTTTAGAAACTGTTAATTAAAGCCACAACAACAAACAATAGAATAAAACTGAGTTCATGCTCTATTGATTTTACTGGTTTAAATAATACTTTTAATGCATTTATATGATTTTGACGTAAATTGCTAGCTTTTAAAACGTTTAATTTGTGTCCTCTGAAAACAGAAACATTTGATAATAGCAAAAGTATCACACACTTGTTTATAAACTCCACGAGGGGGCAACATTAGTTATTATTAGTAGATCTAGTTTTCATTCATTCAACCTTTACTTCTACAGGTTAATCCCATTGAGCCTCGGGAACTCACTGATTTTAACAGATTGATGACAACAAAGACAACAACAAACAAAGGATGCATGCAAATTGACAACAAGTGAAAACTAAATGTTTTTTTTTTTAATGTAACAAAAAAACAGCTGGGTTGTAGGCGATGTAGAAAACTAAAAAGTTAACAGTAGATTATTAGTTGAACATTACTGAACCTCTGAAGTGAACAGTTGGTTTAGACACTTGTGACTGAAACAGAATTATTCAGATGATCTTCCACTTCATTAAGACTACATAACCTTTTCTGTTTACGACCAGCTAACAGGCTAACGTTAGCTTTACCTTCGCAGAAACCGGGCTGAGCAGCACAAAACAGAAAAAACTGAGTCCCCCGACAGAAAACAGACACTTCATCTTTACGGCAGGACAGATAAAATGTTTCCTGAATTCACCCAGCGACGACAAGCGAACCCTAATAAATGACGAAGTTAGCCATCGAGCTAAGTCCAAGCTACAAACAGCTCGCCAGGCAGCTGACTTGTAGTTTCTACCCGGATTTGGAGTTCCGCTTCCGCATTCAGTCACGTGATCAGAAAGAACAGGAAGGAGGTCAACCGAGGCGGGAAATATCTGAATGTTGTTCAACGTGCTGTTTTTTGTGTATTTTTATTTACAATGCGTTTAAAAAAATGAATTAGTCGATTATTTTTAATGTTTTCGACTAACTTTGCAAATCCGTTGGTGACAGGGAGGATAAATCAAACACCCAAAACCAAGAAATACAAATTTTTGAAATTAATTATTTTGACTCTGTTAATTTAATTTGAAATACTTATTGTCTCTAGTGACGTTATGTGGAGGACATCAAACTATGTACACTTCTGTGTAAAAGTTTTAATCATCCCTTATACTTTACTTCTAAGGAGCCAGACTTTCTTCTAATCTTTTGAAATGGTCTTGATCAATAGTTCTTCAGGCCTCTGATATAATATTTGAACTTTGGCAGCGTTTTAACTCCTTTTTTTATCACCCAGTCCTTGTACCTGACCATGTCAGAATTTTGTGCTGTTTGTGTTTGAAAATGAGGAATTGTGGAGGACAAAAGATGTTTCAGACCTAAAGGAAACTGGACAGCACCTGCAAGTCCTGTTTGAAGGAAAACAAGACCGGACACACACCCCAGAGGTACTTTATCCTCAGTCCAGGTGACCGTCAACCGTGCAACAAGCTTTCAACTGTTAGGCCTTTGATGCTGCTACTAAAATACCATTTCATTCGAAAATTAATTTATTTTGCTTGCATTGTATTTCTTACCACAATCCAGTCTTAAAGAGCATAAAAGAATAAAATTCTTGTTCATAAAAAAGTGAGTCATGGCTATGGAAACAGTAAATATGTTTTCAGTCTTTATTTACATCATATTAGATGTACAAAACCTTAAAAATATACATTAATGCAACAGGTAAAGGAAGAAATGCTCAGTCGTATTTTACAGGTTTTTCAAAAGTCTTTTTTCTGTACCGCAACAAGATGTGAGTTTGGGTCATCTTAGTGTTTCCAATGATACAAACCGGCATCGATGTGTTGAAGCTCCCATTATTATACGAATGCATAAAAAAGTAGTCATTTTCAGCTTTTTCTGCTATACTGCTATACATTAGCATTTCACCTACAACTTTTTACATCATATACAAAATAATCAGCAGAATAATTTCTCTGCGGTGGAACTACCTCTTTAGCAGTGCTAGTGTTCCCATTTGTTCCTGGCGTTTAGCAGAATTCCTGTCAATTATTCATCCCTACCTGGGACTGTAGCCTACCGTATTAAAACTAGATGCACATTCTATATATATATAAATATACATTTTCATTGACATTCAACATGTATCTGTTCAGCTTCCATGTTTGTTTTTCCATCATGGTCCTGTCAGCAAAAAGTCCCGCGACGTCAGCGTGTGCACGAGTAAGCGGCATTCCGATGCAGATGTGCACTTTTGGGGTTTCAATTCCGATTTTAAAATCTACAAAAATGGCATGAAGTCATTAGAAAGCCATCTGAAGAAGTCCTGGTTCCCTTTAAGGATGCCGATGCAGGTCAGTGTTTTCAGTTCGTCTTCAGGACTCTTTCAAAGCTCGAGTTAAAAGTCCGCTTGCTTCAATGGCCCAAACATCTCGCTCTCAGTCTGAGTGAATTCATCTAACAACAAAACACTCCTCCGCTGATACCGACACCAGTATTTTACTTCAGTTTGATATGAAAACTCCAGATTTTTTTATTTAAGGGCGAAAGAATCTCAAAACTTTGGACCTCAGGAAGCGGATGAAGGATTTGGGAAACATTTCTTTAGATTCTTGTGGCGTGTAGTTGAAGAAGTTCTGTGGGTGAGCCAACACGTCAAACAGCGCCTTCATGAGCTTCTTATCCTGAGGAGAAAACCAAAAGTGAAGATTTAAACATAAAAAATCTGATGACGAACGAGAGCAAGTTTGTTTTTCTACACATCTCCAATAAAATAAAATTAAAAAAACACTACAAGCCTCCTGGATACCTTTTAAAGTTTTGTGTCTGGAAGAGAAAAAGTAAAATAATCCAAGCACTAGATCTTTTAAAGTGTATTTTATATAAAATTGTTTTTATATTAATATGATTCCATACACCTGCTGGACTTCATATGCACTTCATGAAGGAATAAATAAATCAGAATCATGTCTGCTCCGTGTTGACGTTTAAAACGACAGCAACGAGGCGTCCATACCTTGAGAATTTCCTGATGGTTCTCTGACGCATACAACCTCCCATCTCTCACTATGTCTTCAATCAGCTCCTGGTAATCCTCTGAAACAAATAAAACCCACACAAAGATCCTTAGTCACAATGAAACCATCTGTTAGTAAAATATGTAGGCAGTAAAACTGTCTCCTATATCCAGGAGACGCTACATGACAATTTTATAAATGCAGTCAATTAGTAAAAAATAAAGAATTAAATTATAGTCAATAAACAATCATGAGGTTTCAGGTGAATATTTTTGTAAGTAGATTATATTTAGACTATAATTAATGTTGCATCTCGATGTTTGTGGAGATTCTCAGACCTTTCAGGACAAAGCAACACATCATCATCATCATCAATCATTATAAATGACAGTTTTTACAACCAGACAACATTTGAACATCTCAAATCCTCAGTATTATTTGGTTAAAGATTCTCTTCAAAATCTGGAGGCAAATCTAAACATTGGGATGCGTTTAAAACTAACGGAGTCCAGTGTGACAGTTTGCAGACATTTATACAAACATTAGGCTGTCATGTAATCAAATAAAATATTATCAGTCAGAATAGTTGGGGACAAAACACAAAGTTATGGGTGCTTAGATGATCTCCTCTTCTTCCTGCTTTTGTTCTCTGTGTGTGTTTGAAGCTCCTGTTACACGTCTTTCGAATGAAAAAATACTTTTATGGATCTGGTGAGCTGGACTTTCAACTAACTCGACAAAAACTTTTCAACAAAACGACAGGGTCCTGGAGAGCCCTCATGCCCCGCTGAGAATAACGCTGCAGGATACATCAGGGATCCGTGGGGAGTTTGGCAGCTCATGTGCCTTTCAGTTCTGTCTCAGGAGGAGCCGAAGATGTTTATATCATTGGAATCATGATAGCAGGGTTTCTGCTTTTTGGCATTGGCAGGTACCTATGTTATCGACTTTTGAAGAAGACGGCGGCAGCAGTTTTGGCCACGACAAAACTGCCAAGTCTGTGTGAAGGTTTGGTTCGTGCTATAAGGACTCAAAATCAGCTGATTAACGAGCTAAACCATAAGATGGAAGCAATTTGTGAGAATCGCAGGACATCTGCGGCTTCTTGGACTCGCCTGCATGTTGGGATCGACCTTGAAGAAGGCACATCGCATCGCTCAGTGGAATGCCCACAAATCTGGCCATTTTGTTTCTTACAAGTTCCATCAGGACTCAAGGCTGACGAGAAAACAGTCTGCCTGAAGAAAATCAACAAGTGTGGCTTATCTGAATCTGACTCCCCCCTTTGGCCTCGGATGCGAGCTGACTACCAAATTTATCCTGGGACATGGGTAAACTAAGGATAAAGCTTTGTCTATCGCCCCCCCCAATCAAGAACTTCTGTGCAGGCTTATCAGAACTGCCGGCTGAACAACAACATCTTATCAGGACTATGGCCAAGTTTTTTGATGTCTCAAATCGTGTCCTGATAATACAAGATGTGAAGAGATCTTTTTTGTAATACCACTATCTATCTTCATGGCCTTTTCCCTTTTTCTACCTAAAACGTATTCTGATAAAGAATAAGCGGCCGCGCTCTTGTAGCAGCAGCAACGTGCACTCCGCCCATCTTTCAGACGACTGTACGAACATAATCTCACTGTATCCCGGTACAATGATAATAAAGCTTATTCTGATTCTGATTCAGAAATCAATATTTTAAAACAGTAATTAATTCTTGCATGTTTTTACTATAAATGTTACAAAAGATAATAATGGTCATAAATGTGGAAGAAAATGTAGAATAATCTTATTTTAACTTATTTGTGTCGTCATTATGCTCTTTAAATGTTTATCAATGTTCAGCCAAGTCTTTAACGTCTTCGGTCTTTGACAGCGTAACATTTACACACAAATTTTTTATTTATTCGACCTTTATTTCTGCAGGTTAGTCTCATCGAGCCTCGAGGACTCATTTACAAGAGAGACCTGATTTAAACAAAGAACGCAGATGAGGTCCAGACAACAACAGACAATCGTGTAAATTCAACATTAAAACGTTCAAACCTGAGGAAACACCTACTAATGTTGCATAATTTATTCATCTATATAAACAAATATCTTGGAATGTGTCAAATCCCAGCCCGGAGCCCTTTCTGGGTGGAGCTTGCATGTTCTCTCTGTGCATGCGTGGGTTTTCTCCAGTTTCCTCCCACAGACCAAAAACATGCATGTTAGACTGATTGGTAACTCTAAATTGTCCCTAGGTGTGAGTGAGCGTGGTTGTTTGTCTCGTTTGTCTCTATGTGTCCCTGTGATGGACTGGAGACCTGTCCAGGTGTCCCCCCCCACACAGTGACTGGTGGATATGGGCACCAGTGACCCCTGGGACCTGAAAAGGAAGAAGTGGGTAAAGAAAATGGATGGAAATGTTTATTTCTTGTACCGTCATATGTGACGTATGGAACCTGGAAGCCTTTCCCACTGTTCCCCTCGTTGGACTTGAATTGAATCCACAGCCTCTTGGAGCGGGAGGTGAACGCGATGGGGCGCTCGTACGTCTGACACGTCTCGTAGGTCGTCACGGAATTGGGCAGAGCTGTGAGGAAAAGACGTGAGCGCAAAGAAAGTCTGTCTTAAATTATGTGCAGCGCTGATGCTAGAAATGTCGTCTGTGTGAAATCAAAACGACGTTCCGGTGGATTCAACATTTTCCCAAAGCTAAGCAGGACCAGTTTACAATCGCTCCCTCCTTGGTGATGGTGTTTTAGTTTAACGGTTAAAACTCACAGCTTTTTCTCATTACTAAGTAGTCTCCACATTCGTCCTCCATGGGCAGGTAGATTTCAGGCACGACAATAAGGATTCGACGTTTGGCCGGTGGGTTTATGGTCCAAGTGCACTCAACGTTGGCTGGATAGTTCCCGGGATAGTTTGGGGACTCGATGTAGCCGGTAAACTCTCCCAGCTCTCCACCACACTGTCGGTCTGTAAAGCCACACAGGCGTGTTGAATATCTCGTTAACTCTTAAATGGTGAGGTTTACTGAGCGCCACGTAACCGGACCTACTTTTGCACTGCATGATGCTGGTGGAGCCATCAAAGTCGGTGGTGGTATTTCCAGGACAGCCAACGCAGTAGTTCTGACCGAACTCGCCTTGGAACGTGCCCATGGGGCAGCGGATGCAGCGGTGTGTGCTGGTGTTGTAGTAATGACCGGGAGAACACTGCACTGCAGGAGCAAACAGCAGAAACATAGGACCATTGGTGCAATCCTTAGAATACTCACTGTAAACTCAGCTGGTTTAAAATGGCTTCTGATGCCATTTGAATTCAACTCATTGACGTTCACGTCAGTAAAGACCCTGCAGGAGCTGCAGGGGGCAGCAGAGTTCCTGTCAACACCAAAAGGAGATTTGTAGCCACAAGCTGCTGGTGGTGGGGGGAGTTAAAATCTCAGCAACCACAGATGTTTCACTTCATTTAATAAGTTTGACAACTTTTCATAAACCGTGCTCTAACGTATTCCCTCAGAGCCGTCCGTTAGTGTTAAAAATAAACCAGACGGGAGGTAATGGGCAACAAGTCTCACACCTTTGGTCTCACACTCCTGAAAAGTGACAGCGCTGCTGCGTTTAGTCACCAGGTTCCCTCCGCACGGGAAGCAGGAAGTGCGCCCCACCTCCGGCTGGTAGGTTCCCAGTGGACAGGGACGGCAGGGGACAAAGCCGTCATGGGAGTACTGGCCAGGGGGACATTGACCTGAGGCACACAGAAAAATGTTTGTGGTTATACAGACCGTTAAAACATCAGCATCTCTGTCCAAGTTGCATTGTAAAATATGACGATTCCATTTAGATAAGCACTATGGTAGAAGGTGAAATAAATGCTAAAGGAATGCCATATTTCATTGGCTCCTCTCACTCAGTGTACATCCTGAGTGACTAAGTCAAAGTGGGCGTCAGCTGCTCTCCTTGTTTAGTCTGTCTCTCTGATGGGATCTGGGTTTCAGCCACATGACGCTCATAGCAGCTCCTTCAGCCTTTTTTGTTCTAGACTTTTAAAAAAGCCTGAAAGTGTTTGTTCGCACCCTGAGCTCACATTCAACTTTATCGCCTGAGTTCAAGCTTCCTTGGGTTTACACAAAACACAACATCTGCCGAGGAGAGATCCTAATCACAGCACCAGCGCTTCCTGTGGGTCTCTGATTCACAAAACACCTTTTCTGTTCCCGCTCGGACTTTATCAGTTTTATCTGCACGTTGTTTATTTGTACTGCGACGAGGAAATAAATCACACTGGATGAAGTAAAGTGAGACTGAAAAACAAACTTAGCTTTAACTATTATTTTCATTTTGATTGAAAAATTGATTAAAATGTTGTTAAGTTACTTCACTTTGCTTCTTCAAGATAAACTGGGGATGGGACCCTCACTGTAAATATGAAACTACTGGCAGGGGGTGGTAGTTGTGGAGCCCAGTAAGGGTCAGGTAAATACAAACTAAGGTTGTAGCAAATCATTATCTTGTGTTTTCAGTGTGTTGCGAGGGGTGGATTTAAAGCATACATGAGCGAAAGGTCAAGTAAATAAATCAGAAATTAAATATAAATCATTCTGCATGCTAATCCACAATATCTGCTTTTAGTTTGAAACAAACTTGTGCTGTGCTTTTATTTTGAAGGCAAGCGGGTGTTCGGGTCAGCATCCTTTGTGTGTGTTCAGCTACCTTCATGAAAACATGTGCTAATGCTAATATTTGAAATGCTGCAAAAAGTGCACATTTTTACCACATATGTTGTTGGTTGATTTATATTTAATATATAAAGTTTAAGTTCTCAGAAATAATAGTGTAGGTTTGTATTGCCCATTTACTCTTAACATCTATTGAAAATCATATTTATTGCAAATTAGTAAATAAACATAGTTTTGGCAGAATAGAGTTTAACCTGTTGGTCTCGCCCTTTGAAACGTCCCAGTTCTGTATATAGTCTCGTGAAAAATGGGTGCCCACTCCTTATCTAAAGGAGGAAACGAACGTCAGCACAACACCGGCTGTAAGAGGAGGATTTAGACACTGCGTACAAATTGCAGCATTCAGTTATAATAGTCAATAACAATATTAGTATTGACTGTTGTGTCTTGAAAATCACACATCAGATTTATTAATCCTGTTAATGCCACCCCAGCTATTAAATCACAAATATTAAATTACAAATATTAAATTACAAATATTAAATTGCAAATATTAAATCGCAAATATTAAATCGCAAATATTAAATAGCAAATATTAAATTACAAATATTAAATTACAAATATTAAATCACAAATATTAGATTACAAATATTAAATTACAAATATTAAAGCACAAATATTAGATTACAAATATTAAATTACAAATTTTAAATTACAAATATTAAATTACAAATATTAAATTACAAATATTAAATTACAAATATTAAATTACAAATATTAAATCGCAAATATTAAATTACAAATATTAAATCGCAAATATTAAATTACAAATATTAAATCACAAATATTAAATTACAAATATTAAATCACAAATATTAAATCGCAAATATTAAATCGCAAATATTAAATCGCAAATATTAAATCGCAAATATTAAATCACAAATATTAAATTACAAATATTAGATTACAAATATTAAATTACAAATTTTAAATTACAAATATTAAATCACAAATATTAAATTACAAATATTAAATTACAAATATTAAATTACAAATATTAAATCACAAATATTAAATCACAAATATTAAATTACAAATATTAAATCACAAATATTAAATCACAAATATTAAATTACAAATATTAAATCACAAATATTAAATTACAAATATTAAATTACAAATATTAAATTACAAATATTAAATCACAAATATTAAATCACAAATATTAAATCACAAATATTAAATCACAAATATTAAATTACAAATATTAAATTACACATAGGTTGTTAAGCTCTGGTCTCACAGTCGCTCCGCATGGACTCGGAGTTTGACTTGTTTGGATTTAAATCAGGCTGTATGGTATTTACTACTGTTCTATTGTGAGTTCATGGTTTAACAATGATTTGTTTTGAAGTTATTTGTCCTGAGAGCAACCAGTTTAAAGCTTGGAACTTGGCACGCTCCACATTTTGAATTGAAAACACTCCCTGGATGGGAAGCGAAATGTTTTCAACTAACAGAAAAGTCCAGTTTTGTTGTTTTTAAACTCTTGCCGTGTCCTGGATGACCGAGAATCTCCACCAACATATAGACTGAGAGAAAGATTTCTAACTTCAGTGAACACAAATAATGATCTAATGCTTGTTCTCCAACAAAAAAAAAAAAAAAAAAACCTCAGAAAATGCACGGTTTATAAAACTGGGGGAATTAATTTCCCAAATTTATATTTATTTTATTCCTGGCACTCGCTGGGCTCCATAAACCAGCTTGACATAAGTGGAAAAACTTGGAAAACCAGAAAGTATCTGACTCGGGAAAACAAATATTAAGACTGATTTTGATTTACAACGTGAACGACTGTGAAGACTTTGACTTAAGGATGAAGAAATCCTAACTACTGGTATCTAGGCCTGTCGCGATAAACAATAAATCAGTTAATCGCATGATAAATGAAAATTATCGTCCTCGTTTTCATTTTTCGGCTTCATCGTTTCTTCGTGTCTCTTTCTACTGAAGACACTGGATGACAAGAAGCTCAACTCTGGTGTTCTTCACTGACCCCTCCATTTCTCTTTAAAATCCATTTTAACCGTCCAAGATCGCATTTTGGATCATTAAAAGCAGCTAAGCTGAGAAGCTAAGCTACGAGCTAAAAGCTAACAGGCCGACCTCGGGGGGGAAAAAAACCTCCGTCTTGTCGAAGCTTCAAAATTCACGGTTGAAACCCGTGCCTTTGTGTAAAAAGTTGTTTTTCTCTGCAAAAAGAAGCTGAGAACTTGTTTACTGGTTTTTTATTAAAAGCTTCGTGTGAAAAATGCTAAAGAACTCAAACCACACAGAGCGTCCGACATTTTGAGAACCGAAAATAAGGACAGAGAGACAGCCCATGTCACGTCAAGGGGCCTCCCTCCCATTTTTGTTAAAGACACACGCTGCTCGCTCCCTCACTATCCATCCTTCAGTTTAAACAGTCTTGTACTGCCATCCAGTGGTCCAAAAAAGATACTACACACAAAACAAATTAACTTAAATTTGGCAATAATGACTAATTATTGTCAAATTTCAAACAATATTATCGTTTATCGCAATAATTTCCGAGACAATTAATCGCCCGGCAACGTTTGTTATTGTGACAGGCCTAGCCGTATCTACCAATATTTAACGTGACAGGAAAGATGCTTGACCTGAGAAGAGAAGAAGGTTTTACAGACACATCACATCAATGAGTTTCTTTTAAAAAGCAAATACAAAGAACATTTTAAGTTATGCTGCAGTACGTGTTCTTTTCCAGTATTAACATTTATCAACTAAATAGTTTATGGAATCGTTTTTGTTTGTTGGAAACCGATTCTTACCCCCACACTGCGACAAGTTTCTAGCACCGACCACCTTGGACACGTCTCTTCCTTCAGGTGTTGGACAGACCTCACAGGACATCTGTCCCTCCTCGTCCTGATACGTTCCAGCTGGACACAGCACGCAGCGTCCGTGATGTCCATCATAGTATGTCCCAGCGCTGCAGCTCACTAGCAGACGAAGGAACGGCAGTAAGGGCAGTTTAAAAATGTGATTCGAACGCAACGTGGAATCGACCTGAAACAAACCTGACGCTCAGACAGACGCATGCTGACACACCTACACTCCAAATAACACGTACGACACCCAAGTCAGGCTGTTGTGTCTGAACTTGTAATTAACGTAATTAAGCAGACGCAACAGTGTCAGGAAACATTCAAGTATAAATTAAAAATAATTCAAAAAGAGACGCAGCAGGCGTGACTGAACGCACTCAGCAGTTTGCCCCACGGCTGCACATAATCAAACGGTTCTTACCACAACGTGCTCAGCAGTTACACCGTACGACAAGTCCGTTAAAATAACTTCGACTTCAGCTGCCTCCGCTGTTCAATCGAGAAGGGCGTGGTGCGTACATGAAACGATGAGGCCGACCACGAAGCCAAGCTGAGACGGTTTCAAGAGTTTCACCTCACGTCAGAACGAAACTGTCCAAAGTGACGTTATTCAAAAATGTATCTACAACAGGTAAGATACTTATTGTTTGCATACTTTTCACAGAACCCCACTTCAAAAGATATAAACTACCCCTTTAATCTGTCCTGTGTAATATTACAGATTTCAAAGCTGCTGTGAAATAAAAGGCAGTTAAAAAATTATTAATTGCAACTTATACCAACCAAACCCTTTAAAGCATCTTTAGGACGCCCCCTCCCCCCCCCACACACCTTTTTTAAAGCAAACAGGAAAATCAAAGGGGGTCTGTCCCTCTTATCTTACGAAAAAGCAAACTCCTGATTACAGGGACCAGAACTCAGTTTGCTTTGAGTCCACGTCTTCAGAGCGACACCTGTAATTAATCTGAGAATTACTGAGTCTGCACTTAAACACACAAGTTGATGTGAAGCGAGAATAAATCAGTTTAATCCTTTGGTGCGAAACGTGGCTCCGCTGCAGCCTTTAAGCTGTGTGTGTGTGTGTGTGTGTGCACGTGCGTGCGACCGAAGCACCAGCAGCTCTGAAAGCGCCACAGCTTGAAGGTAGCTCTATTATACGTGGCTCAGCAAACTGTTAGATTTTCATCTAAATGGGGGAAAGTGTAATTCTGTCAAGAGCAGTTCATTTTTTCAGGCCATTGTTTGTTGTGAGGGCCCGCGGGGAGCCATCAGCGCATTGTCCCCTAACAGCTTTTATTTGACGGAGGGAAACAGAGAGGGAAGAGGAGAGAGTGAGAGTGAAAGAGGGAGAGAGGAAAAAAAACCTTGAAGCCTTTCAAATGCAAACAAAACTTCTATGGAGTCCTCGAATTGATGGCCTCAAAGAGCTTTAAAAGACCTTTCACCTCTATTCAACGCCCCGGGTTTTGCCAGCTTGATGACATAGGAGAACGCTCCCGTATCGCAGCGGTGAGGGGCTGAACCCAATAAAAGGGGTGAGTTTCTGAACCCCCCATTCTGCTCGGCCCAATCACGGCCCGCGCTCATCCAGCGGAGGCACAAACAGCTGACGCTAATTGATTCCCATGGTGTGGCTGAAGTCAATTCTCTTTAGCACTTTAGTGGCTGGGGGTCATGCAAAGTGGCCCCAGCTGGGAGGAAGGAGGAGGAGGATGTGTGTGTGGGGGTGTGTGTGTGTGAGTGTGTGTGGGGGGGGGGGGGGGGCACCCAAACTGGCAGCTTGGATCACCAGCAACTTCCTAAACATCTTCTATGTTAAAAAATTCAATTCAGTTTATTTCTAAAGCTCCAAGTCACGACAGAATCGTCTCAGGGACTGAACAGAAACATTCATATATAAAAATAATAATTTAACAGAAACATTCATCTATAAAAATAATAATTTAACAGAAACATTCATATATAAAATAATAATTTAACAGAAACGTTCATCTATAAAATAATAATTGAACATTATTTATCTGAGGAGCAGCTTTGAGTTTAACTCCATCACAGAACTCTCATCTTGAACAAGCATGAAGGCGACAGTGGAAAGAAAAACTCCCTCATGAGGAAGAAACCTTTAGCAGAACCAGGACCAGGACAAGAGGACCATCTGCTTCCACCGGCTGGGTTTGATAGGAACAGATACACAATGGCAGGTCAAGAATCACATGTTAAGATAGAAATAGTATCAAATGAAAACTATTCAGTTTTAACAATTCATTTAAGGAAATGAGGTCAATTTGTCCTCTACTAGTCTAAGTCTATAGCAGCATAACAAGCCTAACTATAGGATTTATCAAAAAGGAAAGTCTTAAACTGGAAAGTGTGTCAGCCTCACGGACAGAAACTGGAAGTTGGTTCCACAAGAGAGGAGCCTGAGAACTGGAAGATCTGCCTCCCATTCTGCTTTTGGAAACTCTAGGAACCACGAGTAAACCTGCAGTCTGAGAGCGACGTGCTCTGTTAGTAAAATATGGAACAATAAGATCAGTAATATAAACAAAAGATGATGATTGTGCATAATCTAATTTCAAACGTGCAAACTTAAAGTAAAAAAAAATTGTATTTTAAGCAGCTACAACGTTTATGAATTTAAACCACAGCAGCAACATTATCACGATACAACTAAAGAAGGGGAAATAAATATTTGAAGCCGTGTTTCCTCCAGACTCACGGTGTTGTTGTTTCTCTCGGAGTGAGAACGAGCCCCAAACGGGCTTTTCAATGGAGTGGGCAAACTGAAAAGGACTAAAAGTGCACTCTGCGCTAAGCCAGAGTGGGAGGTGGGGGGAGGTGGGGAAAAATATAGCTCCTTTTAAAGAGCAGGAGGTTCAGAAGAATGCCTCTCAGAACATCCCCTACCTCCTCCTCTTTTCCCAAATTACATGTCTACAGCCCTGCCATGGCCAGTAGACCGCTTCATGTTGACCTGAAAGCACAGCGGGGGGAGCATGCGTCGCTAAAAGATGGAAACAGAAGTAGCAAAGTTTAACAGCCGAAACATAAAGTGTTAATCATGATGCCAGAAATAGTTTGAGACAGTAGAGTAAACACCACCGGAGGCAAATTAAGGAGCGGAGCCTAGAAACTTCATCACCTCCAGCCTTCACATGTGGTGCAGAAGATCTGGCCAAAACATCTTCAAAGCTGCCACTTCATATATCACACAAAGCACATAGAGTCCGAATAAATATTTAGAAAGCAGGCACCGTTTTCCTGAGATGTTTCGTCCACCAGCAAACCCAACCGTGAGGCCAGAAAACAGGGGCGTAAAGCTGCGTCGGCCAGGAAAAACACAGGCCAGCTTTCAGCTCCTTCCCCTGACAGTGTGTGTGTGGTCACGTTCAACCAACCGTTCCTCCGTCGCAGCTTGGATATAAAAACTGGAGCGAGAGGCAACAGCAACCAGGAGACCACGCTCTTATCCCAGCGAGATGCTGGAAGATCTCACAGCTTGGAGCCCCAACAACAGGCTCTCTGTTCTCTCCCACGTTTCCACTCCGACTCGCTCATTACAGCGCGGCTCACAACCAAAACATGGCGCTCATCTGGCAAACACCTGCACCAGATCTGATCGTTAACGCTGCGAACGGATCGCACCGGCTGACGTGACTGTGGGTCTATTGTGCGGGCGGTGATTGCTCTGTGCCGCTGCTGCCTTACAGCTAAAGGCCGAGCATTTCCCGAGGGAGTGAACATCACCTGCCGCGTTCGTGCCACAACGTGACACTTCGGTAAAACCTTGAAAATAGCAACATTATGTGACACTGCAATAGTTCGGTTAATATTGCACGATTTGTTGACTGTCGCCTACTCCCAAATCAAATTTAAGCTCAGTATTTGTAAAATGTACTGAGGTACAACCATTGTTGTGCATGTGAAGCTTGATTACCTGTAGCGGCCATCTTAAACTGCGTCGACTCCAAAAGTTGATAGAAGTACAGTGGTCCCTCGCTTCTTCGCGGGTCGTTTATCGTAGACATTGCGGTTTTTCAAAATAAGACTGGACATGACACACAACTGGATAATTGATGGATGAGCCGCACGATCTGCACGGGATTTTTATTTAAAATAATTTATTTTAAATAATTTAGCACCTGCTGCACTGGGCTGCAGGATAAACTTCCTGCTGCAGCTGATCAGCTGATCACTGTGCAGAGCATAGAAGTGGGCGTGGCCAAGAGCGCTTGCAGGTGGCTGAGAGCAGCGGAGGCAGGGAGCTGAAATCATGACATGCTGTGCTCTCGTAGAGCGTTTACAGGGTACAGCTGCCCCGCGATAAACGACGGACTACGGTGTAACCAGTAATTACGCTACGAGTTTCACTGAAATCCATCCAATGGTTCTTGAGATATTTTGCTAACAGACAAACAAAGTTGGCTTCAACAGTTAAAGCCAATGCGGTGTTGTGCTTAAAGTATTCGTTAGGAATCATGCTCAGGTACTACCACGCCAAATTCTAGCTCAATATTGGTAAAATTATCTATATTTGTGTTTACTCAAGTCCGTTAGCTGTAGCAGCCATCTTGATATGGATTAGCTCCAAAGGTTAATCAATTGCTGATATATACCCATTGATTATCAGAAGAGAATTCAAATTTTTACTTCTAACCTACAAAGTGCTCAACAACCTAGCTCCATCTTATATTACAGATCTTGACACAATCTGCTGCTTCCTTAGATAGAGAACTTTTACCGATCGGCTTTTATGATGTATGTGAATGTTTCTGGTTCATTGGTTCATGAGATATTTTGCTAACAGACAAGACAGAATTGACTTTGAAAAGTTTATGGCAAACACTTAAACGAAGATCTTACACAATCTATCAGCGCTCCAAAAATGTGCTGGGGATATATCTCGGCTACTACTATATTTTAAGGTAATCTACGTAAGATTTACTGCGTTACCGACGCCTTTCAGGGCCAGTTGGCTGCGGCAGCCATCTTAAATTGAGCACTTCAAAGGGATTATCAACTGATCCTTTCTGCAAGTTTAAATAAAATGTCTTTCAGAGGCAGGGGTGATAAAAAGCACATGACTGAATCAAACTCACCACATTTCCTGCCCACCAACGCCTGACCCACCAGGCAGTGTCCCGGCAGCTCTGCAGGCTGAGCCAGGCTTTTGGACAGCTCATAGTCCGCCCCGGCAAAGTGAAGGTGGAACTGCTCCCGGTTGATGGACTTCCTTAAGGTCCTGATGGTCTTCCTCAGCCTCTTCTCTGAACGCCGACGCACACAGTTCAGGTCACAAGTCTCTGCTGAGAGAAACACTCGATACCACAACTGTTTCGAATTTCATGCTCAAACTCAACAAAAACAAAGAGAGGAGAAAAAAAAACCACCCATAACCACCAAAAATGTGTAAATTCAGGAAATAAAACAGAAAGCCCTTCATCTTAGAGCCCCACCGGCACCAGAGCCAAGTCAAAACAGGAGATACTTTAACATTTTGCTTTGTTTAGTGACAAAGACAGCAGCGAAAGGCAGACCGGACGGAGAACAAGAAGCAAAGGTTGACGAGCGTGCAGGCAGGAAGCGCAGAGAGACCAACCTGTTACCTCCTCAAGGTTCACGTCCAGCTCAAACTCAGCTGTGATGGAGAAGCCGTCCTCCGTGCCGGCTCTTCGGCTGTGGCGGCCGCGCGCGCGCTGTCCAGCCGAGGAGGTGCAGCGCAGGCTCACGTAGCTGAACTGGACATTTTCCGTGAAGAGAAACCTGCTTTCTGTGAACATCGGAGACACCACGCCACAGAAGCAGAGACATCACGGACACGCTGAAGGAAACTTTTACAACAAACGCCACGCCGAGCTCAAACCGACGAGGCCTCTGAAACAAAACTACAGAGTCAGGAGTTACTGTAGTTTATTCTGTAGCTCTAGCTACTTTTAGCTACTTTAATCAAATGTTTGGCTTGTTCAGGACATCACAGCCACAACTTTTCTTTGTTGTAACTTCTATAGTTTTTGTAAATATGCATTTTTGTTTAAATCTGTTTTACAACTGAAATAAAATGGAAAATGATTTTATGATGTCTACTTCAGCATGCTTGCTTCATTTTAAGCTTTTAGCTACTGTTTTGTTAATCTTAGCTTTTAGTTACTGTTTGCTAGTCTTAGCTTTTGCAACTGTTTTGTTAGTCTTAGCTTTTAACTACTATTTTATTAATCTTAGATTTTACCTACTGATTTGCTAGTTTGAACTTTTAGATACTGTTTTACTATTAGCTGTTAGCTAATGTTGCTAGTCTTAGCTTTTAGCTACTATTTTGCTAGTCTTAACTTTCAGCGAGTATTTTGTTAGCCTTAGATTACAGCTATTGTTTTGCTAGTTTGAACTTAGCTACTGTTTATCTAGTTTTAATTTTTAGAAACTGTTTTGCCAGTCTTAGCTTTTAGCTACTGTTTAGCTAGTTCTAGCTTTTAAGTGGTGCTTTACTGGTTTTAGCATTTAGCTACTGTTTAGCTGATTTTAGTAGTTACTGTTCGGCTGGTCTTTGTATGCCCTTAACAAAAAGTAGTACATTTTGAAGTTTATTTCTGCAAATATACTTTAAATTAAGTATAAGTATATCAAAAATACTACACACCATACTTGTAGTGTACTAGAAGTATACTGATTTAATACTTGTATGGACTAAATTGGGACATTTTTATACTATTTTTTATCAAATAAAGTTTATAAAAAGTAAACTTCAAGTACACTTCCTCATTTTTAGTGTAAAATAAGTATACTTGTAGTACATTTACATAAACTACTTTTTGCTAAGGGTGTAGCTACCATTTTGATCGTTAACTACTGAAATGCTGTTTTTAGCATTTAGTCATCGTGTTGCTAATTTTAGCATTAATTTTTTAATTCATGCTAATGTTAGTTTTGTCCTAAACATTTTAACTTTACCAACTCAGCTTCAGCTTCTTCACCAAATTTCAGCTGTCATTCAGCACTCGGTGTTCATACCGCACTTTCTTCAAAGAAGCATTTTGTGTTTTTGAAACATTTGTGCGTTGAAGGCTGAACAGGATGAGATCTCGCTGACAGACACGTCTGAAACAATTAGCTTTTCTGAGCTAACAGGCGCAATCATCCTACAATCAAGCAGCCGTTTGATTGATGGCTGGGTCAAACCCAACTAAAAAGGCTTTTCTATGGCTAATTACATCCTCCCCTGTCAGTGGCAGACAAAGTGCTGCTCCGAGACATTCAAAACACTCCAAACCACATCACTTTCCCCACAAATGTCTTTCACATTTGCCTTTGGTTTTTGGTTTCTTTGAAGCAGCTTTCAGGTCTGCTTTATCTTCTTTAGATGTTGGCAGCTCTTATAAAACCCAAAGTGCTTTTTTAACCAGAAATGAAAAAACAGCTATAACTCAGCTCCTTGTCTATGCGTCATCTAAGTCGTGTTTGAAGATGTTGTTGGTTTTCCAGCAGCTTCTGTACCTGAGTGTGCCGGGGTCGAGCTCTCCCGGACTTTCTCCTGACTTCGTTTTAAATTGCACTTGGCCGTGCCAGACCTAAACGTGGCTGTGGTCTTAATGCGTGGGACCCGGGGCTTTTCTGGACCTGCCGGACAGAAAAAAGAAAAGGAGAAACCTTGTCATTTGGATCTATTTATACATCAACAAGAAAAGCAAACACGGAGCCTTAGCTGTTCCGGAGGTACCGCTTTTGTGTGACAGAGCAGAAAGACAGATGTAAATCTGCGAGCTTTCGTACTTGCCTAAGCAATGCGAGCCGCTGTTGTTCTTTTGTACGCCAGCCAAGCAGGGCAGAGGCATTCCACAGGTCACCGTGTAGGAATCCTCCGTCCCTGAAAAACACACAAGAGGCCGTGACACACGGACCAACGCTGACAAAAGTTAGCGCCACAAAAGCCGAGGAGGAGAGCAAAGAGGAAGCATGTAGGGGCACGACGAGTCGCTCGGCGGACTAAAGCTGACGACTGTTCACACAACTGGATCGCAAACAGCTCCACGTTAAGACCTTTTCAGACGCGAGATTCCAAACACTGATGGCTCCATCAATCAGATAAAACTATGGCGTTCAAACGCTGGGGCTTGAGTCACTGTAATGCTCCTGTTCGTTCTAGAATTGCGCCGCTCGGGGTGGGTGCATGTTGGAGTAGCGGCTACTTTCATTCTGAGTTATTGCTTTTGAAAACTTTAATTCCTATTTTTTCTGGATGTAAACTGCTTTTTTCAGATGATTGCTTCCTCTGGTATCGGATGCTGTGCAGCTGGAAGGATTTTTACTGAAACCTTTTTACTTTTGGGCATTTGTTATGATCCGTAACCATGGCAACGAGGTGTCGTTTAACAACCAGGAGCAGCTGATTAACATCTCAAAAGCTCAAATACCTCAGCTACAGCCCCAAATGAATTGAAAAGGAGGCGCCGTGGACGAGTTCCCGTCAACCTGGCGGTGCTCGAGTATCTGACCGCCGAGATCCTGGAGCTGGTGAGAAACTTGTCTCGTGACAACGGGAGAACCGGGATCATCCCCCGGCACCTTCAGCTGTCTGTCCGTGGCGACGAGGAGCTCGGCAGACTGCTGGGAGGAGTGGCCATCGCTCTGGGAGGAATTCTGCCCAGGATTCAGGCAGCCCTGCTGCCCAGGAGGACCCAGAGGCCCGCCGGATCTGACAGCAAGCTGGATCCAGGTGGACGGATCGGTATCTGTGGTCAGATTCTTCAGATTCGCTGCAGGAGGTCCTTCCTGTCCACAGCTATCATCTATAACAACTCTTGAATGAAACCAGGATGATGAGCTACGACCACACTTAATTTCCCTCTGGGATTAATAAAGAATCTTTGAATTGAATTGAATTGAATTGAATTGAATTGAATTCCTTCTGGCTTCACGTCACTTTTACCTACAAGGATGGAAAATATAATAAGCGTCTAAAAATGATGCAAAATGACGCAGCGTGTTTAATAAGAGGGGATGTAGCCATTATGTGCAACCTCTTGAGATGTTGCGCTCAAAGGATGCGTTGTAAATGACTCTCAGCTACTACCATAACTTATCGTAGCTCAACACGTGTGAAAGTGACGGAGTTATCACCATTTTGGTGTAAATGTACACTCAGTCCTTTTGTCATTAATCTATCTACCAGTGTTTCATGAGACATTTGATAACAAACGAACAAAAAGACAAAGGTAGAGACATTATTCGCTTCGTGAACGGCTGAAGTGATGAAGGAGTTACTTTCCTGGCTTCCTCCGTGTGTTTTCTCGCTCGTCACGGCAGAGTTCAGTTTGTGACGAGCTGAAAGTGGTGTTTACACCAAAAAGAATGAAAGTTTACGGTGAAACACCAGGATGCTCATTTAGACAATTACACCTGTTTAACTGGCGTCAGATTACCGTAGAGAGGCACCTGTTTAATTAGGGAGCCGAACGCGCTGTTTAAACATAATAACACGTGACGACAGGACGCTTCCGTCACTGTGTTCAACAAACTGCAGCTCAAAGAACCTTTCCTCTTACGAGGAGAATTCAGTTGGTCTCAGACTGAATGAAATCTGTTTTTAACAGCACTAACTAAAAATATATAAAACCCTTTCTCAGCTTTCAGACACGCACCTCCACCCACTGCTCCTGATGAATATTTATTGATTGATTGAACAGAAAATTAGTTCAGTCATGATCCTTTTTTTTCCCCACCATTCGCTCGCGTGCAAGACGGACGCCTTTCTTCCCTCTCCCGTCCTCCTCCTCCATTTTTGCTCTCTGTCTTGTGTATCGGAGCTCCTATTTAACATCATCCAAAACGTAAACTGCTGTAAGGTCCTGGAGAGCCCTCATGCCCCGCTGAGACGCACGCCGCAGGACACGTCATGGATCTGATGAGCCTTTCCGTGTTGTCTCAAGAGGACGCTGAAGATATTAGAATCACGATAACAGGGTTTCTGCTTTTTGGCACCGGCGGGTACCTACCGTATGTTATCGGCTATTAAAGAAGACGGCGGCAGCAGTTTTGGTCAAGGCAAAGCTGCCGACCCTGAAAAAATACCAGCAAAACTCACGGTTGACGAGAAACAACAGTCTGCCTGAAAAAAATCAACAACTGTGGCTTATCTGAATCTGACTGCCCCGTTTGGCCTCATAAAATTTCTCCTGGGATATGTGTAATCTGAGAAAGCTGTTTATCGCAACACCGCCGCCCCCAAGAACTTCTGTGAAGGCCCATCAGAGATGTACCAAGTGACACCAACATCTCATCAGGACTATGGTGCTATCTGGAAGAGCTTCATGGACAAATCCCACCGTCTTGTCGTCAGCTGCATATCGTGTCCTGATAAGGACGAGGTGTGAAGAGATCTTTGTAATACCACTATCCTCTCCTCGTGGCTTTCCCCACTTTTCTATCTAAAAAGAATAAGAGGCGGTGCTCGCAGGAGCAGCAGCAACGTGCACGCCGCCCATCTTCAGACGACTGTACGAACGTAATCTCAGTGTATTTCGGTTCAATGACAATAAAGCTTGTTCTGATTCTGCACCTGCTGGCACATCGGTTACTCTTTACGTCTCCGAAAGACGCAGCCAGTGTGATGTTTATGTTATAAACGGTACAGTCGTGTGCAAAAGTCTTGAGTCGTTCCTCACCACCTCACCCTGCTTCCAAGGAGGTGGGCTCTTGTTTCCAAGTTAAAGACGTCTCGAGCAGTAGCTCTACAGGCTTTCTGAAGCTCTTTCAATGTTTTTCTTAGGACTTTGGCTGCTTTCCACTCATTTCCAATCCAGTCCCTGAACATGTTTTGTTTGTTTGTTTGTTTACCTCTAAGCCATGAAATTTTCAGACGTAAAAACACAGAATGAATCAGTGTTGTGTCAATAAACATTCGGATTTTAATGCACTTAGTTTCCAGCTGCCTGACACTTATTTATTTAACTGAATTTAAAAATAATAATAACTCAAAGACAGTCTGACACATAAAATAATTTAGTACAAAGAAAGAGATTCCCAAAGAGTTAATAAATGTGGGATATTTGGATTACTCGGCTCAACTTTCAGATACTGTAGATGTTTTTTTTTAAGACCTGACACCATCAAACTGGTTGGCCCACAATGTGAAGATGCTGTTGTGGCTCCTCGGACTGATGAAGTCCTTTGGATGAAAGACGAAACGTTTCGACACAAAGAAACCGTCCAGAGGACCTGACTGAACTTTGTAGGATTCATTACCTGGATTACTGAGCATGAACTCTGATGACCCGACACGTTCATTGTTTTGTTCAACACTTGTTTCTTTCCTCACCTGTCCTGCGATCATAACCAGCTACAAAGACTAGACACAAAAACGAGAGAAAAAAGCAGCTGAAGTCCAAAAAAAAAAAACCTTCAGAAAGCTCAGACAGTGGATCAAAACCACGTAAGAACATTTCAAGAGTCTGGCATTTTGGAAGAAAAAACGTGAAAGAGTTCGGGGGGTGAAGCTTTTGCAGAGTGTTTGTGTTTAAAAGGTGGACGAGAGGAAAACACGTGAAGATGGAGCTGCTCGTGGAGTAATCAGTGAGAAGAGCAGGTGTGGAGAGGAGGCTGAACTCACCACTGCGCACGTGAACTTGAGACTGGCAGGTCAGAAAGCAGCGGTCCCCCCCCTGCTGCTTACTGCAGTTCAAGGTGGGCTTAGAGGGGGGGTTTGCAGGTGTTAAACCCTCGGCCTCTAGATGGAAACCACAACAAAACTCAAAGGTAAAACAGAATGTGCTTGATTGCAATACAGAGAAAACTGCACACGCGCACACACACAAAAAAAAACATGCGAGGAAAGTTGCAATTTGGATGTTTTTACTCAAGCAGAGAACTAAAGAGAAAAGGAAAACAACTCAAAGTATCTCCTGTTTTTGTCCCCACTCTGCCTGAAGTCATGAACCAGCACAAAGGAATGAGTGGAAGGAGAACCAACTTACTGATGCAGTCCTTTTTATTCCAGTGCAGCTTAAAACCAGGACGGCAAGAGCACTCAAATCCACCCACGGTGTTCACGCATCCGTGTTCACAGCCTCCGTTGTTCAGGCTGCACTCGTTTATATCTGCCAGGAAAAGATGAAGACAGGACACGGTGTGGAACCCAGCAGCGAGCTAACACTCAAGTTTATTTACCTTCCTTTGTTTTTCTAACGGTAAACACGTGGAACGCGGCTCGCTCCACTTGTCTTACCTCCACAGTGGGCCAGCCCGTACATGGTGTAGCCTCTGTTGCACAGACACTGAAAACCACCGGGGGAGTTCACACACGTGTGATCACATGTGCGCTCGAAGAAACACTCGTCTATATCTGCAATCAAAATCAGACGGACGGCATGAAAGCAGGGCAGTCAGGTGTAATCATCAGGTGGACCCCCCCATCACAAACACTGAACCACACATCCTCAGTCGAAGGGGACACATCTGGACTAGGACAGGTGCAACTAAAGCTGCATTTTCTGCGTGAATACTGAGTGACGTCGCTGAAATTTAAATTAACAAGACGAGATGAGCAGAGGCTGAAATGTACAGAACAGCTGCACGACGTGACATAACGGAGACCGAAATGAGCAAAACAGAAGCTAAGATCAGCTAAATATAAACTAAAGGTTGCAAAACAGACTAATTAAAATTTAATAAAAACAGCTACGTTGTAGGTAAAAGCAGTGGAGCAAGAATGCTGAAGCAGGTTTCACAGAGAACCGTGGTTTAGGGGAATCAAAGCAATCTTAATGTATTTCGACCGATAATTTTATTTTAAATAATGTTAAATGTTTAGAAACGTATAAAAGCTACAAAAACTAAAAGTCATGGCACACTATTCCCTATAGGGCCGAGCATTTTGACGTAGAAATGGTTAAAATGTTAAAGTGTGCAGAAGTAGTTTGAAAATGGCTAAGAAAATAAATGCTGACTCGGCATTCACAGTGTTTGTTTCAGGTGAGAAATTTATGAGGATTTCTCAAATTGACTAAATGCAGCTACGTTTATGTCAGCTCCGACAAAACTCCTCTCGACAGCCCAGATTAATTTGATCCCAGTCGTTCCGCGGACAGATTAGGAGTAATATTTGAAGTTAGGAGTAATATAAATCTAAGTTTACCTTGGCAGGAGCGTTCGTCTGACAGCAGCTTGAAGCCTTTCCTGCAGTGGCACTCGAAGCTCCCGATGGTGTTTCTGCAGAAGTGTTCGCAGCCGCCGCTGTGAAACTCACACTCGTCGATATCTGTGGAGAAACGGGAGCGCATTTCAGCCGAACGTCCTTCCCGGTTGTATTACATCAGAGTCTGTGGCGGACCGGCTGCCTGACCTTTGCACGCTTTCCCATCGGGCTGCAGCGTGAAGCCGACGGGGCAGCTGCAGTGCACGCCGGTGGATGTGTCTTTGCAGGTGCTGTCGCAGCCTCCGTTGTTCACCGCGCACGTTTCTGAAAGCACGACACAGGTCACCTCAAACAGCCGAAACCACCTCTAACGACCACCGCTGCCAAACGGAGGAGACGAACAAATGATTTCTGCGCCTGTTATCAACGTATCTCACCAAGAGCAGGATGAATTTTAATGAAACCTTGAGGAAATAATCAATAGATCCATAACCGATTACCTTTTGGAGTCAGCTTGATTCGATATGGCTGCTAAGACTTTAGAGAGCACAAGAATGGCTTTGGTCAATTTGACTGATATCGAGGTGAAATGTGGCGTTACTGCAGCTGAGCATCGTCTCCGAAACATATTCTGAAAGCTACAATATATTGGCTTAAAAACCCTTAAACCCTGCCTGTCTGTTAGCAAAATATCACTTGACGCGCTGGAAAGAATAAAACACTCAAAAATAAATAAAGGTGTGCATCTACAACTGTCTTACTTGAAACTCTTCGGGGAACGATTGGTTTTTATTTTTCCCTGGATATTCCTCGTGATCAATTTAAAACAGGGGTTCTCAAACTTCCTGGGTTCAGGGACAGCTCATAACCCTCATGCACAATGCAACCAACGCAGACACGTTCCTGTTCTTAGTTTTCTACACCGCCCTACAATCTACATGTTTTTTTGTTATTTTAACTACCGTTTTATTTTCACTTGTAAAAAAACAAATGAAGTGAATTTGTGCACATCCCTTATGATTGTCCATTGTTGTCGTCACGCTTTGTTGAAATCGGGTCTCTCTTGTAAATGAGTCCCCGAGGCTCAGTGGGATTAACTTGTATAAATAAAAGTTGAATGAATGTTTATTAAATAATAATTTTCTGGGGGTCCTCCCAAAACTTTTGAATAAAGTAGATGTGATTTTCTGCACTTTGGTGTATTTTAACGGGTTGTTAAACGTCTACGTGCTTGTTAATTTTTTAATTTTTTTTTTTTTTGACAGCCCCCAAGCACCGGCTTACGGACCCCCAGGGGTCCGGGGACCCTGGTCTGAGAACCACTGATTTAAAAGGCTACAGGAGTTCCAGTCATGTGATTAAGAGCTGCGTTATGTCTCCGTGTCAGACACGACGTCATTCCAAACACAGAAGCTTGTCTGTTTATTGAGCATGCATCAGGATATTTTTATTTTGTACCTGATGGAGACGGGTTCTGTGTTAGCCTGAATTGCAAAGTGATTAAATACAAACCACGCAGAATAAAACTTCACACGCTGCCCTTCCCCACATAGAAGGAAAATGTGAAATCTGTCACACCGTCACAAATACATATATTCCAGGAGGGCGGCGGGAGCCGAGAGAGTCAGCGCCGTGTTATTTCACAGTTTGCTCCAAAGACTGAGGAATGTATCGCTTTACTCCACATCGCTCCTCTTCCCGCTCCTGGACGCCTCTTATCACAGAAAACACAATTATTCAGTCCTGTGGGGGTGCGGCTGTTACCCATCGACAGTCTCCTCTTGACCCGTTTGTCCGCCTCGGTGGAGGACGTGGCGTTGTGGTCCGAGGACTCGGTGGTGGCTTCGGCTTGCTCTGCACAACAAAGAAACAAACGCTGAAAAGATTTGAAAGTGCAGCGCTGAAGCTGAACGAGCACAGAAAAAGCTCCGAGTCGTTAAAGCTAAAAGAGGGACAGCGCTAGCTACAAGCTGAAAGCAGCAAAATGTTGGCTAAAAGCTAAAGAAAGCTAAATTCATTTTTTATTCAACCTTTCTTTGTACAGGTCGTCTCACTGAGTCATAAGGATTCATTTTCAAGAGAGACCTGTTTGGGAACGGCTGGTGGGGGTCGGGGGCCTTGTTCAGGGGCCCAGGTGTGAGTGGTTCACCTTTCCCTCCCACATTTTTCATGTTGTCGGTCCAGGGAGTTGAACCGGTGACCTTCCGATCACGGGCCCACGTTTTCTAACCTCTGCGCCACTACTTCCCTCAAAAGATTAGCTAAAACTAAAAAGAGTGTATGTAAAAGTAGCAAAACGATAGCTAGAAGCTAAAAGCAGCACAGGGTTAGACAGAAGCTAAAAGTAGCAAAAAACTAAATGTATCAAGACGCCAAAAGAATCAAGCTAGCTAAGTTAGCTAAAATCAAAATGAGCAGAAATGTACCTAAAAGCTAAAAGTAGTAAAAGGCTAGCTAAAAGTAGCCGAACGATGCTGAACGGTGTGTGAAGAAACGAAGCTTGGTGTGTGTCAGAAAACACAACAGGTCAGAATCTGCAGTTAACGTTGTGTTTACATGTCTGGACCTCACACACACACACACACACACACACACACACACACACACACACACAC